>NC_091060.1:146640437-146953270 GCF_000393655.2 Nicotiana sylvestris
CCACTCGCGAACGCATAAGGTTGAGGGGAGGGGCCACCAAGTTGTTAACCGCGAATGCGAGGCTCGAGCAGTTCCTGCTTCGTGAACGCGAGCCGCTGTCCGTGAACGCGAAGGCCATTGCAGCCTGACCCATCGCGCACGCGATGCATATTTTCGCCCAGTTATTTTAAAGACCCAAAAACAGAACACTTACGGGATTTCTCAAAATTTTACAAAACTTCTTCTTCTCTAAAGCTCCTAGGCGATCCTTGAAGCACTTTTTCACCAAAACCTCTTGGGTAAGTAATTTTTAACTCGTTTTATTCCATTTTCATCAACATCTATTGAATTTCTAGGCCTAAAACATATGATTAAGGGTAGAAAATTAGGGATTTCGGTAGAGTTAGGGCTTTATAATTAATTGTGATTTGGACCTCGTTTTGGGGGCGAATTCTGGAAATAATTAAATATTTGGGCTCGTGGCTGAATGGGTGATTTGATTTTGGTCCGAACCTCATGTTTTGACCAAGCAGGCCCGGGGTCGATTTTTGGGATTTTGGAAGAATGATTGGAAAGGTATAATTGAACATTGGAATTGGATTGTTTAGCACTTATTGATGATATTGAGTCAATTGTGTATGGATTTGATTGGGTTGGAGCCGAATTTGAGAGGAAAAGCGGTGTTCGAGGCTTGAGTTGGCCGTAGAAGTTCGAGGTAAGTGTTTGGTCTAACCTTAGCTTGAGGGATTATGAGTTGTGTCCTATTTGCTATTTGCTTCTTGTTGAGTACGACGTATAGGCATGGTGACGAGTATATATACGTTGGTGTTGAGCATGACCGTGAGTTATATTTTGATTTTCATGATTTCATTGTATTATTCATGCCTTGGTGAAGATTTATATTTTTGTTGTGTAAAGTTGTGGAAAGAATTGTGACCTATGAATATTAAGGAGCGTTGATTCCAGTTGTATAACGAATTGTGAAATATAAGTGATAATTGAAACTCTCTAGTATTGGCTCGAGTTGTGAAGTGAGTTGTAAAGTAAAAGTGAGAAAGAGAAGAGATTATCACGTTGCACCCTTGCCGGGATATTGTTGAGTTGTGGTTCCCTTGCATTGTGTTCTTAATTGATATTACGGATGCTTAGGTTGATGATTCTTTGTGTTAGGTGTTGTAATAAGTTTAGTTATAGCTGAAGTAGTTAGATGTTGTAACGAGTTTGGGTATAGCTGAGGTAGTTAGGTGTTGTAACAAGGTTATAGCTGAGGTAGTTAGGTGTTGTAACAAGTTTGGTTATAGCTGAGGTAGTTAAGTGTTGTAACAAGTTTGGTTATAGCTATTTTTTTCAATGCCGGGATGTAATTACTTGTGGTGTCGAATCCCTTGCCGGGATAGTGTAGAGCTTATTGATCCCTTGTCGGGACACTCGTTATAATTGTAAATATTATATATGAATCGGGTTGCACGCCGCAACAATATTATAAATGGGAGCGGGTGGTACGCTTACCACAAGATATAATGAAATAGGAGCGGGTGGTACGCCTACCACAAGATATAATGAAATGGGAGCGGGTGGTACGCCTACCATAAGATATATTGAAATGGGAGCGGGTGGTACGCCTACCACGAGATGTGAAAAGAAAGTGGAATCTGCCTTTGTTTTCATTACTCTTGTTAGTGGTTGGATTTTGATTCCTTTATAGTTCTCTTGATAATCTATTCTTACCTGTTATTCCCCGAAGGATGTTTCCCCCTCCCGTCTTTACTTGTTTATTTCTGCTTTACTTTACTGCTGTGTATCATATAACTGCACATGTATTTGATAGTCTGGTCCTACCCTCGTCACTACTTCGCCGAGGTTAGGCTAGGCACTTACCAGCACATGGGGTCGGTTGTGTTGATACTACACTCTGCACTCTTTTGTGCAGACCCCAGTGTTGTGGACTTTGGACCGCAGTGAGATTGTTGAATCTCGTTCATCAGGCGACCCGAGTTAGCCCTGCAGGCGTCTGTAGGCTTTGGCGTCTCCTTATATCTACTTTCCTGTTTCTTACACGTATTTCCAGAGACAGTGTTGTATCTAATTCTTTCAGACCTTTATGTGTAGTGTTCTTAGACCGTCTATGAAACTGTGACACCAGTTCTGGGTTGTTGAGACTCAAACAGTTGTATTAGATATTCATGTTCAGATGATTTATTGTTTCCTTCTGCTTATATTAAATTTCGTTGTTTAAATGTTATTACTTCGCAATTATTAACGAATATAAAATATGTAAAAAGAAAAGGTAAATGGTTCACTTAGTTGGCTTGCCTAGCTCATACTAGTAGGCACCATCACGACTCCCGAGTGTGTAAAATTCAGGTCGTGACACATAATAAATTAGTATGATCTAAATTAAACACCAGCGTGAATATAGAAGTCTTTTTTAATCTAACTAATACAAGTTAGTTCTCACCAAACTTACGTAACCTAGCTTATATTTTTAGCACGTCATGTTGTAGGCAGTAAAAAATTTAATAGATTTAAATCCATTAAAAATTTGGATTTAATCTTAAATTAAATATTATGTTGGTCAAAATACATATTATGGGCTAATATATAAATAAATTAATTATATAAGTCAAATATATATGGATTAAATAAATAATCTTAATCCATTGGGCTAGTCCACTTAATTGGGCTAAAGTAATGAGCCCAATTCATTAGGCCCAAGATTTCTATCTTCCTAGAGGCCCAAATAGATGCCCACGTGTCAAATGACGTGGCGTGCCAAGTCAAACGGAAGAGCCAATAGGATCATGTCATGTGTCAAATAACAAGGCATGCCAAGTCACATTAAAAAGGCTAATGAAATTGCGTCACGTATGTAAGTGACATGTTCTGGCCAATCAAATGCGGTCATGTCACACTTTAATTTTGATTTGTCGGAATGAGTTTGTTCTTACCACAACTCCTCCCTTCCACAACTATAAATAGGGGTCTTCATAACCCAGAAAAGACACCAGAAGTTATAACAAGAAGCAAGAAAGAGCTCGTGGATCAAACACTGCAAATTTCTCCACAAGTTTCAAGCTTCAAGCAATCAAGTTCAAGTTCAAGCTCAAGAACGAAGAACAATTCAAGTATTCAAGATCAAGAATGAAGTCAAATCAAATACAAGGCTTCAAGATCAAGACTACTTGTTCGTGATAAAATTCGTGGCAATAATCAAAGTGTTTGCAACGGATAAATCCAATTCAAATTCAAGATCAAGTTCAAAGGCCCTTGAATTTATATTGAAAAGTAGAATCAGAGGAACTATAGAGATTGTACACTCAAATATTTGAAATAAAATACTACGATTATTACGATATTTTTCGATCTTGATTTTATTTTGCAGAAGCAAATTTATTGTCTACACATGTAAACTCTATTATCTTCATTAAATCAATGAATATCTGGCGGTCCCTTTTAACACCATCAAACTTGTTGATGAAAACACTCTTTGCTTGTAAAAAAGAATAGAGAACCCATAAGGGTGCAAATTCTTTGTGACTAATTGGGAAACATCATATCCTTTAGGTTTGACTCACTATCGTATTATAGGATTTCGATTGTGATATGATAAATTTAAGCTTGAGATCTTAATTTTAGGGCATTGAACTTGACCACAGGGATACAATTTCATCAGGATATGAGATCGATATAACAATATTTCTAGCTAGAAAATTATAGGTCCAGTAACTCGATATAAAATTAAAAGATTACCAACCATGTCCTTTTTTTAACCGTGTATAATAAGTGTACCCATTTTTGGAGCCTTTGAGAAATATCCCGTCCACTCCTACAATAATTTTATACTTTATTCGTTATCCTTGCTTTTCTTTTTAAATTTCCACTATCAAAGTATATGCTGGGGAAAAAATGAAGGCATTTTAATATCTTAGTCAACTTGATTCTCTAACTTACTGTTTAAATAAATAAATAAATGAAAGGGCATATAAGTTGGAATAAAATATGTACCCTAATGAGATTGATTAGTGAAAAAAACCTTTTGTTCTTTGTTTTTTTATGTTAGCTAGTCTAGTTATAATAAGTAGTAGTACTCTTTTCCGAAAGCGAGCCACTTGATCATATTGCTCTTCTGAATGTACCAAAATTGCAAATTACACATAAAAAAAAGGAGTGATTGCAATAAAACAGATTATAAAAGTGGCGTGGCTGATGTTCTTAGAGAACGTGCCAATTTTATTTGCTCACTTGAGTAGTTTAATGTAAGTGCTACACTATAATATTTTAAGAGAATCAGATGCTATTTATGTGAATTTTTTATATTAAGGGTTATACAAATAACCGATGGGATTTATTGTTTACTTTTCCTGACGATATACATAAATTATAGCTAGACGATTATACAAATATTATATATATATATATATATATATATATATATATATATATATTATTTATAGGTTATTTTTAATTTAACCAGTTTGATGAGCTGCTATTTAGATTAATCATTCAGTAAGTATTCACATTGTTTGGAGCGTAGAGCACGTAGCCCCTCCAGCTCCTACAATTAGTTTTGCTTTTTATTCTTTTTCTTCCCTTTTTTGTTAATTTCGTTGCGCCAAGTGTCTGTCAGAAATCGCCTCTTTACCTTTTTAAACTAGTATTAGTACTCGCACGATATGCGGATAATATTATGATCCTGTTAAATTCTATAAATTAAAAAGAACAAATTATATGAATAACTATTGACATAAACTTAAATATTATAACCTCATGTATAGCCGGTGATACAAACAAATAAAAATATGAGTATTTGGAAATAATTTAATTTTAAAATTTTTATTTTACTCATTTTACATATAATGAGAAGTTCATACACCCATGCAAACATCATGGTCCCACAAAACTATTAGGACCATAAATTTCAAAAGTTTTCTTTTTCGTTCTTAAATTTTGTGCCAAGTCAAATTATCTTATCTATATTGAAACTGAGTGAAGTCATACTATATAGAGTAATAACAAATAAAAATACATTTAGTAATATTTTAATTTAAATTATAAAAATATATTTTATTATTATCTCAACATAATAAATTCTCACATCAACATCAACTTCTACCAACCTAAAGTTGCACAGTAATAAATTAATATATACGTACATGATAATTTATTAACAACCAATATATTCTAACTTTTGGGAGTTACCAACTTATAAAATAGTTGGATCGTAATTTGCTCAATAATTTTGCTAGTTACCTCAATTTTAACCACACAATTAAAATCACATTGTTTTTAACAATTTAAGTGATACCTTTTGGGATATAGTTAAGATTAATATATTATAATTAAATAAACGTTAACCTACTTTAAATATTTTTCTTTTACGATGCACATGTACTAAAAGAAGATGAGTTCTTATATGTAATTCTTCATTAAATGAATCTTACCTTATGATTTTGTGATTCACTTTATTTTGTGTAAATAGCAATCCCAAATAGTGCTTTTCAAAAGACTACTCATTTGGTGAAATCCGCTTCTGGTCATGCTTTAGATATAGAGTACAAATTGCCTAATACTCATATTTGCCAGAATAAAGTCTGTATTCCACATTTCTTCTTTTTGGTAAAAAACCAGTTATACCCTCCAATCATACTTGGAACACCTTTTATTAATGCTATTTATCCGTTTAATAATATAGATGAACATGGTTTTTCTGCTAATTATCAAGATAAAAAGATAAGCTATTCCTTTGTTACAGATCCCGTAACTAGAGATATTAATGCCTTGATTAATATGAAACAAAGGCATGTTGATTCATTACAATTAGAAATTCTTAGTATGAATATATTCGATACTATACAATCTGCAAAAGTTCAGCAGAAGATTAAATTGATTGCTGAAAAAATGGCCGTTGATGTTTGCGCCGATCACCCTAGTGCCTTTTGGAACAGGAAAAGGCATATTGTAACTCTTCCATACGAAGAAACCTTCTCTGAGGATGATATTCCTACTAAATCTCGACCTTGCCAGATGAATGCTGAGCTAGTTGAATTCTGCAAAAACGAGATTGATAGTTTGTTACAAAAGGGTTTGATAAAACCCTCAAAATCTCCTTGGTCATGTTCTGCCTTTTATGTTAATAATGCGGCAGAAAAGGAACGAGGTATTCCTCGCTTAGTTATAAATTATAAACCATTAAATAAACATCTAAAATGGATTAGGTATCCTATCCCTAATAAAAGGGACTTGCTATCTAGGTTATATGACGCCAATATATTTTCAAAATTTGATTTAAAATCTGGTTATTGGCAAATTCAAATATTTAAAGAGCATACTTATAGAACTGCTTTCAATGTTCCATTTGGACAATATGAATGGAATGTTATGCCATTTGGTTTAAAAAATGCCCCTTCTGAATTTCAAAAAATTATGAATGATATTTTTAACCCATATTTGAATTTTATCATCGTTTATATTGACGACATATTAGTGTTTTCCAAAACTTTGGAGATGCATATCAAGCATCTTGATATTTTCAAGAAAATTGTTATACAAAACGGTTTAGTAATTTCTAAATCTAAGATGAGTCTATTCCAAACAAATGTTCGTTTTCTAGGTCATAATATTTGCCAGGGAAAAATTACCCCAATACAAAGATCTATTGATTTTGCCTCAAAATTTCCTGATGTTATCACTGACAGGACTCAATTACAAAGATTTTTGGGAAGTCTGAATTATATATCCCCTTTTTATAAAAGTTTGTCACGAGATCTAGCCCCTCTATACGATCGGCTGAAGAAAGATCATAAACACCCTTGGACTAACCAACATACTGAGTTAGTCAAAAGTATTAAAGGGCGTGTTAAATCTTTACCTTGTTTAACCCTTGCCAATCCTACTTGGCAAAAGATTATCGAGACAGATGCGTCTAATGTTGGATATGGAGGGATTTTGAAACAAGTAAATCCCAATAATAAGAGTGAATACTTAATAAGATTTCACTCTGGTAAATGGACCGAAGCCCAGAAGAAATACGCTACTGTGGCGCATGAAATGTTAACAATTGTTAAGTGTGTATTAAAATTTCAAGACGACTTATACAACCAAAAGTTTTTGATAAAAACTGATGCTCAATCTGTTAAATACATGTTTGACAAAGATTTTAAGCACGATGCTTCAAAATTAATATTTGCTAGATGGCAGGCTCAGCTAGCACCTTTCGATTTTGAAATACAATACAAAAAAGGAATTGATAATTCCCTTCCGGATTTTCTATCCCGGGAATATTTAGAATAGATTATTATACCATGTTTTTTGATGATAAGGTACTGATCACTATTCTTAAAGTGATTAAATTAAATAGAGACTTACAAGAAGTTATACTTGATATTATTATGGCTGACATTATTAAAACAAGGGAAGAAGAACACTCTAATTTTCAAGAAGTTATTGATATTCTTCAGTTAATTGAAAATGTGTGTCCCTTCGGTCAAGATGATATCAGCACTAGAATTATGCTATCCTTTTTAATTAATAATGATTTGCAATCACTTTTTTAATAATGATTTGCAATTTCCGCAGAATGGACCCTTCATGGGTCACCAGGGGCAGAGGTAGGGGAAGATCTTCCCCTAGTAGGACTTATTCTCAGGGATCGTCATACGGATCCTCATCAAACTCTCCAGTAATACAAAGAGGAAAAAAGAGTTTGATAAACTCAAAGGTGCCGCATACAGGAGAATCCTCAGGACATTCTATACATCTGGAAGATATTCCAGAAGATAGTCCGTTATATGGACATCTGCAGGCTTATTTAGCATCCAAAAAGCAAAGTGATACTTTTGCTTCAATTGCTAAAGAGGAAGACAATGACGATATCAAGTCATATGAAAAGTTACCAAAGAGAGAAATGATATTTCTCCTTGAAAACTCTGAGATTCAGAGAAAAGAAGAACCGTGGAAAATATTTCAGAGATATCTGATTAATGGATTATACTATCCGGGTGAATCATATAAAACCCGCACCTATTATGAAACTATCCTGATCAGTACAGGTAGTGCAGAATTCCAGCACTTTTCGGGTTATAACACGAATGAAAATGTTTATAACTTTTCAAAAGTCATTATCAAACAGATTATATCTGTTGAAGAATGGGGTATTTCAACAATGAAAGAAAGGCAGATAAGCCTTAATAAATCACCTATGAATTTCACTTATTGGGATTATATTCAAGCATTTGATAGGGTGCTTTATTATAACAATGAGAGACATAAGCATACTTGGTTTATCAAAGTATGCGCAAAGGTATTTACAGGACCTATCCCTAACTGGTTTTTAAACTGGTGGTCATACCACGGTCCTACTACCAAGATTTTGCCCGAACCATTTCTAAAGTTATACAAAGAATGGACAAAAGCTTCGCCGTTCTTAACAGAGTTATACCACGCAGATCATATCTGCTACCTAGAAAAAATTGATCAAATCTACTTCTTTATTGAATTTTCAATCCCCTGGATCCATAAATGGACTCCGGAATTAGGTTATACGGAAGAACAAATCCCTTGTTTATATAGGGTATTCTACAATAATTTTTGGGACAAATTGATGAAGACTGATCCCAAAACAAAGACGTTATATGGACAAGAATTATTTGATTCTATTAAAACACAAGTCCATTTATATGTAACGGCCCCTCAAAAGAGGATAATAGAAGAAAGCACTGTTAAACATGTCACACCTCCTTTTTCCGCGCCCGAGGGGCGCAGGGGGAGTTTTTTCCAATTAAAGGACATTCGAAACGGGATTGGTTTAATTATTTCAGAGTCGCCACTTGGGAGATTTAGGGTGTCCCAAGTCACCAATTTTAATCCCGAATCGAGGAAAAGAATGACTCTATATTATGGTCTACGTACCAGAAATCCGGATAAGGAATTCTGTTAACCCGGGAGAAGGTGTTAGGCATTCCCGAGTTCCGTGGTTCTAGCACGGTCGCTCAACTGTTATATTCGGCTTGATTATCTGATCTTATACAAGTGTGAACTTATGTGCAAAATTTAACTTTTAACCGCTTTTATCATTTACTGTTTTTATCAAGAATTGCAACGTTGTGAAAACATATCTCGAATCACGTTGCATCAATGCACCCGTGATTGTTGACATATTTTGACTCGGTTGAGATTTGGATTTGGGTCACATAAATGTGCACCCGAATTAAGGAGAGTAAATTATTAAGACGTGCCTAAAGCAACTAGCGTATTTGTTGTTTTGGGTAAGGCCGAAAAATTCGCTAAACGACCTGTCCCGAATTCTAAGTGTTTTAATATATATACAGTTGGAGGGCCCCGTAGCTGTGTACATTTTTTATTTGGCGAGGCTCATCTCAATTTTTTTAAAAATGAAATTGCAACGTCATGGACACGCATCTCGAACCACGTCACAATCAATGTACCCGTGATTAGAAACACATTTCGACTCCGTTGAGAATTGGATTTAGGTCACATAAATGCGCACCCGAGTTTAAGAAGGTAAGATTTATTAAGGCGCGTCCTAAAGAGTCTAACGTATTGTTATTTTTAGGAGAGTTGTGAGATTTGCTAAATAACCCGTCCTGGAACCTAGATGCTTTGATAATACACCTTTAAACAAGGGCCCCGCGTCTGTGCGTTTTGTTTATTTTCATCGAGGCTCATCTCGTTCTTATTTTTTTTTTTATTATTTTTTTTAAAAGGATATCCTATAACAACTACGTTTCTCGTCGTGTTTGTCTTTATCAATTGAAAATAGTAGATAGTCCTAATTAATTAAATGCTTGCAAGTTGTTTGTAATGACATTCAGAAAAGCTAAAAAATTTCAGAAATGAGGCTGTATGTACAGTCAGCCGAACAAACAATTATAGGCCCAAATCCAGCCCATGCGTGATAGGCCAGACCTGGGCCTCTGCCTGTTCTACGCGGGCCTACTTGGTTTGCTTCGATTTGGGCTCGACCTTCATGAGGTTGAGGCCCTGAACTGATTCTTTGTTTTGTGAAATGAGTTTATCAATTTATGTGACAATATGGCAAAAGGAGAAAGAACTTTAACTAAAACGGATAGCTTTCCTATTTGGCCTACATTAGAGAATATACTACACCATCAGCCTAAGTCTGAAATACAACTTATTACACTGGGCATATTTTTCACCTAGCAGTATACATACAAGGCTAGCATTCGTTAACCTACATTGATATACTTAGTATGTAGGCTGCTTCTATTGTCCAAACAAAAATGTAACTATTTCATGACATTTAGAGTAACAGTTCATGTACATATATAAAAAAACAATCTGCAGGTCCTCTCTTTTGCATTCATGCTCAAACTTTCAGTTACATTTGTGGTATTAATTGTGTACCTGGTATGGAGGACAAAGAAGGAAGGAATGGTCAGCTAGGCAGTATGCAGTAAACACAGCAACAACAGATACACAACAAACACAGCAACAACCAACTGAACCAAGTGTTTTCCACAGCCACAGATAACCAACAGTGATCTCCCAGAATACAAGGACTAGCAAATAGTCGAGTGCCAAGCCAGTAATCCCAGGAAAAAGTAAAGAAATAGCAGCAGTAACTGAGGGTTCAAATGCAGTAAAACCACCAGTTCAACAACCACAAACAACTCAGTCAATGCAAGCAACAGAACTTGGCCAAGACAGCTTGACCAATATGCACTCTTATACAACTTTCAGGCAGTGTTTGGTTACAATCTATTTGGAAACTAACTTATGTTATTCAGCTTTCTTTAAACTCAGTAAACCTTTCTTTAGACTAAAAGTTTCAGCTTTAAAACTAAAAATTCCAGCCTTTTCTCTCTTTTTTCTGAAGACTAAAAGTCCAGCCCTCTTTTTGTTTTCGAATGGCCTATTTATAAGCCAAAGACTAAGTGCAGTTAAGCTGCCTTTTTTGCTGCAACTTGCAGCCTGCCCATACTCTTTAAAGCCCATGCCTAAGCATCTTTTGGTGTCAGCCCCCTTTATTCCCCACGCCTGGTTTTTGTTTAATCCAGAATTATGGGCTCATTTGTTTATTCATTTTAAGCCCCATACCCTTGTGTCTTGTTCCCCATTGGTATTAGTTTAATCCTAAATTAGTACCCTACTTGTCAGCCCATTTATACTAATCTTTTCTGTCTTTTTCAACACCCCAGAATGCCCTTGTTAACCCTGGATTATTACTGCCCTGCCTATTGCAGCATCAGGGCACTTTGGGCTTTGAACATTCGATTTCAGAACTGCCCCAACCTGGCCTTTAATTGTTTACAATGTAGTTACAAACTACCATTCATGGGTAATGCCCAACATTCAAATCACAATACAGGCTCATTAGTCATGCGACATTATTAGCTCATTCGATTCATTAGTTATAGAAAACTAATCGACGACATTTATCGAGTCGACTATACTAATTATAGCAGGTAATAATCAGTCGCTCGCATAAACAATACGTTCAGGGACCTAAGGGGTATCAGACAACTTTTGTTAAATTACTGGGCCTATATGAATTAGTTCATTTGACGATTAATCTAACTGACGATCATGTTTATCACAGAGTGTATTCAGAACAAACAGAAGACAATCGACCAAATAAAAGGCCTTTAACAGAGATGGAAGAAATCCGAAATAAAAATAACAACATAACAAACAAACACCACGAAACATGCTGACAACTTAATTAGAACTAAAACAAAAGAAAGGAAAACTTACCAAAAGAGTTTGAAATCAAAACGGACCCAAATCAGATTCAACTTCGAACTTTTGAGGCCGAACAAACTTTAATAAGGGTGTTCTCACATGAGAACACCTTGATTAAGGTCTATTAGACCTCAAACCCTTGTCAAGACCGGCCAGATTCCCCAGGTGCATGTGTTTCAAGTTCTGGATTTTCAGATCTAATTTTTAAGGAGTTGTGGTAGATTCGGACCAAACCAAGCTTGGTTTGGTCACGAGGAAGGTTAGGGGAGTGGCTGATACAAAGATGGTGAGGTTTGGTGTAGATCGAGTTTTGTCTCGAATCTTCAAATCCAGATTCGAGACGATAGGAGATGATTCGAGGTTCGTGGTTAGTGGATTCGTGTTCAGGGGAGTGAGGGGGTCTTAGGGTGTTCAGGGGGTGGTCACCGGCGTTCGTGCCGCCGGCTTTAATGGCGAAGGAGACTAGGGCGGCTGCTAGGGTTTGGGGGTTTCAGGGTTCAGGGAAGGAGACGATGAAGGGTGGGGTTGGTATAGGGGGTGCGGGGTAAGGGCTGAGTTTATATATGGGGAGGTTGATCGGATCTGAGCCGTTAGATCATATGATCTCAACGGCTTGGATCTGAGGGTGGGAAATGAGACGGGGTCGTTTGGTAGTTAAACGGGGTCGTTTGGTTTAAGTGAGGGGTTGGGTCAGGCTGGTTATTTGGGTCGGGTTTGAACATGGGTCGCTGAAAGAGGTCCTGAACCGTTAGATCGGCTGGGACGGACGGCTCAGATTGATTTGCCCGAAACGACGTCGTTTCAGGAGGTGCCTGGGCAGGCCTGGTCTGGACTGGGCTGAGTGATGGTTTGGGCCTGTTTTTGTTTCATTTATTTGGGCCCAACCGATTTCAACTTTCTTTTGTTTTCCAATTTAAAGAAAAATAAAAATAAAAATAACTAATAAAACCAATGAAATTAAAACAAATAACAATATAGCACTTCAACATAATTATCATAAAAATAAAAATGTTTAAGTAAGTTAAATCACAACCTAACACGGACGACGCACACATATATATTTTGAATTTTCTTTTGGAGCGATTGCTCGTAAAGCAAAAATCACGTGCTTACAGCTGCCCCTCTTTGCACGAAGACACGAAGGGTTTTCGCGCAAAGATAAGCGAGCGATTTTTGCCCGTCCGAATACTCCGTGTGAAGCATTTTTTGAAAAAGATTTGACCGAACCTTTGCTTCAGAGGTTTCCTACATATCCTGGGCTGAAACAGGAATCAGGTCAATGTAGTTCGGGAAATTTTGGTAGCTGGGACTACCGTGTGACTGTATTGCGTGCTGCTGTTATGCGCTGTTGTATACTGCTGTAGGATGCTACTGCTCAACCGATCTCCCTATTACATTGCTCTAAAAGGAAAACAAGAAGCTAAGCTAAATTGAGGATCCTGAAATCTTATCCATCTTCAACTTGTTCTTGTTGCTTTGCTTTCTTGTCGGCTAACACTCTCCTCCGATGCCTTTATCTTGTGACTTTGGGAGATGATGCTGGTCCTTTGCTGACGTTTGAATGCCAGTTTACATTACTTTGCTTGATCCGCTGGGGACACGGCTTTCTTCTTTAAATCTTCCAATGGTTTCTTCAGTGGTATGTTTCTTCATCAGCATCGTCATGCTGGGCATGCTACAACGTTCCCAAACTGCTTCTTTTGAGATGCGTTCCTTTTTCCTTTTGAATTGCACACTTGCCTCTGCAGTTGTCTGCTTCTTGGTGCTGGGGATTTTATTGTTTCCCGTTTGGGGCTCTCTGTTGTACCCTTCCGTCTCCAGGTGGGGTGACTGATTCCAAAATCTAGAGCTAAAGAGTATTCCCGCATTATACTGGTGGGCGACCTAGAACTTAAAAGTATTCCCGCATTATACTGGTGGGCGACCTAGAACTTAAAAGTATTCCCGCATTATACTGGTGGGCGACCTAGAACTTAAATGTATTCCCGCATTATACTGGTGGGCGACCTAGAACTTAAAATTATTCCCGCATTATACTGGTGGGCGACCTAGAACTTAAATGTATTCCCGCATTATACTGGTGGGCGACCTAGAACTTAAAATGTATTCCCGCATTATACTGGTGGGCGACCTAGAACTTAAATGTATTCCCGCATTATACTAGTGGGCGACCTAGAACTTAAATGTATTCCCGCATTATACTGGTGGGCGACCTAGAACTTAAATGTATTCCCGCATTATACTGGTGGGCGACCTAGAACTTAAAAGTATTCCCGCATTATACTGGTGGGCAACCTAGAACTTAAAAGTATTCCCGCATTATACTGGTGGGCGACCTAGAACTTAAAAGTATTCCCGCATTATACTGGTGGGCGACCTAGAACTTAAAAGTATTCCCGCATTATACTGGTGGGCGACCTAGAACTTAAATGTATTCCCGCATTATACTGGTGGGCGACCTAGAACTTAAATGTATTCCCGCATTATACTGGTGGGCGACCTAGAACTTAAATGTATTCCCGCATTATACTGGTGGGCGACCTAGAACTTAAATGTATTCCCACATTATACTGGTGGGCGACCTAGAACTTAAATGTATTCCCGCATTATACTGGTGGGCGACCTAGAACTTAAAAGTATTCCCGCGTTATACTGGTGGGCGACCTAGAACTTAAATGTATTCCCGCATTATACTGGTGGGCGACCTAGAACTTAAATGTATTCCCGCATTATACTGGTGGGCGACCTGGAACTTAAATGTATTCCCGCATTATACTGGTGGGCGACCTGGAACTTAAAAGTATTCCCGCATTATACTGGTGGGCGACCTAGAACTTAAAAGTATTCCCGCATTATACTGGTGGGCGACCTAGAACTTAAATGTATTCCCGCATTATACTGGTGGGTGACCTAGAACTTAAATGTATTCCCGCATTATACTGGTGGGCGACCTAGAACTTAAATGTATTCCCGCATTATACTGGTGGGCGACCTAGAACTTAAATGTATTCCCGCATTATACTGGTGGGCGACCTAGAACTTAAATGTATTCTCGCATTATACTGGTGGGCGACCTAGAACTTAAATGTATTCCCGCATTATACTGGTGGGCGACCTAGAACTTAAATGTATTCCCGCATTATACTGGTGGGCGACCTGGAACTTAAAAGTATTCTCGCATTATACTGGTGGGCGACCTAGAACTTAAAAGTATTCCCGCATTATACTGGTGGGCGACCTAGAACTCAAATGTATTCCCGCATTATACTGGTGGGTGACCTAGAACTTAAATGTATTCCCGCATTATACTGGTGGGCGACTTAGAACTTAAAAGTATTCCAAATTGTTTCCCCATTCTTCCGAGAAAATTTTCGACAATCGGCAGAAAATTTTCTGCCCCGGTTTTTGGTTACTTCCATGGCGTTGCATCTTGCTGTCCTCATCAATCCTTTGTTTTCCTGCAGCAGACATAAGGATTTAATTAGTTTTTATCGTGGTGGTAGAGGGTGCCTTTCTGGCGGATGGTCTTCCTTTCTTCCCCTTTTCTTGCTCTTTGTCCCCATAATTGGTTGGCGGGCAAAGTTGCCTGTTGGGGGTCTCTAGCCTGCTGGGGATTGGTTTTCAATTTATCCCCTTCTCTGCTTTCTCTTTAAACACATGATGTGGGAGTCTGCTTCTAACTCCCGAAACCACTCCCTTTTGGAGCATACTTCTTCCAACATTTCCGAGCACAATCCCTGCATTGCCTGGGGCCGGCCTTTAAGACTGTTTGTATTATCCTGCATTGGATGAATTCCCCTTCGGTTTCTGGTAGTAAGCTTTGAAAAATCCTTTAAAGACACATTTTAGGAAAAGAAATAAAGATATGGAAAGGAGAAAATCTTTCTGAACCAATATTTTGTGGGAGGAGACAATCAAAAGAACTTATCTGGAGGACACAACTGGTCCCCGTGATCATGGCGTGCACCATAGATTCCGACCCAGTCTATTTGTATCAATTGATTTGCCCGATGGTTTGACTTGCTGGGGATGATAAAGGAGTGTTCACTTCGTTTCTAATGTGGCAGCTTTGCTGATCTGTCTCGTCGCCTCATAGTGCCCTTCGAGGGGTTTTCACTAATGAGACTCTCTCTTTTCTCTCATCTCCCGGCGCCTTTTGGTGCCTGTGAAGGTTTTCACCAATAAGACTCTCTCATTTCATATCCCTCGCCTTACATCGCCTCTCGGTGCCTGTGAAGGTTTTCACCGATAAGACTCTCTCATTTTATTTCTTTCGAGGAATCAGGGCGTTGTAGATACGACCTTCTCTTCTGGAAACTCCTTTGACTATCAATCCATTCCCAGTCTTACGATCCTCTTCTTTGCTGGGGATTGGTGTACTATTCTCGGTCTTATTCGCCTGACTCGACATCTCTTGAACATTGATCGGGAGGTCTTTTGGACGTTGATGTTGGTTTTGGTGCGGAGTTAAAGAAAGGCTATGAAAAATGAAAATAATCTGATGGGTGATGTGCTACAACTTTTGGAATCAAACCTTTGTTGGATTTTAAAACATAACCTCTGCCCCAGTTTTCTTGCTTGGGGAATTTATTTTTTACACTTATGTTGCGTTATGTGCGTTACGCACGCTGTGCCTATTATGCACACTATGTACCTTATGCATCCTATATTCACTATGATGCATACTATGACCGAGCCGTGAGGCGCCTACGTATCCTCTTTGAGGAATCAGGTCAAACGTAGTTCCCACGGTTTTATATTTCTTGATTTTTCTTTTCTTTCTTTTTTTTCATATCTTTCCCATTAGTGATTCCAAGAGAGGGGTATGAAAGAATAACTTAAGGCTCAAAAGGGGGTAGCAAGGGTTAAACAATGTTTGGGTGGAAGAAAGAATTGCCTCCGTCATCTCATTATCCAACAAATGCCAAATACAAACAAATAAACCAAAAATTGCCATAATTGAAGAAGTTACGCATAATATCTCTTGACTGCATCTGAATTGATAGCCATGTCGACACATCTACCTTCGACATCTGTCAAACACAAAGCACCGTTGGACAATACTCTGGTCACGATATAAGGCCCTTGCCAATTTGGGGCGAATTTGCCTTTTGCCTCGACCTGATGTGGGAGGATCTTCTTTAATACCAACTGCCCTACTTCAAACTTCCTGGGTCGCACCTTCTTATTATACGCTCTTGCCATTCTCTTCTGATACAGTTGACCATGGCACACTGCTGCCAATCTTTTCTCATCTATCAGGCTCAACTGTTCCAAGCGAGCTTTGATCCATTCATCATCATCAATTCCGGCTTCAGCGACAATTCGGAGGGACGGAATTTCGACCTCCGCTGGTATCACGGCCTCAGTTCCATACACCAACAAATAAGGAGTTGTGCCTATGGAAGTCCGGACGGTAGTGCGGTAACCCAACAAGGCAAAGGGTAATTTCTCGTGCCATTGTCTGGACCCTTCCACCATTTTTCGCAGTATCTTCTTGATATTCTTATTGGCTGCTTCGACTGCTCCATTTGCCTTAGGACGATATGGGGTGGAATTGCGGTGTGTAATCTTGAATTGTTGGCATACCTCTCTCATCAAGCTGCTATTAAGATTCGCACCGTTATCCGTGATGATCACTTTTGGGATCCCAAATCTGCAGATGATATGGGAGTGAACAAAGTCCACCACTGCCTTCTTGGTTACTGATTTGAAGGTTTTAGCCTCAACCCATTTGGTGAAGTAATCAATGGTCACTAGAATGAACCTATGACCGTTGGACGCTGCTGGCTCGATGGGCCCAATGACATCCATGCCCCATGCTACAAACGGCCAGGGTGCTGACATCGTATGTAACTCTGTTGGCGGAGAATGAATCAAATCTCCATGTATCTGGCACTGATGGCATTTCCTCACGAAAGTGATACAGTCGTGTTCCATGGTGAGCCAATAACACCCTGTTCGAAGGATCTTTCTTGCCAATACATATCCGCTCATGTGTGGCCCACAAACTCCAGCATGTACCTCTGCCATAACCGTCGTTGCTTGACTGGCATCTATGCATCTCAACAATCCCAAATCCGGGGTTCTTTTGTACAATACTCCTCCACTGAGGAAGAAACCATTCGACAAACGCCGAAGGGCTCTTTTTTGGTCTCCAGAGGCATGTTCTGGATATATCCCCATTCTGAGGTATTCCTTGATATCATGAAACCAGGGTTCGCCATCTGCTTCTTCTTCTATGGCATTGCAGTAGGCGTGCTGATCACGGACCTGGATGTGTAGAGGATCAACATACATTTTGTCAGGGTGGTGCAGCATTGATGCTAAGGTGGCTAAGGCATCCGCAACCTCATTGTGAACTCTCGGGATGTGTTTGAACTTTACCGATCGAAATTGCTTGCTCAGATCATGCAAGCATTGTCGGTATGGTATGAGCTTTAGATCTCGTGTTTCCCATTCACCCTGAATTTGATGTACCAAGAGGTCCGAGTCTCCCAAGACCAAGACGTCCTGGACATCCATGTCGGCAGCCAGGCGCAGACCCAGAATGCAAGCCTCATACTCGGCCATATTGTTGGTGCAATAGAAGCGTAGTTGAGCCGTAACAGGATAATGCCGTCCTGTTTCAGAAATGAGTACTGCTCCTATTCCAACCCCTTTTGCGTTTGCAGCTCCATCGAAGAAAAGCTTCCAACCCGGTTCCTCAGGTAATTCCAACTCATTCGTATGCATCACCTCTTCGTCAGGAAAATACGTTCTTAAGGGCTCGTATTTTTCATCAACGGGATTCTCCGCCAAATGGTCTGCCAGTGCCTGGGCTTTCATGGCCGTCCTCGTTACGTAGATGATATCAAATTCTGTGAGCAGAATTTGCCATTTTGCCAACCTTCCCGTGGGCATAGGTTTCTGAAAGATGTACTTCAATGGGTCCAAACGGGATATGAGATAAGTAGTATATGAAGACAGGTAGTGCTTCAACTTCTGAGCTACCCAAGTCAGGGCGCAGCATGTTTTCTCGAGTTGAGTGTACTTGACCTCATGCACTGTGAATTTCTTGCTAAGATAGTAGATGGCCTGCTCCTTCCTTCCTGTGTCGTCATGTTGCCCCAATACACAACCAAATGAATTTTCCAAGACCGTCAGGTAAAGAATTAGGGGTTTCCCGGGCTTAGGTGGGACCAATACGGGTGGATTAGACAGATACCCTTTGATTTGGTCGAAAGCCTCCTGACACTCTGCCGTCCAACCTACTGCAGCATCCTTTCTCAGCAGCCGAAATATGGGCTCACAAGTTGCTGTGAGTTGAGCGATGAACCTGCTGATGTAATTGAGTCTACCCAGCAAACTCATTACCTCTGTTTTGTTCCTTGGCGGTGGCAAATCTCGGATGGATTCAATTTTGGATGGGTCTAATTCAATCCCCCGTCGACTGACGATGAATCCTAGCAACTTTCCTGATGGAACCCCGAATGCGCATTTGACCGGGTTAAGCTTGATATCATACCTGCGGAGTCTTTGGAAAAATCTCCTCAGGTCTGCTACATGGTCCTCCTGACGCCAAGATTTGATGATCACATCATCGACGTACACCTCTATTTCTTTGTGTATCATGTCATGAAACACAGCAGTCATTGCTCGCATGTACGTTGCCCCGGCATTCTTTAACCCGAACGGCATTACCCGATAGCAGTAGGTTCCCCATGGCGTAATAAACGCTGTCTTCTCAGCATCCTCTTCGTCCATTAGGATCTGATGATAACCCGCATAACAATCCACAAAGGATCCGATCTCGCGCCCAGCGCAATTGTCGATCAGGATATGAATGTTAGGTAGCGGAAAATTGTCCTTGGGACTTGCTTTGTTGAGGTTGCGGTAGTCGACGCACACCCTGATTTTTCCATCCTTCTTTGGGACTGGTACCACATTGGCCAGCCACTCGGGATATCGAGTGACCCGAATGACCTTCGATTGCAACTGCTTGATCACTTCTTCTTTGATTTTTACACTCATTTCTGTTTTAAATTTCCTTAGTTTTTGCTTGACCGGAGGGTATGCCGGGTCAGTGGGTAATTTGTGAACCACTAAATTGGTGCTTAATCCAGGCATATCATCATATGACCATGCAAAAACATCTTTGAATTCCCTGAGAGTTTTGATCAATTCTGCTCTGACATTCGGCTCAATGTGGATACTAATTTTGGTCTCTTGGACGTTATCAGTGTCTCCTAAATTCACAGCCTCGGTGTCATTTAGGTTAGTCTTGGGTTTCTCTTCAAATTGGCACAGTTCTCTGTTTATTTCTTCGAAGGCTTCCCCTTCGTCACATTCAGATTCATTATCACAAACGACCTCTTGCATCATTGAGTCAGATTCAGATTGATTTATTAGACTAGGTCGAAGATCCGCTGTGCATGCCATGTCATTAGGACCAGTAAAAAGAGAACTGTTTAGAAAGAAAAAGAACAAGACAAAAATTAAAATGAGACAAAAGAAGAGAACTTTATTAAATTTGCGGGATAAAAAGGGTTCACACTTTTACAAAAACGAAAGTAAAATTTGGATTACACCCTTGAATAATCCGATCAAACAAACAAACAAACAAAACATTAATCAAAGCCTACTACCAAGACTCCCCTCGGACAGGAAGAGGAGTAACCGTCCAATTGTTGGTCTTGGCCTCAGGCCCCACAAATTGTATCTCTGCTCTGCTGGAACCTTCTCCAGCTTCCACCATACTGACATCCGCAAATAGCCTCTCAAAACTCTGATTCAGGTCTTCATTTATACCGATCAAAGGTCCTCGAATCTTTGGGATCGCTGACCCCTTGGCACTTGCTTTAACAAAAGACCTTGAGAGGCGTGGCACTGGTTTAGGCAGAAACCAGACCCTCTTCTTCATTTTTCGCGCTTGCTTCCTGTCTGCTGCGGTTGGTTTGAACCCCAACCCGAAAGTTTCCAGATTCTTAGGAAGGGAGACAGGTTGGACTATCCCTTGAAGTTCAACTCCCAGGCCTTTTCCCGGTACAAATCCGTTACCCAGCATCTCCGATACCATCATGACTGTTGCGGCAGCTACCCTAGGGTGCGGGATGATTTCTCCTTCAGAGATTTTATTGGCCGACCCTGTATCGAGAATCTGGTAGACCCAAGGACCCTTGTCATCAGTGGTCTCTATGAAAGGCACAATGGTTCCGCCCATGGTGCCTGTTGTATCCTCGCCGTGCAACACGACCTCTTGTCTTTCCCACTCGAACTTCACTGTCTGATGTAGGGTGGAAGGCACCGCTTTAGCTGCATGAATCCAGGGTCGTCCTAACAACAAGTTGTAAGATACCATGGCATCCAATACCTGGAATTCCATGGTAAACAGGACCGGACCAATGGTCAGTTCAAGTACAACATCCCCCACAGTGGCTGTTCCGTTTCCGTCAAACCCCCGGACACAGATGCTATTCTCTCGGATTCTTCCACGGTCAATCTTTAGCTGGTCCAGGGTGGATAATGGACAAATATTGGCGCTCGAGCCGTTATCCACCAATACTCGGGTTACCACCGAGTCTTCACATTTGACAGCTAGGTATAGAGCTTTATTGTGCTCCGTTCCTTCCACCGGCAGGTCATCATCTGAGAATGTCACTCTGTTTACCTCGAAAATCTTGCTGGCAATGGTTTCCAGGTGGTTTACAGAAATCTCACTGGGTACATGAGCCTCGTTCAATATCTTTAACAGGGCCCGACGATGCTCTTCAGAATGGTTCAACAACGACAACAGTGAGATCTGGGCTGGTGTTTTTCTCAGTTGTTCGACTACAGAATAGTCATGTACTTTCATCTTCCTCAGGAATTCTTCAGCCTCTTCTTCGGACACTGCCTTCTTGGTTGCCACTGGGTTGGTTTTTCTTAGCTCCACCGGAGCAAAACATCGACCTGATCGAGTCAGCCCTTGCGCTTCACAACTGACTTCTTCCACCGGTTTTCCTTGGTACGTCACCACTGCTTTTTCATATTTCCAAGGCACCGCCTTGCTGTCAATCATTGGCAGTTGGACCACAGGCTTTATGGTCACCCGTTCTCTACATACCCCTTTCAACATGACTGCCGGTGTGGGCAGGATCCCTGGTATTACCAACTTGCTTGGCTCGGGTTTGCTTGCTATGACGGATGGGCTTTTCCCCCATATCACTACCGGCTTGACGCCTTCTCCCTGCGACTGTACACTCGTTCCTCCACTGGCTAAGACTTCTTTCGGGGCGGCTTGGATCATCATCACTGTTTGTGAGGGTTTTCTTAATTCTCCTCCCTCACACACCAACTCAATCATGTGAGTTTCGTGGTGCGCTGGCAGTGGGTTTTGGTTGATGTTAGGAGCCTCCGGTGTCTGGACCTCGATCTTATTGGTGTCAATAAGATCCTGTATGGCATGTCTTAACTTCCAGCACTTCTCGGTATCGTGCCCGAGCATCCCTAAACAGTATTCACAACTGATTGAACGATCCAAATTCTGAGGCGGGGGATTTGGTTCCCGAGTATGGACAGGACTAACCAAACCCAATTGCCGCAGCTTGTGGAACACAGCGGTGTAAGTTTCTCCCAGTTCGGTGAAGGTTGTTTGCTTCCGCAACCTGTCATTCCTAGCATCTGGATTTCCCCGGAAACCTGCCCCTGAAGGGTTTCTATATGCCCTCGGTGGAGGGTAGGTGTTTTGTGGTGGTGCATATATGTTCTGGGGAGCCGGTGCGCGCCACTGTGGGCGAACCGGAGGCTGAGTGTATACCTGGGCTTGGCGTACGGAACAATGTGGTTCTCGAGGTGGATAGAAATTTTGTGGTGGGTTGTATGGGTAGTTTGACCTGTGATGCCTGGGTTGGTTGTAATGCGGCCTGCCAGCCCGGGACCAACTGCCTGCCTCGATCGTGGCAACCTCTTCTTTCTTTCTTCTTAGCGCACCTCCCGTGCCGCTTTGAATAGCCTGGGTTGTGGCCTTGAGTGCCGAATAGTTCAAGATCTTGTCTGACCTCAAACCTTCTTCTATCATGACCCCTATTTTGACCACCTCGTTGAAAGATTTTCCAACCGTTGTCACCAAGTGACCAAAGTAGGTTGGATCCAATGTCTGCAAAAAATAGTCCACCATCTCTCCCTCTCTCATGGGAGGATCGACTCTAGCTGCTTGTTCTCTCCAGCGGAACCCGAACTCGCGAAAACTTTCCCCGGGTTTCTTCCCAGTTCTCAATAACGTGAGACGGTCAGGGACTATCTCCAGATTGTACTGGAAATGACCTGCAAAAGCCTGCGCCAGGTCATCCCACGTGTACCACCTGCTGAAATCCTGCCTGGTATACCATTCCAGTGCAGATCCGCTCAGACTTTGGCCGAAATAAGCTATCAAGAGCTCGTCCTTGCCTCCCGCCCCTCTCATTTTACTACAGAATCCCCGCAAATGTGCCATGGGATCACCGTGCCCTTCGTATAAATCAAACTTGGGCATCTTGAACCCAGCCGGGAGTTGGACATCTGGGAAAGGGCACAGATCTTTGTATGCCACGCTGACTTGATTGCCCAAACCGTGCAAGTTCCTGAAGGATTGCTCCAGGCTTTTGAACTTTCTCAGCACTTCGTCCTGTTCAGGGGCCTTAGCCGGCTTTTCAATCTCTGCCGGCACTTCCACATGTGGATTGTAAGCTTGAGGCTCAGGTGCATGAAATGTAGGCTCAGGGGGATAGTATTGTGTATCGTGAGCCTGAAACAATGGCTCACTGGTCGTCCTTTGCAAAGGGGCCGATGTTGGTCCCACAAAAATGGGAATATTGGGTGTTGGGAGAGGTTGATGGGGTGGTGGAGCTTGGGAATCATGAGGGCTTCTTTCTTGATGATAGAGGGGATTTGGGCGGCTTGTGGAAGGGCCAGAGTGAGGGTACTCCGGCATGTGTCCCAGTGTTTCAGGACTCTTTTGTGTTTTGGCTAGGGCTAGCTGCATTGCATGCATCTCTAGTCCCATCCTTTCAATCTTTTCCATTGCCTCTTTTAGCAACTGGCTCATCGGCCTTTCTTCCTCATTACTATTCTCTGAAGTAGTCATGCTTGTTGCTACCGGTCCTTTGGATCTGGTTTGGTATGAATGTGTTGCCAGAATTCTTTAACAACTAACTGTCTGATATCAGACAACAACAAACTTTGTTAGTGTTAGAGCTTAACAGATTTGATCATAACACATAGAGGATGCAATGCACCTAGGCAGTTAATCGTTTCTACATGCTTTGCCTCAAACAACATACGTCATCCCGGTTTGCTCATTCATCCCTTTTTAAAGTACTTTGGGAAACCCTGTGTTTTATTTTGTATTTTTATTTTTATTTATTAAAAGCGGTCGAATCTTATGGGGATTGCCTACGTATCACGTCCCCGCGTGAATCAGACCAGGCGTAGTTCTGCCTTAAAGTAAAGAAACACACAATTCTTGTGAAATCATTAAATTCATTCTCAAAATTTTGCTATTACAAATTACATCAAGCAAGGAATAGCAATAGTACAGACTCCACAGTTCTTAACCCGTTTTGACTAAAAGAAAGGAAAATAACATATGGAAAAACGACAAAGCCAAATAAACAGGACTCAACCAAAGATTAATTTTCCAACTTAGGGACCCGCGAGGCATCATTCGGCCTTTCCGCGGCCCTTGGTGTGAGGTCCCTCTGCAGGTTTTTCAACTCATTCATGATTCGGTGGACGCAACCCATGATGGAAACAAGGAGGGTCTTTCGAGGCTTTTGCTCGCATGCCAGGCATCTCATGTAGATGTAATGCCCAATCTCGTCGATCTTTCCCCGGATGTTGTCCCTTTCTGTGAACAAATGCCTTATCTGTTGGTTCTTCAATCCCAGTGTTTGCGCATTGTTGGCAAGCTGATCCTGGAACATCTCCATTTGCCTTTCCATTCTGGTCATTGCATCGTAACATTGCCTTCTGTCGGCTTGGGCATCTCGTGTTCGCTTGAGGATCCTTTCTCGAAGAGAGGCATTCGTTTCCCTTAATGTCCCGATGCTCAGTTCATACTCCCTTATGACTCGTTGCAGGTGCTGCCTCCGATCCATCGCACCTTTTGCCCACTTGGTTTGCAATTTTGCCGTGCTGGCCCTGGCTTTTTCCAAATCTTCCTGGCATTCCGCAACCTGATCCTTTAACCCTGCTATCAATCTTTTATCTGCCCGGCTTCTCAGCTGGCTATTAGCCTCTTTTTTCATTCTCCGGATCTGAGCTTTGAGGACCTCGCCTTCTCTGATTAACCTGTTCTTTTCTCCCTCGTGGGCGGCAGACTGTAATTGGCACTCAAACCTCATATCCTGAACTTGTTGCTTCAGTTTGCCTGCTTTGACAAGATATTCCTGCTCTTTGGCCAACCAGCCCCACTGTTCTTGTGAAGATTTGGCAAATTCTTGCAGGTGAGGTCTTTTGGTCGGTCTTCCAGATGATGTCTCCCCTTTGTACCAGGCCTGATACCCGGGCGAAACTTCCCCTTTTGCCCGATTCATTACACAAGTATTTGCTTCTAAGTATTGACATTGGCTCCAAATTTGACGAACCCTTGCTTCAGGAAACTGGCCGTCGGGACTGATCTCGATTACCTGGATGCTCAGATCCTCATCTTTCGGCACTATCTGATACCTCCCAAGTTGCCTTAAAACCCGATGCGGTGCGTATGGTTGAATGCTCTTAAGTCCCATTAAGAGAAAATGGGGCCTAGCTGCTGGCATGTATATGACTTCGTCGATCGATAACCATCCTAGCGCCCATTGTATTTGACTGGCGTTGAGGGTATGGAAATATGAGGTCCATGCTGTGACTCCTTCTGGTAGGTAGGTTTCATTAACTCTGGTATAGAACTCCTCTATGCAGGTCTTTCCTGCGGATCCATGGCTCAGAAACTGGGCTCGGTGACATAGGTGTTCGGTCATCCACATTTGCAACAACAAATTGCAACCCTCGAAAAAGCTTCCTCCGGCTTTGCAAGAAGTGAGTGCCCGGAATATATCAGATACTATCATGGGCGCCAACGTACTATCACTCTGTGTGAGCAACGTACTGACGACCCCTGCTATCTTTATGTCAATATTCCCGTCTTTTCTTGGGAATACTAGTAGTCCTAAGAAAGTTATTATGAAAGCAATCCGTCTATGTTCTTCCCACTTTTGGCGATTACCTTTGCTGCACAACTGGTTTTCTGGCTTGTCGAATCCTCCTATGTGACCATATCTTTGATATATGAAACTCATGCTGCAAAAACCTTTTGCCAAGTCAGGGTTATGAATTGTTCTGACTATCTTTAAGGAGTCCAGGAACCGGTGTATTGCTACAGCTCTTGGAGCAATCAGATATTTGTGCCTCAAAGGAGTCTCAGCGCTGCCGATATACCCTGCTATTTCTTCTAAAGTTGGGGTAAGTTCAAAATCTGAGAAACGGAAGACATTGTGCGCAGGATCCCAGTGGGGGACTAGTGCCCTTATGATATCTCCTCGTGGCCTGATATCCAACAAACTCGTGAGGCCTTTCAGATACTTCTTGATTTCGTCATGCCCTTCTTTGCCCAAATCATTCCACCAGAGCCGCAATTGGAGGGGAATTTTATTCATGATTGAAAAGGGTTCATTCGGAATCGTGCTCATTCTGCACATTTATTAATAAGATTTTAACAAACGACACTTATCCTGATAAAACAAAAATATATGCGATTTTTTGTGAATTTTCGTATATATATATAAAAACTTTCTAAAGAAGTCAATAACGGAAAATATTTTGGATTTTTGTTTCGAAAACTGGGAGCCTGAAAGGACTTTTCTAGACCTTTAGCAAGACAAATACTTTTGCCACAAATAAAGATACATATACATTTTGAAGTAAAGCAAAACTTTTGAATTTTTCATATATATATATATACATATATTTGCAACAAATAATAAAAGTAAAGACAACACAAGACTCTTTTTATCTGTTTCAAACTTTCTAATAAATAATATTCTTTATTCTGTTTCTTTCATCTGTTTCAGTTGCTATGTCATGACCAAGACTATTAATTCAACATCCACACTGTACTATAAGTATATCACATGATATGAACAATCCTTAATCACATTCAGTGTCACACATCTAAGGATCTGTAAACTCCATATGAATCTCTATCTAAAGCGTGGAGGTTTCATGTAACGACCCGACTAGTCGTTTTGAGCTCTAGCGTGTCGTCCAGTAGTTTGGGGCCATGAGTAGCTTCATTTCAGGTATTATGACTTGTACGCATGGTCGGAATTGAATTCCAGGGAATTCAGAGTTGATTTGGAAAGGGAATTCTCATTTCGGAAGCTTTAAGTTGAAAGAATTGACTAAGATTGGATTTCAGAGTAAATGACCTCAGAATCGGGATCTGAAGGTTCCACCAAGTTCGTATGATGATTTCGGACTTGGGAGTATGCCAGGACCGGGTTTTGGATGACCCGAGAGCGTTTTGGCGCCTATTGTGGAAGTTAACATTTTGGAAGAAATTTCATAAGTTTGGGTTGAAGTGCATTTCGGTGTTATCAATGTCCATTTGGGATTTCGAGTCTGGGAGTAGCTCCATATGGTGATTCTGGAGTTGGGAGCGCGATCGGAAGTTAATTTGGAGGTCCGTAGGTCATTTTGAAGTCATTTGGCTAAAGATAGAAATTTGAAGGTTTTTGAGAAGTTTGACTTTTTGATATCGGGGTGGGATTCCAATTCCGAAAGTTGGAGCAGGTCTGTAATGTCGAATATGATTTGTGTGCAAAATTTGAGGTTAATCGGACGTGATTTGATGGGTTTCAGCATCGAATGTAGAAGTTTGAAATTTCAAAGTTCATAAAGTTTGGATTGGAGTACGATTCATGATTTCGACGTTGTTTGATGTGATTTAAAGTCTCAGTTAAGTTTGTATTTTATTTTAGGACATTTTGGTATAATTGGTTGAAGTCCCGAGGGTCTCGGGTGGATTTCGGAAGGCTAACGGATCGATTTCGGAAATTTGAAGCTGCTGAAAATCAGCTGCTTTTTCTGCTGCAATTGCTATTTTGGACAGCAATGATGCAATCGAGGAGGCTATCTTGGAAGCTTATAGCTCAAAATCTATAAGGAATCTGAATATTTGCAAAACACAAAAGTTGTTGCACTTGCATTCTAGTTTATAAAAAGTTAAACCATTCATGCTTTGGACATGTTATCAGAAAGTTATGATCGATTGAAGATGACTAGTAGAGCAGTTTCGGCAGAATTTTTTGAGGCATGGAGCCGACTTTAGAAGCTTATATCTCAGAATATATAAAGCGTTATATGGTGTACAACATATCAAATGAAAGATCTTCGAGTCTAGTTTCTACATCTTCAAACCGTTTATCATTTGGATATTTTCACAAGGAGTTATGGGCATTTTAATAGAAGGTGTACATCATGGGAAAATGGTAATAGGATGTACAATCTGCACAGCGCAAGGTACAACTTGATGCAGCTTGGGCAGATTGTTTTAAACACGAGTTTTGGCCCATTTCTTTCATTTGGCTTGGACGATTTTGGAGAGCTCAAGGAGGGATTTTCACCAAGCAACACTAGGTAAGTGATTTCTTCCTATTTTTGAGTTAAATATGTGATCTTACATGGATTTAGACATGAAAAATTAGTATAAATTTGGAATTTTTGGAGAAGACCTAGAATTTAGAAGTTTGGACTTTTAACTTGAATTTGAGCAAGAAAATTAGAACAAATTGTATATTTGAGTTAGTAAAGCTATGGGTAGAATTTATCTTCGAGAAATTTCGGAATCCGGGCACTTGGGTCCGAGGGCATTTTGGTCAACTTTTCGAGTGGAGTTGGGAACTTATATAATTTGAATTGTTACAAGTAGTAGAGTGAATTTTTATTGGTTTGCCTGTTATTTGAATAGTTTTGGGGCGTTGTGCATCAATTGGAGTCGTTGGAAGGGTTTGGAAGCCGGTTATGGAAATTTCGGAGCGATGTGAGTCTCCTTTCTAACCTTGTAAGAGGGAATTGTCCCCATAGGTGAAATAATTGGTTATATTCTCCTATTTGTGGGGGCTATGTACGCACGAGTAAGGCTGTATAATGGTCCGGGCTCGGGCCTAAACGGGCTAAACAGGCCTGGGCTTTGGCGGGCCGGGCTTTGGCGGTCCCGGGCCAAACGGTCCGGGCCTAACGGGCCAAATGAGTGGAACCAGCCCACTGTGGTCCTAAGACCACATGGTGTCGGGCTAAATGGGCCGGGCCCGCGGGCCTAAACGGGCTTTTTCGTTCCGGGCTATTTTTTTTTTATCTAAGGCAATTTCTTCTAAACTATATATGTATATACTAATATAAATTGCCTATATATAGCTATATAAATATATATATATAGTATATATAGTATGTATATATAATTATATATTGCATCTATAATATATATATCTACAAATATATATATATATATATATATAATATGTATATATATATATTACACCAGGATCTAGGTAGGCGGGCGGTAGTCCGCACGGCCATCCAGATCTAGCTGCTTTAGTTCACTTTAAAGGTTGGCGGTAGTCCGCACGACCAATAAGGATTCGAAATATACGAAAATTCTATTATAGTTTAATGACTGTATGGAAGGATCTATATCCTTTTACCCAAGCAAGGGGCCTGTCTAAGCCCGATACATACTCTTACTGAGCCCATGTGTCTAGCAGTTCTAACTGTGAAAGAGGTAGCCCTTTTGACAACTTCAGCGGGCTTTAATGTCACAGCTGGCTAGACGTAGCCACTAAGGCAAAGCCAATAGGAGTAGTACCAGAACCGACTGTACCACCATCTTGGAACCAAATCAAGAAACTATATTAAAATTTCTTTATATTTTGAAAGAGTCTGGATTCTTCATGGTTAATATGCAAGAGAAATTAGTTCTTCAACATAGATATGAATCTGTTTAGCCGGACATAGTCACGGCTAGGGAGAGAGACTAAAAATACTAAAAAGAAGAATAAAAATATGTACCTTGTAGGCCGAGAAGCAAGGCCCTGAAGATGAACTTCAAAACTTTTATTAATTCTTGAACTTGATTTACAAACTATAAACTAAGCTATGAACTAAGTGTTTACAAAGGGGGTTGGTTGAGAGAGAGAGAGAGAGAGAGAGAGAGAAAGTAGAGAGAGAGGGGGGTTTTTCGGCTCTCCTTCTTCAAATGAAGAAGCATCCTTATATAACAAAAAAAAGAATCTTGAATAGTAAAATGGGTCCCACATCTGGGTCCCTACACAGTGTTTTTACTGTAGATAAACAGTGTTTCTACTGTGGATGAACAGTGTATCTACTGTTTAAGTGGGTCCTGGCGGCTGATAAGCTGTCAAGTCTTCTTTTTGTCCAAATTGTGCATTTGTTGGAGGAATTCTTCCACCTTGTCGATATCTCTGTCAGATAATATCATTTCTGGCTGTATAGGTTGTGTATCTTCTACGAGGTCATCACCACTCGTTTCACTTCTCATCGAAGTGTCTGATTTTTCGCACTGATCTAGTGATTGGAGCAGATTTCTTTTCAATCCTTCTAAGTATTGATTTATCAAATCAATTTTATCTCCGTCTTGGATTGATATTCGCCGAGCAATATGTTTAACAGTGCTTTCTTCTATTATCCTCTTTTGAGGGGCCGTTACATATAAATGGACTTGTGTTTTAATAGAATCTAATAATTCTTGTCCATATAACGTCTTTGTTTTGGGATCAGTCTTCATCAATTTGTCCCAAAAATTATTGTAGAATACCCTATATAAACAAGGGATTTGTTCTTCCGTATAACCTAATTCCGGAGTCCATTTATGGATCCAGGGGATTGAAAATTCAATAAAGAAGTAGATTTGATCAATTTTTTCTAGGTAGCAGATATGATCTGCGTGGTATAACTCTGTTAAGAACGGCGAAGCTTTTGTCCATTCTTTGTATAACTTTAGAAATGGTTCGGGCAAAATCTTGGTAGTAGGACCGTGGTATGACCACCAGTTTAAAAACCAGTTAGGGATAGGTCCTGTAAATACCTTTGCGCATACTTTGATAAACCAAGTATGCTTATGTCTCTCATTGTTATAATAAAGCACCCTATCAAATGCTTGAATATAATCCCAATAAGTGAAATTCATAGGTGATTTATTAAGGCTTATCTGCCTTTCTTTCATTGTTGAAATACCCCATTCTTCAACAGATATAATCTGTTTGATAATGACTTTTGAAAAGTTATAAACATTTTCATTCGTGTTATAACCCGAAAAGTGCTGGAATTCTGCACTACCTGTACTGATCAGGATAGTTTCATAATAGGTGCGGGTTTTATATGATTCACCCGGATAGTATAATCCATTAATCAGATATCTCTGAAATATTTTCCACGGTTCTTCTTTTCTCTGAATCTCAGAGTTTTCAAGGAGAAATATCATTTCTCTCTTTGGTAACTTTTCATATGACTTGATATCGTCATTGTCTTCCTCTTTAGCAATTGAAGCAAAAGTATCACTTTGCTTTTTGGATGCTAAATAAGCCTGCAGATGTCCATATAACGGACTATCTTCTGGAATATCTTCCAGATGTATAGAATGTCCTGAGGATTCTCCTGTATGCGGCACCTTTGAGTTTATCAAACTCTTTTTTCCTCTTTGTATTACTGGAGAGTTTGATGAGGATCCGTATGACGATCCCTGAGAATAAGTCCTACTAGGGGAAGATCTTCCCCTACCTCTGCCCCTGGTGACCCATGAAGGGTCCATTCTGCGGAAATTGCAAATCATTATTAAAAAAGTGATTGCAAATCATTATTAATTAAAAAGGATAGCATAATTCTAGTGCTGATATCATCTTGACCGAAGGGACACACATTTTCAATTAACTGAAGAATATCAATAACTTCTTGAAAATTAGAGTGTTCTTCTTCCCTTGTTTTAATAATGTCAGCCATAATAATATCAAGTATAACTTCTTGTAAGTCTCTATTTAATTTAATCACTTTAAGAATAGTGATCAGTACCTTATCATCAAAAAACATGGTATAATAATTCATAATCTATTCTAAATATTCCCGGGATAGAAAATCCGGAAGGGAATTATCAATTCCTTTTTTGTATTGTATTTCAAAATCGAAAGGTGCTAGCTGAGCCTGCCATCTAGCAAATATTAATTTTGAAGCATCGTGCTTAAAATCTTTGTCAAACATGTATTTAACAGATTGAGCATCAGTTTTTATCAAAAACTTTTGGTTGTATAAGTCGTCTTGAAATTTTAATACACACTTAACAATTGTTAACATTTCATGCGCCACAGTAGCGTATTTCTTCTGGGCTTCGGTCCATTTACCAGAGTGAAATCTTATTAAGTATTCACTCTTATTATTGGGATTTACTTGTTTCAAAATCCCTCCATATCCAACATTAGACGCATCTGTCTCGATAATCTTTTGCCAAGTAGGATTGGCAAGGGTTAAACAAGGTAAAGATTTAACACGCCCTTTAATACTTTTGACTAACTCAGTATGTTGGTTAGTCCAAGGGTGTTTATGATCTTTCTTCAGCCGATCGTATAGAGGGGCTAGATCTCGTGACAAACTTTTATAAAAAGGGGATATATAATTCAGACTTCCCAAAAATCTTTGTAATTGAGTCCTGTCAGTGATAACATCAGGAAATTTTGAGGCAAAATCAATAGATCTTTGTATTGGGGTAATTTTTCCCTGGCAAATATTATGACCTAGAAAACGAACATTTGTTTGGAATAGACTCATCTTAGATTTAGAAATTACTAAACCGTTTTGTATAACAATTTTCTTGAAAATATCAAGATGCTTGATATGCATCTCCAAAGTTTTGGAAAACACTAATATGTCGTCAATATAAACGATGATAAAATTCAAATATGGGTTAAAAATATCATTCATAATTTTTTGAAATTCAGAAGGGGCATTTTTTAAACCAAATGGCATAACATTCCATTCATATTGTCCAAATGGAACATTGAAAGCAGTTCTATAAGTATGCTCTTTAAATATTTGAATTTGCCAATAACCAGATTTTAAATCAAATTTTGAAAATATATTGGCGTCATATAACCTAGATAGCAAGTCCCTTTTATTAGGGATAGGATACCTAATCCATTTTAGATGTTTATTTAATGGTTTATAATTTATAACTAAGCGAGGAATACCTCGTTCCTTTTCTGCCGCATTATTAACATAAAAGGCAGAACATGACCAAGGAGATTTTGAGGGTTTTATCAAACCCTTTTGTAACAAACTATCAATCTCGTTTTTGCAGAATTCAACTAGCTCAGCATTCATCTGGCAAGGTCGAGATTTAGTAGGAATATCATCCTCAGAGAAGGTTTCTTCGTATGGAAGAGTTACAATATGCCTTTTCCTGTTCCAAAAGGCACTAGGGTGATCGGCGCAAACATCAACGGCCATTTTTTCAGCAATCAATTTAATCTTCTGCTGAACTTTTGCAGATTGTATAGTATCGAATATATTCATACTAAGAATTTCTAATTGTAATGAATCAACATGCCTTTGTTTCATATTAATCAAGGCATTAATATCTCTAGTTACGGGATCTGTAACAAAGGAATAGCTTATCTTTTTATCTTGATAATTAGCAGAAAAACCATGTTCATCTATATTATTAAACGGATAAATAGCATTAATAAAAGGTGTTCCAAGTATGATTGGAGGGTATAACTGGTTTTTTACCAAAAAGAAGAAATGTGGAATACAGACTTTATTCTGGCAAATATGAGTATTAGGCAATTTGTACTCTATATCTAAAGCATGACCAGAAGCGGATTTCACCAAATGAGTAGTCTTTTGAAAATATCTAGTAGGAATCAATCCTTCCTGAATGCAGCTTACATCTGCACCACTATCAATCATAGCTATATCAGTTATAGAAAAATTATTATCAATCAAAATAGTACATTTAATATACCATTTGTGTGCAGTAATAATTTGCATCATACCTAAAAATAAATCAGATTTTTCATCAGAAATTTCTTTTCCTTTATCATTAGAAAAATCAGAAAATCCTTTAGTCGAAGATTCAGGTAGAGAATTATTTGTCTCAATTTGAGTAATACGGTGATCACAAATCATTTGATTTTGCTTAAGAGACTTAATATCTCTTTTCAAATTTTCTATTTCTTCTTTTAAATCATCAAAAGAAGTATCTCGACTAGGAGTAGTGGACTTTTGAAGTCTTCTATTTATTTCAGATAAAGAATATGGTGCAAAGTGTTCAAATTCGTTTTTGTATTTTTCAACAGATTTTGAACTACTAGAACTTGAACTTGCAGCTAAAGTAATAATTTTTTCACGAAGTTTTTCATCAGTAACTTCTTTTAAAAGTTCTATTACATTGTCAGATGTAATAGTTTTTATATTAAGATCATCAAATTGTGATTTCAATTTATAAAATTCATCACTATCACAAGCACAAATATCATTTTTGCATGTAGTGCAAGAAATATCTACATTTTTATTATTATCAGAAAAATCAATTAACTCAACTTCAGCTTCAGATTCAGTCTCTGAGTAATAGTCAGATTCTGATCCCGAAGTGTATAACAAGCCATAAACCTTATCGTGTAACTCATCATCGAGTTCTAAGGTTTTTAGCTTTTGAAGCTTGCAGTTTGGAGAAATATGACCAAACTTTCCACACTTATAACACTTAATATCAGCGAGATCACGTTTGGATCTATTCTTCGCAAATCGAGTAGATTTCCTGTTCGCTTTTCTAGTATCACGTTCTTCCTTAGGCCTATATCTAGACCTCTTTTTCTTATACGGGCTATCCGGGTTAGGGTACCTATGATATTTGGTTTTCTTCTTCCTATTTTGAGTGGAAGTTCCGGGTAAACCAAACTGGGTACAAAAGTCACCTACTTGGGACCTTTCTTTAAGCTTATCTATCTTAAGCTGTCTAGAAAGTCTTAGCTCATTACATAATTTAAGACCTTCTTCTGTACAAACACCTATAAGCTTACCATAGGTATAATTATTATACAGAATCTCTCCGCAACTACCCTTTAACACATTCCTTACTCTTTCAGCAAATAAGGAAGGGAGGCCGTCTATAAACTTGGCTTTCCAGTGTTCATATCTATTCTCGGGTAGTTCCATAACTCTACTCATAAAAGTATCTTTATACCATCTAAATTCACTAAGGGTCTTACATCTAAGTCCATTAAGTAAAGTTCGGACGGTCTGATGATTTGAGGTAAATCTACCATTGAAATGCTCTAAAATTGTAAGTATAAGGGTATAAACTGCATCTTCTCTACCCACTACTAGAGCCATTCCTATGTTATCAACACCTTCGTCGGTTGCAGTAGCATTTATGACGAAAGCCTTTTCCTCTACAGATAAATGATTATCCCACCAGCCACGAAGTTGGCCAGTAAATCCTGCAATAATCATTTTGCAAATAGTTCTATCTGTATTTTTAACACTTTTACAGATAGTCGAATACATAAGCATTCTGTGTACGAGAATGGTTAATTGTCTATCAGTTAGACCATCAAGATTCCATTCATAAATTTCGGAACCGTTATAAGACGTATTAGTCTGATTCCAGTCTCGTTCCTCAATCAACACATCTTGAGGAGTAGGACGAGGATAATAATAGGTCTGCATTCTTGGTTTATCAGCATACCTATGATTTTGTTTAACAATCCCTTTGAGTTTATTAAACTCTGACCAAGTCTCAGTTTTATAATCAGAAATGGTCTCCATTTTATCAGCAAATTTTTTTGATAAATCAATAGGTCTAATATTTAAACCAGAAAGCTTTTTATCTAAAAGCTGAGCTAAGTCATCAAGAGATTTAAATTTAAAATCCTGAATCTCAGGAGGTCTTTGAATATGAGTAAGAATGTTTTGATCAACTGTTTTACTTCCTGAAGTGGAGGCAATATCAGTTGGTCCTTTCTTAGTACCCATTTCTTTTATTAAAATAGTCAAATCATCAAGTTTTTTATCAAGAGAACCAATATGTTCTCCTAAAATTTTAACATATAAACCCAAATAATTGTTTTGAGAAATCAATTTATTAATTTCTGCAATACTAATAGCTGCCACATTATCATCAATAAATTTTTGAAAGGCAGTGAAAGTAATACCAGTATTATTAGGTAAAATAAAGGGAGCCTGAGGAGGATAAATTGCTTTAGTAATATTACCACTCCCGTCTTTATAAGATCTTTCTAATACCTTTATATAAAGAGGTAAATAAGTTGTTATAAACCAAGGAACAAAATATATAATTTGATTATGCAAGGCACAAGCTTCATAAAATTCTTGAGATATATTATTTAAATCATCTTTACTATAAGTATCAAAAAACCATATTTTAAACTGGTTCCATTTTTCACTAAAAAATTCCTTTTGAATATAAATACGGGCCCGAGAACCGGGGCTAAAATCAATTTGGTGTGGAATCATTAAATATTATTGGGGTCGAAATCCATCTCGGATAAAGAAGGAATATCCTTATCTGAAATATTGTCATTATCTTGAACAATATTTGTTTGAGGGTTAATCTTAACCCTTTCAACCCTTTTAACCTTTTGATCAGGCTTATCACTAGCAATAGTGTGTAAAGAAGCCGCACGATTGCGAGCTGGACCGTAAACTGGTTCAACAGGGGAAATATGTTGAATAGCAGGTAGAAGTCTATGATTAGAAAATGAATGTCTATTATAAATAGTAGACTTATCATCAAATTGAATACAAATCCTACCATCTGGATTTTGAGTAACATGCGAAAATTCAGTATTTGACAAGTCGTTAGTAATCTGACTTGGGGATATGACTGAATTTAAAGTCCATGTAGTTGGAAAATTAATTTCCTCCCACCTGATAGGTCTCCTAGTGGTAACCTTGGACTTTGCAAAATTGGTTTCGACCAATATGGTCTGATCCGAAGTATCGTATAACTTACATCTAGGATTCAAAGTAGATAATAGTTTGAAATAAATCCTATAGGACAGACATATAAGTTCAGAACCAGGCGCATAATTATAACCATGCGTTTTCACATTTAAAGTCAAAGCATCAAGAATATTAACATCAGAAAGAGATAGTTGCAGATTGGGTTGAGTATTAAAATATACTGGACCATAGGCCACTGTAGATTCTATCGAACCCATTAGAGACTGTCTGAAATTCAGATTTCTAGCATCTCTAAGAGCTGCTAAAAAGGTCTCTGGTAATCCTTTAAGGGTTAAAGGTTTAAATGCAATTTGAACCATACCAATATGCACATAATGGTAATGATGTTTATATAAATCTATATCATGCTTGTTTAACAAACGAATAGTTTGTTCAGACGAATTTAATGCTAAAGACTGTTCAGTCGTTTTTATCAATTGTTTAGAAGAAAGTTTATCAAACCAACCATAATCATAAATGGTTTTTATAGAAACTTTAGGAATTGTCCATTTATTTAATAAATCAAGGTTTTGAGGTATATCTACCTCTTCAAGTCTAGTACTTTTAGTACTTGTTTCTCCCAGATCCATTCCAAAGCTTCATATCTATGTTGAATCTTTCATATCTATTACACATTTACCATGAAAATTTCCTAGGCTCTGATACCATTTTACACCAGGATATAGTAAAGATGATTTAAATAATATATCTCAAGAATTTTATGAAGCTTGTGCCTTGGAGGATAAATTGCTTTAGTAATATTACCACTCCCGTCTTTATAAGATCTTTCTAATACCTTTATATAAAGAGGTAAATATGTTGTTATAAACCAAGGAACAAAATACATAATTTGATTATGCAAGGCACAAGCTTCATAAAATTCTTGAGATATATTATTTAAATCATCTTTACTATAAGTATCAAAAAACCATATTTTAAACTGGTTCCATTTTTCACTAAAAAATTCCTTTTGAATATAAATACGGGCCCGAGAACCGGGGCTAAAATCAATTTGGTGTGGAATCATTAAATATTATTGGGGTCGAAATCCATCTCGGATAAAGAAGGAATATCCTTATCTGAAATATTGTCATTATCTTGAACAATATTTGTTTGAGGGTTAATCTTAACCCTTTCAACCCTTTTAACCTTTTGATCAGGCTTATCACTAGCAATAGTGTGTAAAGAAGCCGCACGATTGCGAGCTGGACCGTAAACTGGTTCAACAGGGGAAATATGTTGAATAGCAGGTAGAAGTCTATGATTAGAAAATGAATGTCTATTATAAATAGTAGACTTATCATCAAATTGAATACAAATCCTATATATAGCTTATATGTATTAGATATATATATATAGTGCAATATGTAGATATAGTATATATAATATATATAAGCTATAGATATAGTTCAAATTAAATTTTACATTTAATACTCGGTATCAAAGCTACAAATTAAAGTTTACATTTATGTGATGACCCAATGGGTCATCACTTGCTTTCAGTTGATTTCTGTGTTTCCAAGGCCTTGAAAACCTCATTAGATTTGCCTCGATTTGCATGCGCAGTCCGGGCGCGTAGCCAGAAAGCGTAAATATGAAACTATGTGAAAAATGCTAAATTTTGATATTAAAATGAATAAATTTGACTTCGGTCAACATTTTGGGTAAACGGACCCGGATCCGTGATTCGACAGTCTCGGAGGGTCCATAGGAAAATATGGGACTTGGGCGTATGCCCATAATCGAATTCCGAGGTCCCAAGTCCGAGAAATGAATTTTGAAGTGAAATTGTTTTCAGAAATTATTTAAGAAAATTTGAAATGAAAACTGATTAGAAAGCAATGGTATCGGGCCCGTATTTTGGTTCCGGTGCCCGGTACAGGTCTTATATATGACTTGAGTCATTCCTGTGAAATTTGGTTGAAAACGGACGTTGTTTGACGAGATTCGGACCTTAATTGAGAAATTTGATTTTTAAAAGAGTTTTGAGAAATTTCATTGATCTCGAGATTTAATTCGATGCTCGTGATGTTATTTTGGTAATTTGATTACACGAATATGTCCGTAGGATGTTTTTGAAGTTGTGGGTATACTTTGATTGGAGTTTCGAGGGCTCGGGTGAGTTTCGAGTAGATTCCGGGATGCCTTAGGCTTAGAAAGTCAGGTGTTGCAGGTTCAGGAAGCTGCAGTCTCTGAACCCTCTAGTGCAGTCTGCGAGAAATCGCGTGCGACCGCGGAGGGGCCAGCGCGGCTGCGATCGCCTTTGTGCGGTCCGTGGTAGAGGCTGTTCGGCCGCAGTCGGCCTTGTGCAGTCCGCACAGGGTGCTAAACTGCAGGTCTTCAGGTACGCTAGTGCGGCCGCGGTCCATTTGATACAGTCCGCACTGGGGGTCTGAGAGGGGTATAAATAAACAGGAATTTCAGTTATTTTTCACTTTTCAAAACCCCAAAAACAGAAGAGGCGATTTTTCAAACAACCTTTCTTCCTGAAAACGTTGGTAAGTGATTTCTAACTCATTTTCTTCACTCCTTAACATCTTTTAACATGATTTCAACTTCATATCAAAGATTTTCATGGGGAAAATTGGGTGTTTTGGGTAGAACCTAGGTTTTTCAAAAATTGGGGATTTGGACCTCAATTTGAGGTCCGATTTCAAAACAAATTATATTTTTGGATTCTTGGGGGAATGGGTAATCGGGTTTTAGTTTGAACCTCGGGTTTCGACCACGTGGGCCCGGGGGGGGGGGGGGTGATTTTTGACTTTTGGGTAAAACTTTAGAAAACTCATTTTCATGCATTGGGATTTATTCATTTAGCACTTATTGATGTAATTAAGTAACTTGTGACTAGATTCGAGCGGATTGGTGGTGGAATCGAGGGGTACAGCTATAATTGAGACTTGAGTGGTGTTCAAGGCATCGAGGTAAGTGTTCGGTCTAACCCTAGCTTGAGGGATTAGGAGTTGAGTCATATTTGCTACTTGCTTCTTGTTGAGTACGCCGTATAGGCATGGTGACGAGTATCTATACGTTGGTGTCAAGCATGGTCGTGAGTCTTAAATTGAAAGTTGTTGTGTTCTTGAATGACACTTGGTATGCTTTAATTAATGATCTTCTATCATTGAGCATTTTCATTAATTGAACTGAGTACCAGCTAAGTGAGATTTGTTACAGCTGATTCTCCCTTACCTGGATGACTATTTCGATATTGTTGTTCCCTTGCCGGAAAATTATTATATTACTTTTATTTTCTTGCCGGGAAGTTATTATATACTTATGTTCCCTTTCTGGGATTACTTGTGATTGTGTGATGAACTGTAAAAGGGAGCGGGTGGTACGCCTACCACAAGATATTTTGAAATGGAAACGGGTGGTACGCCTACCACAAGATATTTTTAAATGGGAGCGGGTGGTACGCCTACCACAAGATTATGAAATGGGAGCGGGTGGTACGCTTACCACAAAATTATGAAATGGGAGCGGGTGGTACGCCTACCATAAGATATTATGAAATGGGAGCGGGTGGTACGCCTACCACAAGATATTATGAAATGTGAGCGGGTGGTACGCCTACCACAAGATATGATGAAATGGGAGCGGGTGGTACGCCTACCACAAGATATGAGAAATGGAATCGGGTTGCACGCCTGCAACAAGATGGAAACTGATAGTGAAAGATGTCTTTACTTTTCTTTATCTATGTTAGAAATTATATTGTTAGCTTCCTTGTTATTTCTTGTTATTTTGTTTTGTTAGCTACCCCCGAAGCATGTTCCCCTTCCCCAGCTTTAATTGCTTATTACTTGTTACTTTCCGCTATATGTTATATAACTGCACAGGTTTATCTGGAGTCTGGTCCTAGCCTCGTCATTACCTCGCCGAGGTTAGGCCATGCACTTACCAGCACATGGGGTCGGTTGTGCTTATACTACATTCTGCACTGTGTGCAGATCCCGGAGCAGCTTTCAGACAGTAGTTGGAGGGCTTCCTTCAGTCCACTCGGAGACCCAAGGTAGACCTATAAGCGTCCGCTGGCCCTGACGTTTTCCTCTATCTCTATTTCCTATTTCATTTTCTTTATTCAGAAACAGTCTATTGCATTTCTTCAGACCTTGTATGTAGAAACTCTTAGACAGTCTGTGACACTGTGACACCAAATTTTGGGGTAATTAAAGTTAAAAGTTGTAATAGACGTAGTTTTAAGTTTTATAACTGTTGACTTTCGCTTATTTACTTAATATTCCGCTGTTGCCATGTTATCACCTCGTGTTTGTTAAAATGAAGAAATATGAAAGTGTAGTAGGTAATTAAGGTTTGGCTTTCCTAGCTCCCATTAGTAGGCGCCACCACGACTCCCGAGGGTGGGAAATCCGGGTCGTGGCAAGTTGGTATCAGAGCTCTAGGTTACATGGGTTTCACAGTTCACTGACAAACTTAGTAGAGTCTGAGGGATCGGTATGGAGGCGTTTGTATTTATCCCAGAGGCTACAGATTTAGGAAAACTTCACATTTGTTCTTTCTTGTCGTGCGGTTCTGTTTCCCAGTATTGATTGAATTTCTACTCCGTTCTTTTGCAGATGGCAAGAACACGCGCTTCCTCATCTACCACTCAGCGGCCCGAGCCCCCAGCAGCAGCTTCCATTAGGGGCAGAGGGCGAGGCCGAGGACATGTAAGAGGCCGAGGTAGGGGCAGAGTTCAGCCCCGAGCAGCAGCACCAATAGCGGAGCCTCAGGTTGATTTTGAGGAGGAGGTTCCGGCCCCAGTATTTCCGGTGGGCCTAACGCAGGTCCTAGAGGGGTTTGTTGTTACCCCAGTTCTTCAGGACGCTTTGGTCCGATTGGTGGGCCTCATGGAGAGTGTCACCTGAGCAGGTTTGCTTCCTGTAGCACCAGAAGGGGCTCAGACTCCTGCTACATGCACTCCGGAGTAGGTAGCTCCCCAGATTCAAACTCCACCGGTTCAGCCAGTTGGAGCAGTTCAGCCGGGTGCCATATCTCAGACCGGCGATGTAGCGGTTATGTCCGCCGATGCTTTGTGGAGGCTGGATAGGTTCACCAAGCTCTTCACTACTACTTTCAGTGCTGCTTCTTCTGAGGATCCCCAGGATTTTCTATATAGCTGTCATGAGGTTCTCAAGAACATGGGCATTGTTGAGACCAATGGGGTCGATTTTGCTACATTCCGCTTGTCTAGATCCGCTAAGACTTGGTAGAGGGATTATTGCTTAGCTAGGCCAGCCGGGTCGCTATCTTTGACTTGGGAGCAGTTTACAGTATTGTTTTTGGAGAATTTTCTCCCCGTTACTTAGAGAGAGGCCTATCGAAGGCAGTTTGAGCGCCTCCAGTAGGGTTCCATGACGGTCACCCAGTATGAGACCAGGTTCATCGACTTAGCTCGCCATGCTCTTGTCATACTTCCTATTGAGAGAGAGAGAGAGAGAGAGAGAGAGAGAGAGAGAGGGTGAGGAGGTTTATCGCTAGTCTTATTCAGCCGATTCGTCTTCAGATGGCCAAGGAGGCCGGTAGTGAGATCACTTTTTAGGAGGCGGCCAATGTTGCCCACAAAGTTGAGATGGTTCTATCGCAGGGAGGTGTTCAGGGGTCAGATAAGAGGCCCCGTCATTCAAGCGGATTCAGTGGTACCTCGTCTGGAGGTAGAGATTCATATGGTAGAGGCCATCCTCCTAGGCCCTTTCAATCAGCTCTTCAGGTTTCTCATGGTGCTTCAGGTGGCCGTGGTCCTCCGATTCAGTATTCTGATTATCAGTCCTTCAGTGCACCACCAACACCTATCAGTGCACCGCTGATTTAGAGTTTTCAAGGTCGTCAGCCCCAGCAGCCGAGGGCTTATTTTACTTGTGGCGACATGAGGCACATTACTAGGTATTGCCCTCGAGCTTCGAGTAGTTCTCTGCATTAGGGTTCCCGTGCTATGGTTCATGTACCAGATGTTTCACATCCTGCCCAACCAACTAGAGGTGGGGGTAGAGGTACTAGAGGTGGAGGTGGAGGTCCTAGAGGTTGAGCTCAGGCCGCTAGAGGTGGAGGCCAGCCAGCTGCAGGCCATCCTAGAGAGGTATTTCTAGGTGGTGGGGCCCAGCCCCGATGTTATGCTCTCCCAGCCAAGCCCAAGGCTGAGGCTTCAGATGCAATTATTACAGGTACGGTTCTGGTTTGTGATAGAGATGCTTCAGTGTTATTTGATCTAGGGTCTACATACTCGTATGTGTCATCTTATTTTGCACCTTATCTGGTCATGCCTAGTGATTCATTGAGTATTCCTGTTTATGTGTCTATATTGGTGGGTGATTCTATTGTGGTAGATCGAGTCTATCGCACTTGTGTAGTTGTGATTGGGGGTCTTGAGACTCGTGTGGATTTGTTGCTTCTAGACATGGTCGACTTCGATGTTATTTTGGGGATGGACTGGTTATCACCTTACCATGCTATCTTAGACTGTCATGCCAAGACTGTGACCTTAGCTTTACCGGGTATGCCTCGTTTATAGTGGAGAGGAACTTCTCGTCATTCTACCCGTAGTGTTATTTCTTATGTGAAGGCTCGGCGTATGGTCGAGAAGAGGTGCTTGTCCTATTTAGCTTATGTTCGTGATTCTAGTGCGGAGGTCCCCTCTATTGATTTTGTGCCCGTTGTTCATGAGTTTCCTGAGGTATTCCCTTCAGACCTGCCGGGTATGCCGCCCGACAGGGATATAGACTTTTGCATTGATTTGGCTTCGGGCACTCAGCCCATTTCTATTCTGCCGTATCGCATGGCCCCGCTAGAGTTGAAAGAGTTGAAGGAGCAGTTGCTGGACTTGCTTGAGAAGGGTTTTATTAGACCCAGCGTTTCGCCTTGGGGTGCGCCGGTTTTGTTTGTTAAGAAAAAAGATGGTTCGATGAGAATGTGCATTGATTACCGACAGTTGAACAAGGTCACCATCAAGAATAAGTATCCACTGCTGAGGATTGATGATTTGTTCGATCAACTTCAGGGTGCCAAGGTATTTTCAAAGATTGACTTGAGATATGGCTACCATCAGTTGAGGATTAGGGCATCTGATGTCCCTAAGACAACTTTCCGCACTCGGTACGAGCATTATGAGTTCTTGGTTATGTTATTCGGGTTGACAAATGCCCTAGCAGCTTTTATGGATTTGATGAATCGAGTGGTCAGGCCTTTTTTGGACTCGTTCGTGATAGTCTTCATTGATAATATCTTGATATATTCCCACAGCCGGGAGGAGCACGAGCAACATCTCAGAGTGGTTCTTCAGACTTTGAAGGATAGTCAGTTATATGCTAAGTTCTTGAAGTGTGAGTTCTGGTTGAGTTCAGTTGCATTCCTGGGTCATATTGTATCAGCAGAGGGCATTCAGGTTGATCCGAAGAAGATTGGGGCAGTCAAGAACTAGCCTAGACCAGCATCAGCTTTAGAGATTCGGAGTTTCTTGGGATTGACATGCTACTACCGTCGATTCGTGGAGGGGTTCTCATCTATTGCAGCCCCGATGACTAGGTTGACCCAGAAGGGTGCCCAGTTTAGATGGTCGGATGAGTGTAAGGCGAGCTTTCATAAGCTCAAGACAGCTCTGACTATGGCATCAGTGTTAGTTTTGCCCACAGGTTCAGGGCCTTACACAGTTTATTGTGATGCTTCCCATATTGGGCTTGGTGTAGTGTTATTGCAGGATGGCAATGTCATTGCCTATGCTTCGAGGTAGTTGAAAATTCATGAGTAGAACTATCCAGTCCATGATTTAGAGTTGACAGCCATTGTTCACGCATTGAAGATTTGGATGCACTATCTGTATGGCGTGGCGTGTGAGGTGTTCACGGATCATAAGAGTCTTCAGCATTTGTTCAAGAAAAAGGAGTTGAATTTGAGGCAAAGAAGGTGGTTGGAGTTGTTGAAGGATTATGGCATCACCATCTTATATCACCCGGGAAAGGCCAATGTGGTGGCCGATGCTCTTAGTAGAAAGTCAGCTAGCATGGGCAGTCTTGCTTATTTTCCGGTCAGTGAGAGGCCGCTTGCTTTGGATGTTCAGGCTTTGGCCAATCGGTTTGTGAGGTTGGATATTTCTGAGCCTAGTCGAGTATTAGCTTGCACGGTCGCTCGATCTTCATTATTGGAGCGTATCCGTGATCGGCAATTTGATGATCCCCATTTGTGTTTCCTTAGAGACACGGTGCAGCGTGGACATGCCAAGCAGGTCACCTTAAGTGATGATGGAGTTTTGAGATTGCAGGGGCGAGTTTGTATGCCTAATGTGGATGGGCTTCGAGAGTTGATTTTAGAGGAGGCCCATAGTTCCCGGTATTCTATTCATCCGGGTGCCGCGAAGATGTATCAGGATTTGCAGCAACATTATTGGTGGCATAAAATGAAGAAGGATATCATTGCATATGTGGCTCGATGTATGAATCATCAGCAGGTTAAGTACGAGCATCAGAGGCCTGGTGGACTGTTTCAGAGGATTGAGCTTCCCGAGTGGAAGTGGGAGCGTATTACTATGGACTTCGTTGTTGGACTCCCGCAGACTCGGAAGAAGTTCGACGCAGTTTGCATCATTGTTGATAGGCTGACCAAGTCAGCGTATTTCATTCCTGTGGCAGTCTCCTATTCATCCAAGAGGTTAGCTGAGATTTGTATCCGTGAGATTGTTTGTCTTCATGGTGTGCCGGTATCTATCATTTCGGACTGAGGTACGCAGTTTACCTTGCGCTTCTGGAAAGCAGTTCAGCGAGAGTTGGGCACCCAGGTTGAGTTGACTACAACATTTCATCCTCAGACAGACGGGCAGTCCGAGCGGACTATTCAGATATTGGAGGATATGCTTCGAGCTTGTGTTATTGACTTTGGAGGCTCGTGGGATCAGTTCTTGCCTTTAGCAGAGTTTGCCTACAACAACAGCTACTAGTCGAGTATCCAGATGGCTCCTTATGAGGCTTTGTATGGCAGGCGATGTCGATCTCCGGTTGGCTAGTTTGATCCAGGAGAGGTTCAGTTGTTGGGTACGAATCTGGTTCAGGAGGCCTTGGACAAGGTCAGGATCATTCAGGATAGGCTTCGTGCAGCTCAATCTAGGCAGAAGAGTTATGCAAACCGCAAGGTTCGAGATGTGGCTTTTATGGTTGGTGAACGAGTATTGCTCCGAGTGTTGCCTATGAAGGGCGTAATGAGATTTGTGAAGAAGGGAAAGCTTAGCCCTAGGTTCATTGGCCCGTTTGAGATTCTTGATCGAGTGGGAGAGGTGGCTTATAGACTTGCGTTGCCGCCGAGCTTATCAGCCATGCATCCAGTGTTTCATGTGTCTATGCTTCGGAAGTATCACGACGATCCATTCCACGTGTTAGATTTTAGCACTGTCTGGTTGGACAAGGACTTGTCTTATGAGGAGGAGCCGGAAGCTATTCTAGACCGGCAAGTTCGACAGTTGAGGTCGAAGAGTTTTCCTTCGGTTCGTGTTCAGTGGAGAGGTCAGCCTCCTGAGGCATCGACCTGGGAGTCTGAGTCCAATATGCGTAGCCGTTATCCTCATCTTTTCCCCGAATCAGGTACTTCCTTCTTCTGTCCGTTCAAGGACAAACGGTTGTTTTAGAGGTGGAGAATGTGACGACCCAAAGGGTCATAACTTACTTTCAATTGATTTTTGTGTCTCCGAGGACTTGAAAACCTCATTAGAGTTGCCTCGATTTGCGTGCGCAGTCCGGGTGCGTAGCTGGAAAGCGTAAATATGAAACTCTGTGAAAACTGCTAAGTTTTGATGTTTAAATGAATAAATTTGACTTCGGTCAATATTTTGGATAAACGTACCTGGATCCGTGATTCGACGGTCCCGGAGGGTCCATAGGAAAATATGAGACTTGGGCGTATGCCCGGAATCGAATTCCGAGGTCCCAAGCCTGAGAAATGAATTTTGAAGTGAAATTATTTAAGGAAATTTGAAATGAAAACTGATTAAAAAGCAATGGTATTGGGCCCGTATTTTGGTTCCGGCGCTCGGTACAGGCCTTATATATGACTTGTGTCATTCCTATGAGATTTGGTTGAAAACGGACGTCGTTTGACGCGATCCAGACCTTAATTGAGAAATTTGATGTTTAAAAGAGTTTTGAGAAATTTCATTGATCTCGAGGTGTAATTCGATGCTCGTGATGTTATTTTGGTAATTTGATTATACGAATATGTCCGTAGGATATTTTTGAGGTTGTGGGTATACTTGGATTGGGGTTTCGAGGACTCGGGTGAGTTTCGAGTAGGTTCCGGGATACCTTAGGCTTAGAAAGTCAGGTGTTGCAGGTTCAGGAAGCTGCAGTTCTGAATCCTCTAGTGCGGTCCGCAAGAAATCGCGTGTGACCGCGGAGGGACCAGCGCGGCCACGGTCGCCTTTGTGCGGTCCGCAGTGGAGGTTGTGCGGCCACAGTCGGCCTTGTGTTGTCCGCACAGGGTGCTAAACTGTAGGTCTTCAGGTACGCTAGTGCGGCCGCGGTCCATTTGATGCGGTCCGCACTGGGGTTCTGAGAGGGGTATAAATAAATGGGAAATTCTGTTATTTTTCACTTTTCAAAACCCCAAAAATATAAAAGGCGATTTTTCAAACAACCTTTCTTCTCCAAAACGTTGGTAAGTGATTTCTAATTCATTTTCTTCACTCCTTAACATCTTTAAACATGATTTCAACTTCAAATCAAAGATTTTCATGGGGAAAATTGGGTGTTTTGGGTAGAACCTAGGCTTTTCAAAAATTGGGGATTTGGACCTCAATTTGAGGTCCAATTTCAAAATAAATTATATATTTGAATTCGTGGGGGAATGGGTAATTGGGTTTTGGTCCGAACCTCGAGTTTCGACCACGTGGGCCCGGGGGTGATTTTTGACTTTTGGGTAAAACTTTAGAAAACTCATTTTCATGTATTGGGGTTGATTCATTTAGCACTGATTGATGTAATTAAGTAACTTGTGACTAGATTCGAGTGGATTGGTGGTGGAATCGAGGGGTAAAGCTATAATTGAGACTTGAGTGTTGTTCAAGGAATCGAGGTAAGTGTTCGGTCTAACCCTAGCTTGAGGGATTAAGAGTTGTATCATATTTTCTACTTGCTTCTTGTTGAGTACGACGTATAAGCATGGTGATGAGTATCTATACGTTGGTGTCAAGTATGACCGTGGGTCTTAAATTGAAAGTTGTTGTGTTCTTGAATGACACTTGGTATGCTTTAATTAATGATCTTCTATGATTGAGCATTTCCATTAATTGTACTGAGTACCAGCTAAGTGAGATTGGTTATAGCTGATTCTCCCTTGCCGGGATGACTATTTCGATATTGTTGTTCCCTTGCTGGAAAATTATTATATTGCTTTTGTTCCCTTGCCGGGAAGTTGTGATATACTTATGTTCCCTTGCCGGGATTACTTATGATTGTGTGATGAACTGTAAAAGGGAGTGGGTGGTACGCCTACCACAAGATATTTTGAAATGGGAGCGGGTGGTACGCCTACCACAAGATATGAGAAATGGGATCGGGTTGCACGCCTGCAACAAGATGGAAACTGAAAGTGATAGCTGTCTTTACTTCTCTTTATTTGTGTTAGAAGTTATATTGTTAGCTTCCTTGTTATTTCTTGTTATTTTGTTTTGTCAGCTTCCCCCGAAGCATGTTCCCCTTCCCCATCTTTAATTGCTTATTACTTGTTAATTTCCGCCATATGTTATATAACTGCACAAGTTTATCTGGAGTCTGGTCCTAGCCTTGTCACTACCTCGCCGGGGTTAGGCCAAACACTTACCAGCACATGAGGTCGGTTGTGCTGATACTACACTCTGCACTATGTGCAGATCCCAGAGTAGCTTTCGGACAGTAGTTGGAGGGCTTACTTCAGTCCACTCGGAGACCCAAGGTAGACCTGTAGGCGTCCACAGGCCCTGGCATCTCCCTCTATCTCTATTTCCTGTTTCATTTCCTTTGTTCCGAAACAGTGTATTGCATTTCTTCAGACCTTGTATGTAGAAACTCTTAGACAGTCTGTGACATTGTGACACCAGATTTTGGGGTTATTAAAGTTTAAAAGTTGTAATAGACGTAGTTTTAAGTTTTATAACTGTTGACTTTCGCTTATTTACTTAATATTCCGTTGTTGCCAGGTTATCGCCTCGTGTTTGTTAAAATGAAGAAATATGAAAGTGTAGTAGGTAGTTAAGGTTTGGCTTGCCTAGCTTCCTTTAGTAGGCGCCATCACGACTCCCGAGGGTGGGAAATCCGGGTCGTGACAATTTAATACTTCAAATTAAAGTTCAATACCTTCAACATAATACTTCAAATTAATCTAACAAACTAGAACATTAAGCATAATACGTCTAATAATTTTAAAATAACACAAATTATCTCAAATCAACTTAAAATCTTAAATACGAATGTCTGGAGAACGCGCAAGACAACTCTTTATATGCCTCCTTAAAGAGCCTGTGCCCTCCTTTCGACGACGAGTGTAGACTCGACCACAGTTCTTGCACTTTATTATGTAAACTTCTTCATTTTCTTCTACCACATTAAAGTATTCCAAAATAAATGGGTGCAATCTAGAATCACCGGGCATGATTTAACTTGAATTTAGAATTGGAGTTTGAGAAATGAGAGATGAGTGAAAATTTGAAGACTTGAATACTTCAATTTGAGTTTGAGAAATGAGAGAGATTAATAAATTTATGAGTAAAAATAAAAGAATGAGGGTGTATTTATAGTTGAGAATAGGAAAAAAGTGTAATTATAAAAAGTTTGGAGTTAAAACAAAGTTTGGGAGCCAAATGGCTATTTTTGAAAGTGCCAAACTGCTAAAAATGCAGTCCAATGACTACATTTTAAATATCTGACGTTGTCCCTTTTTTATTTTTTTTTTAAAATTAGCCGTTGGGTCTGTTTGGCCCGGTTGAACTGGCCCAGGCCCGCCTGCCGGTCCCGGACTCACAGGCTTTTTGGTAAGGACCGGCCCGCTATGGGCTTTTGCACCACTAGAGATCGGCCCGTTTGAGACCAGCCCGTTTGCCACGCGGTCCTGGTCCGATCTCGGTCTGGGCCCTGCCCACAATATACCCTTACGCACGAGGTGACGAGAGTCCGTGCATAGCTACTATTATGTGTAAGTCCGAGTAGTTTAGGACCTAAAAACATGCTATACTTGGAATATCTGTAATCTTGTTGGTAGTTGAATTGCTTAAATCTTATCAAATTGGTAAATGAATTTCTAAAATGGATTAAACTTAATTTTCTTAAATCGCTAAAAGAGAATTGGCTTTTATTTGAATAAACGTTCCCCGATAAATTCTTAATTTGCTGTTTGAGCATGTATTTCTATGTGTATCTGCGTCGCATGTATGATTCGCGAGCAGGGTGTTTGTTTATTTATGTTGACCGCGTCGCATGTATGATTCGCGAGCGGGGTAATAGATGCATCTATGGTTCGCGCCGTTTGACCCTCGGCTGTGCACATTTTACATTTCTGTTGGATCGGGCCGTACGAGCTTGGCATGTTATGCGCATGCTTGTATTGCTTGCTTGAGAATTTTTAATGTTGATAATTGCCTTTCCTGACCAGAGATAAATTGATAAAGATAATGAAAAGTAAATTTTTGGAAATCCTTATTATTTGAGAAGTTGTTTACCTGCTTTCCGGCTTTATGATTTTTATTTTGCTTATGAAATCCATGAATTTCTCACACTTTTACTATATTATCATTGGACCACTAGTAAGTGTCGAAGTCGACGTCTCGTCTCTACTTCTTCGAGATTAGACGGGATACTCATTGGGTACACGTTGTTTCGTACTCACACTACACTTGATGTGCATTTTTGTTGCACAGGCACGTGCATCTCTAGTGGCCTAGTGGGCGTAGCAGCATGGTTGATACAGAGACTTAGGTGAGCTGCACTTCTCGAGACGACCTGCAGCCAGTAGGGTCTCTTTCAAATTACTGTATTTACTTTCTGTCCAATATTGTATTCCGGACGGTTGTTGTACTACATTATTTACTAGAAATTGCTCATGTACTTGTGACACCGAGTTCTGGGATGATCACAGAATTTTTCAGTAGTTAAAATTTTGTAAAGACATCCTCATTTATCTAGCAGAGTTTATTATTTATTTGTTTAAAGGAAATGATTTCAAAATAATTAAAATGAGAAATTGCTAGTAAATTGTAGTTGACTTGCCTGATAATGGTGTCTGGCGCCATCACGACCCTTAGTGGATTTTGGGTCGTGACATTTCACATTTATGCATGATGAGGAACGGATGCACACAATAGTGATATTTGTTATGAAAATAACAGGATAGAACCAAAATCTAGGATCGAGTTTTGAACAAAAATGCTGGTAAATACAATGTTGATATTAGAGCCTTATGACAATTGAATGTACTAAAATAGTTATTTATTCTTATACTAAAGATCTTCAGATAGTAAGAAGAATGAACATAATCAAAATGGTACAAAAACTCTTTAATACATTATATTATGTTTAACCTAGCAAGAAAATTTTTAAAATAAAGAAGTTCAGGAATTTGATAGCAAGAATGAAAATTAAATTTTTTTTTGTAATTTTTTGTTTCAAAAGTTTTCTAATTATAAAGATCCCAGTGAGGTTATATTTTTCATCTCGTCACTCTTTCTAATTACCAATAGCAAGACCCCTTTTAATTGCATCTTATCATAAACAATAATGTAAGTTTTATATCATGAATGTTGCTACATCTTGAATCTTAAATAATAATAAAGCCAATGGAACAAAAATAAATTGGGATCTTCCTCTAATCATTCTGACCCATTATGTTTCCATCTTTCTAATATAAGATGGTATAACACCACGTATTTTCCAAAAAATAAATTAAAATTCTAAGAAGTTCAAGTTCTTTCCTTTATCCTCATTACCTTTTCTACATTTTCGAAGCAATAAATTCGTCATACTATATAGCAGTTCTTCCAAACCAACAAGTTGAAGGATAGAACTTCAAATGAAAGAAATAGATATTGGTTTATAGATTCCATTTAATATGCTACATTTTGACTTAAGTACAAAGATCCAAAGTGTATAATATATAAGATTCATATCTCCTTCCCATATATGTATGTAGGCTGTAACCATTCTAAAGGCTTTACACATCTATTGTGCTATCGTTGTTTAGCAATTATTTGTAGAAAAATATAAGAAATTTTTGCTGCAGCAAGATTAAGTATTCCGATCAAAAGTAGTATCGCCTTTGTAGAGGAAAATGAGTTATTTCAGATCTAAACTAATGACAAGAAAATAATTCCATATACTTACCTTTACCAATGAACTCTATGATATTATATATACGCGGTGATCATCTTCTTAAATACTTAGCATGACAACGCTTTGTTCTCATTTTAAAAAGCCAGCCAACAGTTTTTCGGGTTTTATTTAAAAAGGTTGCAGTGACTGAAAATATATATATTTTTTTTAAAAGGAACCCTAGATCAGAAACTATTATGAACATTAGTAACTAATTTGAAGGGTAACATCCTTCAAATAAATTTGATTTCTTTAGTTAACTTTTCTATAAATCGAGGATTTAGATTTTCTAGAAGAGTGTTTAGATTTTTTTTTTTAATATTTTAGTTTGTGAGGTTCTAAATTTGATAATAATTAATATTAAAATAATATTTTGCTAGAGATAGAATTGTTTGCTTTTGTTTATATTTGTCGAATATTTTGTGAAAACTCATCCTTTTATATATATATATATATATATATATATATATATATATATATATATATATAGATTTGGATCAATATGCTTTCAAAACAAATAAGTCATGTAAATGAAATAGCTGAATTCTTAAACATCAGAAAGTATCTAAACAAAGTATTCTATAATAAATCAAGAAAGATAAAGGTAAATATGATCATACCTCTTCCAGTATCAAGAATGGAAAAAGCTTGATTTTGTAGTCTACCAAGTAGTTTCATATTTGAATAGATTTCTTTCTTTATCTCCTCACTATGTCTCGTCAATAAGAAGGGACTATTGGTTTCAAGATAATCTCATTCGGAAAAAGAAACCAAAGTGAAAAGACACGCAATAATAATTAAGACTTTTTGAAACAAAGCAATGGTTGGAAAACAATGGGAATCGATAAGTGAGTATATATAACTAACTAATATGATGGGTTGCATTCCTTCAATTAAATTTTGTTTTCTTAATTTACTTATTTATTTATTTTTGTATAAGTTGGGTATTTTAAAGGGTATTTTACTTATTCAACTTTTAGCTTTTGGTGTTCCCACTTTTATAATAATATAGATTAATTAAATTATCCAAATATCCAAGCCGAACTGGATCCGTGCATGACCCGATTCACATTCTTCCCGGATTTTTATTTAAATTTCCCTCGCGTTTTGAAGTGATTGTTCTGAAGAGTTGTGAACTTTCAGAAACAGTACTTACATTGACTATAAATTCGTTTGATTCCTCAGATTTTTCCTTACGAATTTTCTAAGCTTCAAGACTTCTTCTTCTTCTGCACAAATTTATTCCACTGTGATTTACAGCCATTACTATTTAACCAAAAAATAAAATTTCAGTCAAAGCTAGAATTTAGAAGAACGCGGGTTACTGATATTCAAAAGAATATGTAGAAGAGAATAATTTGGTGTAAACAGAATGTAATTAGGAGAAAAATAAGTGAATCAGAGTATATTTCAATTGTGTCTGTGCTTACAAGTGACTAGATATCTCCCTTTTATAGGTGTCTTGAAGGTATGCGTTTCCTTCAAATCATAATGAGGCTATTATGAATAATTAAAGACATTGAATGCTACGTTACACAATCATTGTAATCAATACAAATTCTCTAACGTATCCGGTATTTAATGCCTATCGAATTCCGTATCTGCGCTCTTTATTATGGTCAGATCCGTTCCTTTTGATAAATGATCTAAATAGGTATGGGCGCTGAATTCTTCAAATGTCCTCCCGTACCTCTTCCTTTGCCTTTGCTCGTTTCTATTACTGCTCATGACTCTTGACTAATTATAATTCTTTGACTATTTGACCAGTCCACGTGTCTCAACATATATAAATTCAATTTTTTCCAATACAGATAGTCCCCCCACTTTCCATTTATTCATCAATTGAATATTTGGGAAGTGAATTTCATTAAAACGAGAATTTTTGTCACCATTAATGCTATGACAAAATTGACACTTCAATTGTCACTTCCATTCAATACTTCATGCACGTGTCGATTTTCCATTGGCTCTGCAGTTTTTTGCAGCCTTTTTTCAAGGTTTTTACGGTGCCACTTTTAACGAAGTGCCAGTTATCATAATTATGGGCTTTTCACCTCTGCACTTTTACCTTTGGCGGTTGCTTATCGGTATAAATATAATCTTTTCCTTTGTCTTTTATCAAATAAAGCTTATTGAACACTTGTTTCTCCAAATCTTTGTTGACTACTTCCTTAGATCATTCCTCTTCGATATGTCTTCTCCAAGCCCTACCCCTGAGAGAGTTTCCATTACTGACTCCTTCCCTAATGCCCCTGTTAGGCATAGAAGGGGAGGTAGACTTCGTAGTTTAGGATCTACTCGAGGAGGTGGTTCGTCTATGCCTTCTTCTGGTTCTGGTCCTTCCTCTAGAACTAGAGGTTCCCTTTCTCAAAAATCTTCTTCTAGGGGTAAAGACCATTCTGAACCTTTACGCGAACCTTTAGTAGACGAGATAGTCCCTTCAGAATTGTCTTTTTACCATGACAGGGAATCTCTTAGAAACCAAGTTTCCGCATTAGATCGTGTCGATACTTACCCTACTCAAATTACAGAGATTTTGACTCCTGTGGTTCGTAAGGACTGTCATTGGAGTAATGATTTTCCTATTATTATCCCTAATCCAAATCAGAGAATTACTTCCTATTTAACGGGGTTCTCTTTTGTTTACACTTACCCTTTTACATTAGGGTTTAGACCAACAATTGACCCAGTCATTCTTGAATTTTGCTGTTTCTTCAATGTTTGCTTGGGTCAAATTGGCCCAATCATATGGAGGGCAGTTGTCTGTTTAAGGCATTTAGCCACTAGAGCTGAAGCTCTTTTTACTTTCCCTCACTTGATTCATCTTTACTCACCCAGGCTTTTTCGTAATGTTGTTTTTACACTAGTGGCCAGGAGTAAGAGGGTTTGGTGAGCCCTGAAGATGACAAGGATCATGGCTGGTAGGCCTAATTTGTTGCTGCCCCCACTGTTGGTTTAGCGGGTGAAGATAATGTTCCCTTCCCTGAGAAGTGAAATTTTGCACGTAGGTCTTTTATCCCTCTCGTACCTCCTTCTTTCAAATTTACCAGCTTTACTAATTTTACCCCCCCTTGTTTTTCTTTTTAGCAACCATGAGAGTTGTGGGGGATTTTCCCAATTTCCGTGGTTGGGTAGACAGATTGCTGAAGATCGCGCCAATGGACGGTAGATCTTGGAAAACACTTTCTAACCGCTTTGGTTGGAAGGTTAAGACTCACGATAAGAGTTCACATTTTTTTGTGCCTATATTCTCCTTTATTGTTTTAACTTTTATCCTTCTTTTTGTCAGGATTTGCTATTCGAGGGGTTACTGCGGAAGCAGTTACAGTCTCTCGTGTCTCTTCGGGGACCTGTACTCCTTCGGGAACCCGTATCTCTCTAGAGAGAGCCCAAGAAATAGTCTTGGGTTCCTCTTCCGTGAAAAGGAAGGCTGCTGAAGAGGAAAATTCTGAAGAAGAGGAAAATGAGAGCCCATTGGTAACGAGGCCATGAGTTAGGAGACACATTGTTTCCGATGACGAAGCTGAAGTCTCGGTTTCTTTTACCGAACCTTTTGAAACCCCAATAATAATTCCCGATGATGACGTCACTCCCTACGACACTCGTGAGTCTATCAACCAACTTTTTGTCAGTGGATTTGGTCGTGAAGATGTTGGGTCTGTTTTAAACGAAGTACCCTTATCATCATTTTCATTACCCGTGCCTGTGATTCCTTCTTTACCGGCCCCAGCTATTTCCGTTCCTTCTTCTACTGCTCTTACCTCTTCTCTAGCTCCTCCTTTGGATATTCCCCCCTATAATTCATCATACTGAAACGGGCTCTTCAAGTAAGAGTGCCGCTATGAGGCGAGTAACTATTGAAATTCCTGTTGAGAATAGCCTTTTGAGAAAATCAGGTCAGGCGGATATATGGCTGGAACCTCTTATTGGCCTAATTGAAAAAGCAAAGCTGGAAAGCCATAGTTCCTTGACTTTAATGAATGACATCGTGCATGCCACTATGAAGGTATTTTCCTTCTCTCCCACTTTGCAAAATTTTTCATCTTTGAGATTCTTATTTCTTCTTTTTTTTCTTTTTTAGGCTAATCTCATCGGCACAGAGTTGATGAAAAGAATTGCTCCTTTGGAGAAGACAACACGTGACTCTCAATTGGAAGCAACCAATTGGAAGGGGCAATTCGAGAGTGCTCAGCGTGACATAGAGAGCTTGCAAGAGAACAAGAATACCTTAGAGCAGTGAGTACGGACCTTAACCTCAGAATTGGCGGTTACAAAAGCTTCTTCACACCAAGCAGAGAAAGACAAAGAGCGTCTCGAGTCCTCCTTTTCAGAGAAGCTATCTAAAGCTAGTGAAGAGATCAGAGAGTTAAAGGCTCTTTTAAATCAAAAGGAAGTTTACTCTAGGGAGCTTGTGCAGAATTTGACTCAAGCACAAGACGACCTCAGAATATCTGCTGATAAGGTGCGTGCTTTGAATGCTCCCACGCCTCTCTTCAAGCTTCCCACAGTTCTGCCTTGGCTGAAAACGAAGAGCTAAAAAATGAGATCACTGCTTGGGAAAAGGATTATGAGATCCTTGAAGAAAAATCTGCTGTTGAGGCAAGTTGGGCTTTTTTGAATTCCCGTCGTGATACCCTACTTGAAGCTAGCCAAGAAAACTTCAACCTGGAATTAGAGTTAGCTAGAATCAACAAAATTATTGAAAAGGCTCAACAGACTCAGGACTTCCCTTCTCCTGTGGATGAAGTTCCCGTGGCTGAAGCTCTTATGAATGTTGAAGCTGATACTATTTCAAACCCAATCGAGCCCGTTGCTGCAAGTCAAGTTGAAGCCGTGCCTACTGATGCACCTGCCCAAATTGAGCCTGTTGCTATTGACGTTCCTGCCTCAATACCACAAACTTCTCAGTGACCAGTTTTAATCATTCAAATGATTTTATTTTTGTTTTGATTTTGGAAGATAGTAATCAAACCCTTAACTTCCTTTGAGGGTTGATTATAGGAACGTTAGTCCCCAAGTCTTTTAATGGGGTAATCTAAACAATTTCGTATTTTGATGACTAAGTTCGAACTTAGTCTTAGATGTTTTTTTTACATATTAAGAAGTTTTTTATCTTAAACTTCTGCTTGCTTTATTCTCGCCTTTATTTTTAAGGACTTACAGAATAATTTGCATTTTTGTTTTCCAAAAAATGCTTCTGTTAACCTCATGATCAATTTAAACATGAGGTTTATAAAAAAGGGCCTTTTTATATTCCAATACTTAATGAAGAAGACGTTTCAACTTCATAATGGTATTATCATACGACAAAAGAAATAGGAATACACATGTTTTCCTGAAATAACTTGGACAAGTTTTTATTTTTGAACCTTGTCTAGTTCCGAATAAAACTTTACATGTATTTGAATTACATCTATAACTTTCTCGTAACTGTTTTTCTTGTAACAGATTTAAAAAAAGAATAATAGACACGAGGTTTTTCCTTATAACCCGTTTTAGTACATAGCCTTTATCCTTAGTGAGGTTTTTCTTTGGCCTTAGCTCGTGGATTTATGACTTTTACTCTGCACTTGACTGGCTTTGGCTCATCTTTGGCCTTAGCTCGTGGCTTTATGACTTTTACTCTGCACTTGACTCTTTCAGGCTTGATTTTTCCTTAATCTTCTTTGACTTCTTTATACACATGTCCGCGTATATTATGTACTCCCCAAAGTGTTTGAGTGTTGAAGTATGAAGCCTCGAGCACTTGATAGTTTCTCTCATTTGGTCCTTTCCCTGAAAAGGAAAAACATACGAGACTCGGAGGGACGATTATAGATGAAGACTGCATAACCCGTTTGCATTTCTATCAGAATAATTGTAACCCTAGGCCAGGAATTTTAGGTTTCTCCATGTGCCTTGCAGGTCGTGACTCATCATTTAGTACGGGTTAGCGTTTTTCCTATCATCTAAAATCGTTAATAAAATCTTAACAATTCAAAAATGAGACTTAAAATGGTTATACCTGACCGTGGATTTTCTTTAGAAATAGTATCTCTTTAAATGAACAGCATTCCAATGCGAATGTAGTATCTGGCCATCCATTATCTCCAGTTCATATGCTCCTTTTCCTGCAACATCACACACTATGTAGGGTCCTTCCCATGTTGGACTTAATTTCCCTGTGTTAGCTACCTTTGTAGACTGAAAAACCTTTTTAAGCACGAAGTCCCCAATTTTGAAGAACCTGAGGCGTGCTTTTCTATTGTAGTATTGTTCTATGACTTGCTTCTGTGCTGCCATTCTTATTAAAGCAGCTTCTCTCCACCCCTCGAGTAAATCTAGGTTGACCCGCATCTCCTCGTCATTAGACTCTTGTGTCACCTGTGTGAACCATGTACTTGGTTCCCCTATCTCAACTGGAATTAAAGCCTCAGCTCCATAAACCAATGAAAACGATGTTTCACCTGTACTTGTTTTTGCAGTTATGCGATAAGCCCATAAAACTCTAGGTAACACTTCAGGCCAGTTTCCTTTTAATTCCTATAGCCGTTTATTTAAGTTGTTGATAATGACTTTGTTCGTTGATTCTGCCTGCCCGTTACCCACCGGATAATAGGGTGTTGACGTAATCCTTTTAATTTGCCAGCTTTGAAAAAATTCCGTGATCTGAGCTCCAATAAACTGAGGACCATTATCACATACGATCTCATTTGGTACACCGAATCGACATATGATATTCCGCCAAATAAAGTCTCTGACTTCCTTTTCTCGCACCTGTTTGAATTCACCTGCCTCTACCCATTTAGTAAAATAATCAGTGAGAATAAGCAAAACTTTTACCTGTCCTTTTGCTTGTGGTAATGGTCCTACGATATCCATTCCCCATTTCATAAATGGCCACGGCGAAATGACTGGATGTAATAATTCCGCAGGTCTATGCATATTGTTATCGTACCTCTGGCATTTATCACATTTGGCTACGAAACTTTCTGCCTCCTCTTCCATTTTAGGCCAGTAATAACCTGCCCTAATTAAGGTTCTTACTGGTGATCTTCCACCTGCGTGATTCCTGCAATGACCCTCGTGTATTTTTCTCATTACATACTCTGTTTGCGAAGGTCCAAGGCATCTTGCTAAGGGTCCACCAAACATTTTACGATATAGATTGCCTTATTTTAAGTAGTACCGAGCGGCCTGCCTTCGAAGCGCATAGGCCTTTTTCTTGTCATTAGGGACGGTTCCATACTGCAAAAAAGCAACAAGTTCGTTCCTCCAATCCTAGGTTAAGTTATTAAAATTTACCTTATTCGCATCAGGATCAATAAATGAATGAAATAAATGTATCACTGAGGCATTTGCATCTTTTCTACGTCAGCCGTAGATGCGAGATTAGCTAGGGCGTCTGCTTCAAGATTTTCGTCCCTGGGTATTTTTCTAATCTTCCAATCTTGAAATTGTTTTACCAATTCCCGTACCTTTTCTAAATAATGCTGCATCCTTGCTTCCCTGGTTGTATAAGTCCCCAGCATTTGATTAACTACGAGTTGTGAATCGCTCTTGATTATAATCTGATTTATGCCAAGTTCCCGTGCCAGTTCTAAACCTGCAATCATAGCCTCATATTCTACCTCATTGTTAGTTATGGAATGACATTTAATAGCTTGCCGAATGGTTTCACCCGTAGGTGGTACCAATACTATCCCCATCAGTGAGCCATCAGTGAATAAAGTCCAAGTTCCTGGGTTGGCTCCATTGAACACCTGTAATTCTTTTTCTGCTTCTAACTGTATTCCCTGACTAAAATCAGCCACGAAATCAGCTAATACTTGCGATTTTATAGCAGTTGTAGGTTGGTATGCAATTTCGTATTCACTTAACTCTATTGCCCAATTAGCTAACCTACCTGATAACTCATGCTTGTGTAGTATGTTACGTAAAGGGTAGTCAGTTACCACAACGATAGGATGGCATTGAATGTAAGGTCTTAACTTCCTAGATGCCATGATTAACGCAAATGCAAGTTTTTCTAACTGAGGATACCTCATTTCTACATCTAACAAAGATTTACTTACGTAATAGATAGGTGATTGTTTACCTTTCTCTTTTAGGACCAAAACAACACTTACTGCCACCTCCGAAATAGCAAGGTAGAGGAGTAGCCTTTCCCCAGCCTTTGGTTTTGCCAACAAAGGCGGATTCGATAAGTACGTTTTCAAATTCCTAAGTGCTTGTTGGCATTCCTCATTCCATTCAAAATGATCCTGCTTCTTAAGAGCTGAGAAGAATTTAAAACACTTCTCTGATGATTTAGAGATGAATCTTCCCAAGGCCGCAATTCTCCCTATTAATCTTTGAACTTCTTTCTTGTTTGAAAGTATGTCAGGGATTTCTTCAATGACTTTAATCTGTGCAGGATTTACTTCAATTCCACGGTTAGAAACAAGAAAACCCAAAAACTTGCCTGATGCAACGCCAAATGCACATTTTTCGGGATTTAACTTCATATTAAATTTACGCAAAATTGAAAATGCGTCAGATAAGTGTGATATGTGATTTTTTGAGTATTGAGTTTTGACAAGCATATCATCTATATATACCTCCATTGTCTTTCCTAAATATTCCTGAAACATTTTGGTAACTAACATCTGATACGTTGCACCTGCATTCTTTAGATCAAAGGGCATTACTTTATAACAATAAGTCCCCTTGTCTGTTATGAATGAAGTTTTTTCTTTATATGCCGGATCCATTTTAATCTGATTATAACCTGAATATGCATCTAAAAAACTTAACAATTCGTGACATGCAGTTGCATCAATCAATTGATCTATGTGTGGTAGTGGAAAAGAATCTTTAGGGCAGACTTTGTTAAGATTTGTATAATCTACACAAACCCGCCACTTACCGTTTTTCTTTGGAACCACAACAGTATTGGCTAACCAGTTAGGATATTTTACCTCTTGAGTGGAACCAAGTTTTAGCAATTTTTGGACTTCCTCTTGAATCACCTGATTCTTGAAAGTTCCCTGCTTTCTTTTCTTTTGTTTCACAGGAGGATATGATAGATCTTCATTTAGTTTATGAATCATCATCTCCGGTGGTATTCTTGTCATGTCGGAGTGGGACCAAGTGAAGCAGTCCATGTTAGTTTTCAAAAATTTGATTAACTTACCTTTCATTCCTTGGTCAAGATTAGCCTCGACATAGACTTTTTTATCAGGCCACTGAGCAAACAACACGACAGGTTCTAATTCCTCTATCGTTGTTTTGATATCTTCATTCTCTTCTAGTTCTTGAATGGTATTAGGCCTTGAGTCTACATCTGTTCGCACTTGTTCAGTTGAGGTCTGTGTTGTGGTGTCCTCAACCGCCTTCTGTGATTGCTATTTGCCTTCACTTATGGTGCTTGTATCTGCAACGGAGTTAATAGCCCTGGATGTATGTTGATCTCCGCGAATTTGACAAATTCCCCATGGCGATGGGAATTTGATAACTTGATGCAAGGTTGAAGGAACAACATCCATTTCATGGATCCATGGTCTCCCCAGAATCATGTTGTAAGCCATCTCCATGTCTACTACCTGGAATTTTGTATCTTTGACGACCCCTTCAGCAAAAGTGGTGAGTGTTACTTCTCCTTTTGGGACGACACTGGAATTATCAAATCCAGATAGAGTATGCGCCTTTGGTATTACTCCATCTTCAGCTTGCATCTCACGTAGCACTCTTAGCAAAATAATGTTCATGGAACTACCTGGATCTATCAAAACTCGTTTCACATTAGTATCATGCACAATTAAAGATATTACCAGTGCATCGTTATGAGGATTAATACGCCATCTATATCTGCATCATTGAATGTAATATTGCCTTCTTCTAGAACATGCCGCACCCGTTTCCCTTGGGTAATAGTTATTTTGGAAGTTTTGTTAGCCGTAGTATATGACACACCATTAATGTCTTCACCCCCACTTATAACGTTAATAGTTCTTTTGGGAGAAGGTGGTTTTGGAGGCTCCTGCATGTCCTTCATGTAAGCTTGTTTGCCTTTCTCGCTAAACAACTCTGTAAGATAGCCTTGTTTTAATAAATTATCAACTTCACTTTGTAAAAATCTGCAATCTACTGTTTTATGCCCGTGATCATTATGGAACTCGCACCAATGGTCTGGGTTGCGCCTGTTTGGATTCGATCTCATTTTCTTTGGCCATCGAACCTTATCTCCCATGCTTTTTAAAACAACTACGAGCTCGGAGGTGCTGGCGTTGAATTTGTAACCTCTGAATCTCGCTTTTAAATTTTTATCATCATCCCGTGACTCATAGTTGTTTCGCTCGTTCCTAAATCTTGATGAAGAACCCGATTCTCTGTTTCTTGATCTATGATCGTGCCTTTGATTATCCTGTTTTGACCGTTAGTCTTTCCCCGCAGGTCCCATATAGGGCTCGTACCTGTTTTTACCGGATCTCTTTTCGTTCTTTGCATGTCTTGAACGTATACTTTCTTCTTTTTGAGATCGGGGAATAATATCTTCCTCAATCCTCAACTTTTTGCTATACCTGTTATAAATATCGTTCCACGTTGTAGCTAGGAATTCTCGAAGGCTTTCCTTTAGTCTCGTCGTAGCTTCCGAGCTTTTTTCATTCAAATTGCTTGTGAAAGCTATAGCTGCCCAGTTATCAGGTACACGCGGCAATGTCATTCTTTCGCGTTGAAATCTGTCCACGAATTCTCTAAGCAATTCTGAATCTCCTTGCTTAATTTTGAAAATATCCTCCATTCTTTTTTCCACTTTTTGGGCTCCCGAGTGTGCTTTGATGAAAGAATCTGCAAGCTCAGCAAAAGAATTTATAGAATTTTCAGGTAAAAGGGAATATCACGTTAGTGCTCCTTTGGTGAGTGTTTCACCAAATTTCTTGACTAATACCGATTCGATCTCCTGCTTAGTCAAATCATTGCCTTTTACGCCCGTTGTGAATGCAGTCACGTGGTCCTGTGGGTCTGTTGTTCCATCATACTTTGGAATATCAGGCATTTTGAACTTTTTTGGAATTGGGAGTGGGGCAGCACTCGGCTTCCAGGGTTGTTGCGAATATCTGTCCATGTCTACCCCTTTGATTATGGGCGGCACCCCGGGTATCTGCTCTATGCGTTCACTTTGCTCCTTGAGCTATTTCTGCAAGATTAGTACTAAATTTTGTAAATCAGAATTAATTACATTACCTGGTTCTCTCTCCTGCGATTTACTGGGGGTTCCACCACTGCCTGAATTAACAAGCCCGGAACGAGGGTTTTCTATATATGTTATTATTTGGAGAAGGTGTGGGTGTTGCAATAGGTAACTGGTTAACAAGCTCTTCAACAGCTTTGTTGACTTGAGTAGTAATTAATTTCTGTAGAGCTTCATCAACAGCTTCATCATTTTCAAATTGAGCATATTCGTTTATTTGAGATCCATCGGGAGTACCCTCACGAGATTACCGTGGAGAGTCCTGTGGAGTAGGAACTTGAATTTTAATGTTCTGTGGGCCTCCCTGACTTTGTTGGTTTTCTTGGTTTCTTGGGGTGTTGTCATTGTTATTCGACATGATTGATGTAACAAGGAAGGTCAAGTGAAAAGAAAATAGATTATCAGATTCCCGGTAACAAAACCAATTTGTTTAACCAAAAAATAGAATTTCAGTCAAAGCTAGAATTTAGAAGAACGCGAGTTACTGATAATCAAAAGAATATGTAGAAGAGAATAATTTGGTGTAACTAGAATGTAATCAGTAGAAAAACAAGTGAATCAGAGTATATTTCAATTGTGTCTGTGCTTACAAGTGACTAGATATCTCCCTTTTATAGGTGTCTTGAAGGTATGCGTTTCCTTCAAATCATAATGAGGCTATTATGAATAATTAAAGACATTGAATGCTACGTTACACAATCATTGTAATCAATACAAATTCTCTAACGTATCCGGTATTTAATGCCTATCGAATTCCGTATCTGCGCTCTTTATTATGGTCAGATCCGTTCCTTTTGATAAATGATCTAAATAGGTATGGGCGCTGAATTCTTCAAATGTCTTTCCGTACCTCTTCCTTTGCCTTTGCTCGTTTGTATTGCTGCTCATGACTCTTGACTAATTATAATTCTTTGACTATTTGACCAGTCCACGTGTCTCAACATATATAAATTCAATTTTTTCCAATACAATTATGTGGTGCGTAGTTCATAAGAGTTTTTTGTACTAATACACTGGTGAGTGAAAATCGTTCTATCCTGGGAGAATAATATTCCAGCACCTTAGGTACTTGAGGGGAATAATTTTCTTAAGGACACACTGTGCATTCAGTGGGCTCGATTTATTCCGAAATTATTTTCAAATATTATTTCGGCATTCTATTGCTACTAACTTTCTGTTTCTGTTTCTATTTCAGAAAGTTTACAATTTTATTATTTATTACAGTAATACAGATTGAATAACACAAAACTTGGGCTTCTGAATGTGATTTAAGGACCATGATAGCTCAGTATTGATGCTTATCTTTGGGCTTCCATTTTCTACAAACTTATATGTTCTCTGTTTCCTTAATCCCTTCTTTAGAAGAATTAATTTAGATAGGCGCCCAGTCAACTGCTTAAATTGAAAAAATCAAATTAATATATAATATATGTATATTTATGCATATAATTGTGTATAGAGTCGGCATATAACATACTCTCTCTCTCTCTCTCTCTCTGTATATATATATATATATATATATATATATATATATATATATATATATATATATATATATATATATATATATATATATAAAGACTGCCTATTTTTTGGACTGGAAATTGGGATGGGTCCTGAACTTTCTATCATATGAACTTGGGAGACTCCGCTCAAGGCGTAGTCTGATGGCTTTCTATATTTGGGCTGGCTTGGTCCAGCTGCGCCTTTTGAGAGTTTCTTGGAGGCAACTGAAATGGTTTGTTGTTTGGAAACAACATCTGTAGCAAACTGTTTTGCTACTACTTCAGTAATATTTTCCTCCGGCGGAGGAAGAGCAGGTAGTGGGGGATCTGAAATTTCTGCTTTTTTTTTTGGCATTTTATCTCCGCTGCAAAAATTCTCGGGTAAGAAAAACTGGAATACAGTTTGAGCTCCCTTTGATATATTCTATATCAAAATCAAAAATAGATAAAATAACTTGCCATCTAGCAAATATATGTTTAGAAGCAAGATTTTGTACATCCTTTTGTAAATCAGATTTTTCAGCTTTACAATCAATTTTTAACAAAAAATTTGATTTAATAAATCAGCTTGAAATTTATAAATGCACAAAACAACTGCTAAAATTTCTTTTTCAATTGTAAGATAATTTTGTTGGGAATTATTCCAATATTTTGATGCTAATGCAACAATTTGTTCCTTGTCATCTTTTTTCTGCTTTAAAATTCCACCATAACCAATGTTTGATGCATCAGTCTCAACAATTTTGAATGCAGAAGGATCAGTAAGAGATAAGCAAGTAAGGTCCTTGACTTTCTATTTGATTTCGTTGATAACGTTGGTGTGGATTGAAGTCCACGAAGGTGGAGGTTTTTTCAACCTATCGTGGAAAGGTTTTAGCAAATTGCTAAGGCTTGAAATAAAATCTGATACATAATTAACACATCCTAAAAATCTTTGAAGATGAGTCTTATCTAATATTTGGTCTAGAAATTTATCAGCAAATTGTATGGATCTTTGAATAAGGACAATGGTTCCCGGCTCGATATTGTGCCTAAGAAATCGGATGTTGATTTAAAAAAGACTATACTTAGTTTTTGATAAAACTAATCCATTTTCTTTGATAACATTAAAGAAAACCCCTAGATGTTTAAAATGTTGATCTATGCTAGTAGAAAATACTAAAACATCATCAATATAGACACTAATAAATTTTGAAAAGGGATTAAAAATATCATTCATTATCCTTTGTCCAAATGGTACCGTAAAAGCAGTTTTATACCTTTCTTTGGGATCTATTTGAATTTGCCAAAATCCTGATTTTAGATCAAATTTTGAAAAGATAGTTGCAGCATAAAGCCTTTGAAGTAAATCCTTTTTGTTTGGAATAGGGTATCTAATCCAGCGAAATTCTTTGTTCAAAAGTTTATAATTGATGACTAATCAAGAGACACCTCGTTCAATTTTAGAGTTTTAATTGACGTAAAAGGCAACACAACTCCAAGGGGATTTGCTTGGAGAGATGATGCGTTTTTCAAGAAGATCATCGATTTATTTTTGAAAATGAATGGTTAGCTCATGATTCATCTAAATAGGACGAGATTTTGTGGGGATGGTTTTTTCATCAAAGTCAGGTTCGTAAGGGAGCCTAACAATGTGCTTCTTGCGATTCCAAACGATTGTAGGTAAATCAGCACAAAGTTCTTCTTGGATTTTGGATTCTAAAATTTTTGTCTTGGATTGGAGAGAAGAATTTCGAAGTTGCTGTTGTAACCTTTGGAATGCTACTTCTTCTTTGAGAAAATTGATCTATGCTTCTTTACTTTTTATGATAGACAAGAACTTTTCCATCGAAGGTCTATCGAAAGGAAGAGATGTTCTACCTCCTATACGTTCGATTAGAATTCCTTGTTTTGTTACCATAAAAGATATGAGCTCCTCGATAAAGGGAGTACCTAATATAACTGGATTAGTAAGGTCTTTTACTAAAAAGAAAGAACTTGAGGCTGACAATGGAGAATTTTTCAGGGAGGTTCTAACTTCAACATTGGAGAGTTTGAAGCTAATTCCTAGTTTCCCGCCGATAGCAGCCCTAAGACCTTCCTTGGTTTTTTTAAAGAATTTGGTTGGAATAAGACTTTCTTATATGCAGTTGAGATCTGCACCTATATCAAATAAGGTAATGATATCCAAGGTAAAGGACTGGAAATTGGGATGGGATATATGGCTTCTTTTATATATCTTTCTTAAATCTTATACTTTTTTAAGAAGATCTCTTTAGGATGGCATTGTGATCCCTCCGGATGTACAATGTATGCCGTTTTTCTAAGAAAAGTGGATATAATTATTCTCAGTTGGCTTATAGATGCTTATTTATAACCTTTGGGTCATCTTAAAGAACAACTTCATAAGAAATAATTAGGTTTAATTATTATATATAAGAGAAGACATGTATCCATATATTTGATTTTCATATCTAACATTTCTACATAATATTGAGTTAAGAACTTGAATATTATCCTTATGGAACCCAATAGTCTCTTGAACCAAGAACAAGAAGCAAAGTTATCATCGTTAATCTTGTTGTAATTACTTGCAAATCTAAGTCATGTCTTTCTTCCATCCTTTTTTATCCCCTTCAAAAAATTCCTTCTCTTCTCCAACTTCTTCATCTTCCTCCTCATCATCCTCCTCCAATCCCAAACTCAAAGAACAAATTAGCTTTTCTGATTTGCAGCAATCATTTGATGATTGAAAGATTCCTAAACATTCACAGTCCAGAATTAACCCTGTCAGAATATGATCCTTCAACTCGCGTCAGCCCTAAAGACTTTACTTTTCTAGAGCTACCCATCCTGATGTAGCCTTAAAAGAGAGACCCAATGTTATACAAAATAACTATAATGCCAATAATATCTATGAATGGAGTATAGATGGTTATGGAAAGGGAATCTAATAAGGATATCAATAATATTGTAAGTATTGACAACTTGAAAATGATTGGTAAAGACACTAGAGGAAGATGTAGAAGGCTTATCTATTGTTCATTTGAATTGCTCGAGATAATACTTCGTTTGCTCAGAGTCTTGGAGATTTTTTATTATTTCAAGAAGAAGATCTTGTTCTTTGGGGAGAACATTAATCGTAGGTTCTTCTTGACTAGACTGGGATGAAGATTCTTTTATGTCATCATTTTCGAGTTAGTTAAATTGCTGTTCAAGTTCATCATCAACAACATCAGAAGTGTCACTATCTTCTAATAAAAGTTGTTTGATCTGGTTAAGAACAGACTCATCTAAATCAAGATTTCTAACTTTGTTAGACAACTTGTAGTATTTAGCTATATGACTTGGTTTGTTGCACTTGAAACATTTGCCAGAATTGGGAGTTTGGAAGATTGTTGGTTTGTGTTTACCAGGAAAGGTTTTGGATTTAGAAGGAAATAGTTTGGTTTTCCTAAACTTAGGTGCAAAAAACTTATATTTCGTAATCTCCATATCCTTGGTTGGTCGTCTCTTATGAGCCTTTTTACTATAAGGTGGTAAGCCAAATTGTTCACAGAAACTATCTAAATCTCGGCAAGTCTGTGTTTTATCTTTGGCTAATTGTCTCAATATCTTATCATGTCAACAGATTTTGAGAGCGACATGTTAAATGAGACTGGTAAGTTACCCATAGGTGATTTGTTCATAAGGAATAACATCACCAGAATGCTGATTTAGGAGTTCTTCTTTAACTAAATCCCTAAGAGAATTAGGTGCCATCTAGGAATTTTTCTTTCCAATATGGGATATTTCATCAAGTTTTTCATAGATTCAGATAAGAAAAGAATCTTTATACCATCTATCAGAAAGGGTTTTATATTTAAGGTTGTTAAATATCTCAGAAGATTTTTCCCTAAAGATACCTGGACTACCTATGAATGTTTTGATAATGGTATGAATCAGGGTGTTGGTTGAATCATGAATGGTAAGGCCATCCTTAAGAATTGATTCTCTCGTCGAATCAACTCGGATACTTAAGAGAATTTGGTTCTTATCTTTTTCTCTAAGATGGGTGTCCCATCATCCATTAAGTTGACCTGTGAAACCTGCTACTAAGACATGGGTAGTAAGCTGGTCAGAACAGTTATGAGAAGTTCGATATGCATTGGCTACCATAGTCATTTGTTGTAATTTGGTCAAAATATTGTATAGAACAACCATCTATATATATATATACAGTAGACACTGAATCTGATCGGCTCTTTGTATAAAGATTATCTTTTTTCCTTTTTTTATTACTCAGAATATAAATATTTTGGGGATGCGAACGCTGATGAGTAGGGAAACAGTAGAAGGAAAAAGAGTTTTAAGAAGTAAGACTACAATTGAAATCTCACTTTTCTTTTCTTTCACTTAACACACTTAACAGTAGAAAAGGAGAAAGAGTTTTAAAAAATTAGGCTATAATTAAAAACCCACTTTTCTTTTCTTTCTTTCACTTAACAGAAGAAGGAAAAAGAGTTTTTAATAGTTAGGCTATAATTGAAATCTCACTTTACTTTTTCTTTCTTTCACTTAGTAAGCAATATGAACTAAACAACCCTAAAAGAGCAACAATTATTAAGTTGAAGAGAAAAGGAGGCATTTATCTTTTACATCGATGCTGCAATTTGATTTTTTTCCTTTTAAATTCCAATCACAACAAAATTGGCATTGAGTATGCTTATCTTTCCTTTTTAAAATTACTACGATTATTTTATCTATACTTTGTTAGAAATAGCCGAAGAGCCAACTTTATATTCATTGCAACTAATTTATCACTCCAGACTATCATCTTATTGCCATTTTGTTTCAATTTTAATGACATTTAACTTGTTTACCCTCAAAATCGGATAACAATTGAATTTGTAAGTAGTTTTAAGGATATTTGGGTTAAATTGACATAAAGCGATAAGTTAAATTGCAATTAGATACAAAGTATGGTAAAGTAAACTCAAACCACACGAATTGAACAGTTACAGCCTTGGGGGAGAGTCACCCTTGAATAAAATGTACTTCGATCAGTGACAAAACACAGTTGAAATAGAACTTAAAGAGAAAATAACAGTATATTGTTTCTGAATAATTGTTACAATGTATTTTAGAAATAATCAGACCCGCTTTATATAGTAGGGGAGTTCTACTATAGGTACAATTCTATAAAAGGTATAAATCCCATGATTTGCTAATTAGCCGGTTTCTTATTAATACATGCCGAGATTCCCGCTGTGATACCCGACCGACTACAGATATGTGATGACCCGGCCGGTCGTCTTAAGAATTAATGCCCCGATCCCCTATTAACTGCTTTCCCCGAGTTTATTTCTGCTACTTTGATTTGTCGGGACATTCGGTTTTGAGTTTCGAGGAGTTTTAGGACACTTAGTCCCTAAATGAGATTTTAAGTGTTGGAAAATTGACCGTAGTCAAAACAGTATGAAGACGGCCTCGAAATGGAAATCTGATGGTTCTGTTAGCTCTGTTAGGTGATTTCGGGTTTAGGGGCGTGTTCGGATTGTATTTTGGAGGTCCATAGCTAATTTAGGCTTGAAATGCCGAAAGTTGAATTTTTGAAGTTTCTGGTCCGATAGTGAGATTTTGATCCGAGGGACGGAATGCAATTTTGGAAGTTGGAGTAGCTCCGTAGCGTTTAATGTGATGTGTGTGCAAAATTTCAGGTCATTCGGACAAGGTTTGATAGACTTTTTGATCGAAAGCGTATTTTGAGAATTTTGAAGTTCTTAGGCATAAATCCATGGTTAATTCGAAGTTTTGATGTTGTTTTAGGTGTTTTAAGGATTGGTACAAGTTTGGATAGTGATTTGTGACTTGTTGGTGCCTTTGGTTGAGGTCCCGGGGGCCTCGGGATGAATTCAGATGGTTGACGGAATGATTTGGAGTTTGAAATTTGCTGCAGCAGCTGGTTTACTGTCATAACCGCACCTGTGGTTTGGGTCCCGCAGGTGCGGCGGAGCAAGCGCAGATGCGGATTTGGGGAGGATCAACAAGTTCCGCAAATGCGGATAATTCACCGCAGAAGTGGTACCACACCTGTGGAAGGGTAACCGCAGATGCGAAAATTGGCCTTTAATGAAAAGTCGCAGATTTGACCTTGGCTCCGTAGAAGCGGGACTGCAGATATGGTCCCAGGGCCGTAAATGCGGAAATTGCTCGGCAGAAATATAAATTCTTGCCTTCGCGAAATTTAGGCATTTTTCATATTTTCAAAATGGGAAGAAGTGTGGGGAACACTTTTCAAGAGAGATTTTTAGAGGAGTTCATTGTGGTAAGGTCTTTGGTCCCTAAACTCGTTATTGGAATGATTTTTATCAATTTAAGCATGAAAAATTAAGGAAAATCAATGGTAATTTGGGGAGGGGGGGGGGGTTAGGGCTTGTCTAATTGGAGACCTTTGAGTGATGATTTGAGGGACAAATTGACATCCGATTTTGGTACTTTTGATATAACTAAACTTGTGAGAGTGTGAGATTTCTAGAAATATAAATTTTACTTGATTCCGAGACATGGGCCCGAGGGGTGTTTTGGTCATTTTACATAATTTCACATATTTATTTAGATTTTAATTGTAGAATCAGTTAGTTGAAATGTTATTTACATTATGCAATTGAATTGAATAGATTTGGGCCATTTGGAGTCGAGTACTCGTGGCAAGAGCGTGGTTTTGGATTGATTATTGAGCCGGTTCGAGGTAAGTGGCTTGTCTAACCTTGTGTGGGGGACCTTCCCCTTAGGATTGATATATTTGGTAACTAAAATGCCTTGTACGTGAGGTGATAAGTGCGTACTTGTGCTAATTATTGGAAATCCGATTTTCTTTAAGTAATTACTAGTATGTTTCCTTTCCTGTTTCTATTACTTTCACTATTAAGTCTGTTGTTAGCTTAGGAAAGCATGTCTAAGTGACTTAATTGCTTTATTTGCTCAACCTGCCTTATCTGAATTCTATACAGCATGCTAGGATAGAATCACTTGTTGCCTTAATATGAAACTTTGTCATTTCTGTATATTTCCCTATTGCTGTTGTGTAGTTATTTTGGGACTACCGATATGGGATTCCGGTAGATCCCCCTTGTCTGTTTATTTGGGACTACGGATGTGGGATTCCGGTAGATCCCCATGCACAGTTATATGCAACTACGGGACTGCACCTGGTAGATTTCCCCAGTACTGAGTATTTACATTTGGGGACTACGGAACAAGATTCCGATAGATCCCCGATGCATTATGAGTTGGACTATGGGACGACAACCGGGAGATCCACTGGACATTTACATTTGGGGGCTACAGGATGGTATCCTGGTAGATCCACGGTTGCTATCTCCGTGTTGAGCTGTGTTCCCTCGGTGATTATTTTGCCTCTATTCTAGTTATTGTTGCTCTTTCTATTCTATGTTATTTCTTACTATTGCCCTTAATTATACTGTCTTGTTCTACACTGTTATACTTTGTATTTTATTTAACCTCAGTAGGGCCGTGACCTTCCTCGTCACTACCCAATCGAGGTTAGGCTTGACACTTACTGAGTACCGTTGTGGTGTACTCATGCCCCTTCTGCGCATGTTTTTCATGTGCACATCCAGGTACCGCTATTCAAGCCTACCATCATTGAGGGAGGCGACTGCTCTAGAGACTTCGAGGTACATCTGCCGCGTCCACAGACCAAGGAGTCCCTTTCTATTCTAGCTGTTAAACATTTCCCTTCTGTATTTTCTTTCTTGTTAGATATTCTGGAGTTAGACTATTAGATATTCCAAAGGCTTGTGTTTCCGTGAGTTTCCGGGTTTTGGGATAGTGTATTAGATTCTGAGAAGTTGTGTTGTATATGCCAAGCGGCATTCTAAATATTGTTTCATTCGGTTATATTTGGCTTTTGATTATTTCTTCCGCAAGTTTTGTTTATTTTTCCGCATTTGTTAGGCTTACCTAGTCGTAGAGACTAGGTGCCGTCGCGATGGTTCACGGAGGGCGAACCAGGGTCGTGACAAGTTGGTATCAAAGCTCTAGGTTCATAGGAGTCATGGATCATAAGCCAGTTTATTAGAATCTCGCTGATCGGTACGAAGACATTTGTACTTATCTACGATAAGCTATGTAACTGTTAGGAAAATTCCACTTTATTTGATTTCCTTACTATGCGATATTTTGACATCATAATTCTAAACTTCTGTCTTCTATTCTCTCACTGATGGTGAGGACACGTGCTACCCGAGATGATCTGGCACCCGTGCCCCCTACTGTAGCCGTCAGAGGCTAGGGTCGGGGTAGAGGTCGAGGACAGGCATGTGGTACAGCTAGAGCACCTACGCGAGCTGCCGCCGAGGTACCACCAGCAGTTCCAGCCGGAGTCCAGGCACCTGACATGCCTACTGCTACTACTACTCCAGCTCTTCAGGAGACTTTGGCACAGTTCATGAGCATGTACACCACTCTGGCTCAGGCAAGGTTGCTTCCCCTTACTGCAACTATATCTCAGGCTGGGGGAAGAGCACATACTCCCACCACCCACACTCTTGAGTAGCGAGTGCATGTTGAGCAGGTCCCTGAGAATATTCCTATACCGCCTGCAGTGCCAGTTCAGTCCGAGGACAGGGCAGCGACTTCTGAGGAGGAGCAGCTGAGGCTTCAGAGGTTTAAGAGGTATAAACCTCCTGTATTTAGCGGTCTAGCATCGGAGGATGCTTTGGGATTTCTAGATGAGAGTTACCGTATTCTCTGTACCATGGGTATATCAGGATCGAGCGGGGTTTCCTTCACTACTTTCCACCTTCGAGGAGCCGCCTATGAGTGGTGGCGCACCTATGAGTTAGACAGTCCAGATGAGGCTGCTTCGCTGACTTGGACTCAGTTTTCAGAGCTGTTCTTGAGAGAGTATGTTCCTCAAAGCCTCAGGGATGCATGGTGTGCAGAGTTCGAGCATTTGCACTAGGGTGCTATGACTGTCTCAAAGTATGATGTCCGTTAAACTAGTTTGGCTAGGCATGCACTAGCCTTGGTTTCTACTGTTTGCAAGAGGGTTCACCGGTTTATTGAGGGGCTTATTCCCAGCATCAGGTCTAGCATGGCTCATGAGTTGGAGATGGATATTTCTTATAAGTAGGTGGTGAGCATTGCTAGGAGGATTGAGGGTATGCATGCTAGGGAGAGAGAGGATAGGGAGGCCAAGAGGTCTCGAGAGTTGGGCCATTATTCTGGTGCCTGTACCCCAACTATAGGTCGTCATGGTAGGGGTTATATGAGCCGTCCTATTCATTCAGCACTTCCAGCAGCCAGTAGTGCTCCAACTCCTCCTAGGACTTAGGAGCCTTTTATGCACCTCCGATTTCTAGCGCGCCTCCTGCGCGAGGTGCTTTCAGAGGATAGTCCAGCAGACCTGGACTGAGCCAGTCCAGCCACCATGTCCTCCCAGAGATTTATTTGAGTGTGGTGACATACGCCATGTGGTGAGGTATTGCCCTAAACATGGGAGGAGTGCACCTCCATAGACTTCTCAGCCACAACGCGCTCCGCAGAGTTCTCAGGCTATGATCACAGCACTAGTTTCTACCCCACCTGCTCAGCCAGCTAGAGGGGAAGGCCAGGCCAGATATTATGCCCTTCCTTCCTGTACCGAGGCTATTGCCTCCGATTCTGTCATCACATGTATTATACTAGTTTGTCACAGAGATGCATCGATTCTATTCGATCCAGGCTCCACTTACTCTTATGTGTCTTCTTATTTTGCTCCGTATTGGGTGTACCTCAGGATTCTTTGAGTTCCCCTATATATGTTTCTACTCCTATATGAGATTCTCTTGGTGTGGACCGCATTTATCGGTCATGTTTGGTTGCTCTTAGTGGTTTTAAGACCAGAGCCGATTTATTGTTACTCAGTATGGTTGACTTTGATATTATTTTGAGCATGGACTGGTTGTCGCCCCATTATGCTACTCTTGATTGTCACGCCAAAATTGTAACGCTAGCTATGCCAGGTATACCGCATGTTGAGTGGAGGGGTAATTTAGATCACACTCCCAGTGGAATTATTTCTTTTCATAAAGCTCAACATACAGTTAAGAAGGGGTATGACGCGTATTTAGCTTATGTGAGAGATGTCAGTATTGATACCCCTTCAGTTGATTCAGTTCCAGTAGTACGAGATTTTCCCGATGTGTTTCTAGCTGATCTTCCAGGCATGCCGCCTGATAGAGATATTGATTTTGGTATTGATCCGTTGTCTGGCACTAAGCCCATTTCTATTCCTCCGTATCGTATGGCTTCTCCTGAGTTGAAGGATCAGTTACAGGAATTGCTTGATAAGGGTTTTATCCGGCTCAGTGTATCATCTTGGGGTGCTCCTATCTTGTTTGTGGAGAAAAAGGATGGTTCTATGAATATGTGTATTGAATATCGCTAGTTGAACAAGGTTACAGTGAAGAACCGTTATCCTTTACCTCGTATTGACGATCTCTTTGACCAGCTTCAGGGCGCACTGGTGTTTTCTAAGATTGATTTGCGCTCAAGTTACCATAAGTTAAAGATTCGGGAGCCAGATATCCCGAAGACTGCTTTCAGGACTCGGTATAGTCACTACGAGTTCCTTGTTATGTCATTTGGGTTGACCAATGCCCCAGCAGCCTTTATGCATTTGATGCACAGTGTGTTCCGTCCGTATCTTGACTCGTTTGTCATTGTCTTTATTGATGATATTCTGGTGTATTCCCGGAGTTGGGAAGATCATGAGCAGCACCTGAGGACCGTGCTTCAGACTCTGAGGGAGAAGAAGTTATATGCTAAGTTCTCAAAATGTGAGTTTTGGTCAGATTACGTGGCATTATTAGGCCACGTGGTATCGAGTGTGGGTATTCAGGTGGATTCGAAGAAGATAGAGGCTGTGCAAAGTTGGCCCAGACCATCCTCAGCTACCGAGATCCACAGTTTCCTTGGCTTGGCGGGTTACTATCGTCGTTTTATGGAGGGGTTTTCATCGATTGCAGACCCTATGACCAGGTTGACCCATAAGGGTGCTCCATTCTAGTGGACGGAGGAGTGTGAGGCGAGCTTTCAGAAGCTCAAGACAGCTTTGACCACAACCCCAATTTTGATACTATCTATAGGTTCGTGGTCTTATATAGTCTATTGTGATGCCTCGAGGGTTGGCCTTGGAACAGTGTTGATGCAGGACGGTAGGGTGATTATCTACGCGTCCAGACAGTTGAAGATACATGAGAAGAACTACCCTATTCACGACCTTGAGTTAGCTGCCATTGTTCACGCCCTGAAGATTTGGCGCCATTATTTATACGGGGTTCCCTGTGATTTTCATACTGACCATCAGAGCTTGCAGCACATGTTCAAGCAAAAGGATCTAAATTTGCACCAAAGAAGGTGGTTAGAGTTGCTGAAGGACTATGATATCACTATTTTGTATCACCCGAGCAAGGCCAATGTGGTGGCCGATGCTTTGAGTCACCGGGAAGAGAGTTTGGGGAGTTTGGCTTATTTACCAGCATCGGAGAGGCCTATGGCGATGGATGTTCAGGCCTTAGCCATCCAGTTGTGAGATTGGATCTTTTGGAGCCTAGTTGGGTTCTAGCTTGCGTGGTTTCTCGGTCTTCCTTATTTGATCGTATTAGGGAGCGTCAGTATGATGACCCTCATTTGCTTGTCCTCAAGGACAAGGTTCAGCATGGTGATGCCAGAGATGTGACTATTGGTGATGATGGGGTAATGATGATACATGGTCGAATTGTGTACAAAATGTTGATGGGCTTCGGTAGTTGATTCTGGAGGAGGCCCGTAGCTTGCGGTATTCCATCGATCCGAGTGTCGCGAAGATGTATCAAGATTTGAGGCAGCACTACTGGTGGAGGCGATGAAGAAAGATATAGTTGGATTTGTAGCTCGGTGCCTTAATTGTCAGCAGGTGAAGTATGAGCACTAGAGACCAGGTGGGTTGCTTCAGATGATAGAGATTCCAGAGTGGAAGTGGGAGTGGATCACCATGGACTTTGTAGTTGGGCTCCCACGGACTTTGAGGAAGTTCGATGCTATTTGGGTGATTGTGGATCGGTTGACCAAGTTCGCTCACTTTATTCCTATGTGTACTACTTATTCCTCGGAGCGGTTGGCGGAGATCTATATTTGGGAGATTGTTCATCTGCATGGGATTCCAGTGTCCATTTCAGATAGAGGTACTCAGTTCACATTACGGTTCTGGAGGGCCGTTTGGTATGAGTTGGGTACTCGGGTAGAGTTGAGTATAACATTTCGCCCTTAGACAGACGGACAATCCGAACGCACTATTTAGATTCTTGAGGATATGCTCCGTGCGTGTGTGATTGAGTTTAGAGAGTCTTGGGATCAGTTCTTACCATTGGCGGAGTTTGCTTACAACAACAGCTATCAGTCCAGCATTCAGATGGCACCGTATGAGACTTTATATAGAAGACGGTGTAGATCCCCGGTGGGTTGGTTTGAGCCGGGTGAGGCCAGATTATTGGGCACAGACTTAGTTTAGAATGCTTTGGAGAAGGTTAAGGTGATTCAGGATAGACTCCGCACAGCCCAGTCCAGACAGAAGAGTTACGCGAACCGGAAGGTTCGTGATGTTTCCTATATGGTTGGAGAGCAGGTCCTGCTTCGGGTTTCGCCTATGAAGGGCGTCATGAGATTCGGGAAGAAATGAAAGTTAAGTCCGAAATTTATTGGCACTTTTGAGATATTGAGGCGTGTTGGGGAGGTTGCTAATGAGCTTGCCTTACCTCCCAGCTTGGCCGTAGTTCATCCGGTATTCCATGTTTCGATGCTCCGGAGGTAACACAGTGATTCGTTGCACGTGTTGGATTTCAGTTCAGTCCAGTTGGACAAGTATCTATCTTATGTTGAGGAGCCACTGGCAATATTGGACAGGCAGGTTAAAAAATTGAGGTCAAAGAACATTGCATTAGTAAAGGTTTAGTGGCAGGGCCAGCCAGTCGAGGAGGCGACCTGGGAGACCGAGAAGGATATGCGCATCCGTTACCCTCATCTTTTCACTACTTCAGGTATGTCTTTATGCATGTTCGAGGACGAAAAAATGTTTAAGTGTAGGAGGATGTAACGACCCAGCCAATAGTCTTAAGAATTAATGCCTCGATCCCCTATTAACTGCTTTCCCCGAGTTTATTTCTGCTATTTTGATTTGCCGGGATGTTCAGTTTTGAGTTTCGGGGAGTTTTGGGACACTTAGTCCCTAAATGAGAGCTTGAGTGTTGGAAAGTTGACCGTAGTCGGAACAGTGTGAAGACAACCTTGGAATGGAAATCCGATTATTCTGTTAGCTCCGTTAGGTGATTTCAGGCTTAGGGGCGTGTTCAGATTTTGTTTTGGAGGTCCGTAGCTAATTTAGGCTTGAAATGCTGAAAGTTGAATTTTTGAAGTTTCCGTTTCGATAGTGAGATTTTGATCCGAGGGTCGGAATGGCATTTCGGAAGTTGGAGTAGCTCCGTAGTATTTAATGTGACGTGTGTGCAAAATTTCAGGTCATTCGAACGAGGTTTGATAGACTTTTTGATCAAAAGCGTATTTTGAGAATATTGGAGTTCGTAGGCTTAAATCCATGGTTAATTCGAGGTTTCGATGTTGTTTTAGGTATTTTAAGGATTGGTACAAGTTTGGATAGTGGTTTGTGACTTGTTGGTGCTTTTGGTTGAGGTCCCGGGGGCCTCGGGATGAATTCAGATGCTTGACAGAAGGATTTGTAGTTTGAAGTTTGATGTAGCAGCTGGTTTACTGTCATAACCGCACCTGCGGTTTGGGTCCCGCAGGTGCGGAGTCGCAGAAGTAGAAGAGCAAGCACAGATGTGGATTTGGGGAGGATCAACAGGTTCCGCAGATGCGGGTAATTCACTACAAAAGCGGTACTGCACCTGCGGAAGGGTAATCGCAGATGCAAAAATTGGCCTTTAATGAAAAGTCGCAGATCTGACCTTGGCTCCGCAGAAGCGGGACCGCAGATGCGGTCCCAGGGCCGCAAATGCAGAAATCTCTGGGCAGAACATATAAATTCTTGCCTTCGCATAATTTAGCCATTTTTCATCTTTTCAAAACGGGAAGAAGCTTGGGGAACACTTTTCAACAGAGAATTTCAGAGGAGTTCATTGGGGTAAGGTCTTTGGTCCCTAAACTCGTTATTGGAATGATTTATATCAATTTAAACATGAAAAATTAAGGACAATCAGTGGTAATTGGGGGGTTAGGGCTTGTGTAATTGGAGACCTTTGAGTGATGATTTGAGGGACAAATTGAGGTCCAATTTTGGTACTTTTGATATGACTGAACTCGTGAGAGTGTGAGGTTTCTGGAAATATAAATTTTACCCGATCCCAAGATGTGGGCCCGAGGGGCATTTTGGTCATTTTATATAATTTCACGTATTAGTTTAGAATTTAATTGTAGAATCAATTACTTGTAGTGTTATTTACATTATGCAATTGAATTGAATAGATTTGGGTCATTTAAAGTCGAGTACTCGTGGCAAGAGCATGATTTCGGATTGATTATTGAGCCGATTCGAGGTAGGTGGCTTGTCTAACATTGTGTGGGGGACCTTCCCCTTAGGATTGGTATATTTGGTAACTTAAATGCCTTGTATGTGAGGTGACGAGTGCGTACTTGTGCTAATTGTTGGAAATCTGGTTTTCTTTAAGTAATTACTAGTATGTTTCATTTCCTGTTTCTATTACTTGCACTATTAAGCTTGTTGTTAGCTTAGAAAAGCATGTCTAAGCGACTTAATTGCTTTATTTCCTCAACCCACCTTATCTGAATTCTGTGCAGCATGCTAGGCTAGAATCAGTTGTTCCCTTAATATGAAACTTTGCCATTTCTGTATATTTTCCTGTTGCTGTTGTGTATTTATTTTGGGACTACGAATGTGGGATTCCGGTAGATCCCCCTTGCCTGTTTATTTGGGACTACAGATGTGGGATTTCGGTAGATCCCCCTGCATAGTTATATGGAACTACGTGACTACACATGGTAGATTCCCCCAGTACTGGGTATTTACATTTGGGGACTACAGAATGGGATTTTGGTAGATCCTCAGCACATTATGAGTTGGACTACGGGACAACACCCGGGAGATCAACTGGACATTTACATTTGGGGGCTACAAGACGGTATCCTGGTAGATCCCTGGTTGCTATCTCTGTGTTGAGCTGTGTTCCCTCGGTGATTATTTTGCCTCTGTTCTAGTTGTTGTTGCTCTTTCTATTCTATGTTATTTCTTACTGTTGCACTTAATTATACTGTCTTGTTCTACAATGTTATACTTTGTATTTTATTTAATCTCAGTAGGTCCCTGACCTTCCTCATCACTACCCAACCGAGGTTAGGCTTGTCACTTACTGAGTACCGATATGGTGTACTCATGCCCCTTCTGCGCATGTTTTTCATGTGCAGATCTAGGTACCGCTGTGAGCACGTAATTTTTGCCCTATATGAGAATTACTCCCAAAAAATTCAAAATAAAATAATTTTCCTTTGTGTGCAATTTTTGAATTTTCGTGACATTTTTGGATAATTATTTGTATTTTTGTCTGTGCATGTTTATTTGTTAAATTAATAAAAAATACAAAATATGTCGTATTTGCACTTAGGATTTAATTCCACAATTAGAAGTAATTAAGTTTGTTTTACAAGAAAGAAAAAAATCGTAAAAATAATGTACGTTGCATTTTTAACATTTAATGTCCAAATTGTGTGATTTTATCGTAATTATTATTTAATTGTGTGTTAATTGTTATTGGGAGTTAATTTGCGCTTTTATAAATTAATTTAGTTCTATATGATAATTTAAGGATTTTTAGAATTTAGTTTCAGTTTAAGAAAAATAAAAGAAGAAAAGAGAGCAAAAAATATAAAGAAAATTGGAATTGGGCCTCTTCTCCAATTTTTAACCTAGGCCCAAAACACCTATACCCAACCTTCCCCTACGACCCAGTCTATTTCAAACCGGGTCGACCCAGTCCATAACCCCAAAGACCCAACCCCTTTCTACATTTTTCATTTTTCTTGCATTTTCCTAACCCTAAACCTAACCACCTGCCCCCTCCCCTCTTCTTCTCCTTCTCTCAAAAACCAACCACCTCCCATGGATACTTCTGCCTCCTCCTCACGTCCGCCATTGACGTGCAGCGGTGTAGCTGCAGCTTCACGACCAACAGCTACCCAAGCTTCGTCTTCATCGACGAACAATGCCCCGCTTCGACGAGCTCCAGCCATAGACGACGTGAAGCAGCTCCCATGGCTGCCCCGTCTTCATCTTCTTTGTCCCTAGCTCAAATGGCAACGACGAACAACCTTTGTCGTCCTTCCTCCGCTCACCACTGCCCAAACAACCATAAACACTGCCTCACCTTCTTTAACTTTGACATGTCTCCAGAAAACCACTCGTCGAGCAACCCAGCTCACTCGCCCAACCACAGAAGTCCGTCGACCACATTGCCGAGCTCCGCCATTGACGAGCTCGTCAAGATCCCATGGCTGCGTGTCTCCTTCTTCTTCACAACAGCCCAAACGCACCACCATAACACCATTGTTGCTGCCTGTTGCTTCTTCTTCGTCGCTCGTCGCTGCTGCTGCTTCACTGTTGCTCCCATATCCTTCGAGCATGTTCAGCAGTAGCAGCTGCTACTACCTTCACCGTTGAGGCTTCCTTCTGCTTCGTTTTTCAAATGATACCAAACGACCATCTTCTTCGATGGTCCGTTCGTGGTCGTCTTCGGCATCGAGTTATTTTGGTGCGATAATTGTTTCCGGGCAGATTTGTTTTCGTTCGAGTTCATCGTCGTTCCGATCCGGTTAGTTGGTTTAAGTTTCGTTTTGTCCGTAATTTATTTGATATTTTTCGGATCTGAAATCAGATATGTTTTATATTAATTTCATGTTTATCGTTTTTTTATTTTTTTTAGTTTGTCTCATATTTCTTGTTTTTTTAGGATAAAATTGTTAGTTTAATTATAATGTTGTTAGATTTAAGTTGAAGTTCAATTAATTATTTCTTCAGTTTGTTTTATTACTTTAAAAGGATTTAGTTTTAATATAGAAGAGTGTTAGTTTAAATCGTTTGAATCTGTCATGTTTGTTGTTTAATATAGATTTAATTCGTGTTCATTTTTTGTTTGAAGTTCGTTTTTATCCAGTGATTTAATGTAATTTTATGTTTTGGTTTTTAATTTTTTTGATTTAGTTTGAATCATGTATCTTTGTTGTAATTTTGTTGGATTTAATTTGAAGATCAATTGATTATTTGAGTTTAGTATTTTGAATCTGTTTATTTATTTTGTTTAAGTTTAATTTGAATTTGAGCTGAATGATTTGAATATACTTGTTTGTTATTGTTGTTGAATCTGAAAGTAGATTTGTTGTTTAAAGATTGTTCAGTCAAAATAATTCCAGTGGTTTCTTTGTTGTTCATCATTTAGTTTGAGTTTGTTCATAAAATCTGATTAGGAATTGGTTATAACTGCTATATTTTGGTTAGAATTGATTAGCTGAATTGGTTATAGCTGACGGGGTAGATTGGTAAATTGCACTATTTTCAGGGTTAAAAATAGTAATTTTAGTAAGGTCAGAGGGGTATTTTTGGAATTAAAATTCTGTACAATTATTTATTTTGAGTGCTCTGTCCATTAAGATTAAATAATATTTTAATAATATTAAAATAGTACATGGTGGGGGACAAGACATAATGTAGTAGAGGAAGACATAATGTAGTGGAGGAATAATAATTGTTTAATGTAGGCATGAGGGACAAGATATAATGGGGGGAATAATGTATTTGTTTAATGTAGTGGGGGCAAAATATTAGGTAGTGGGATTAAAAGGGGATGAGTGGAAGATAATGGGTTTTAATTTTAAAAAATGCTGAAAGATGGTAATAAATAGCGGGGACTTGGACAGAATTAAAAAAGAGAGAGCTCAATATTGAAGAGAGAAAAATTCCGAAAATATTAAGACTTCCAAAAATACAAATAAATTTTTTTTGGAAATAAAAAGAGAGAGTAGTATACACCTGATATACAATCTAAATATTCTGATATACGGATTCAGAAATTAAGGGTTAAACATTAATTAGTCTTTCAAATCTAAAAAGATTCCCTTGGCTTCTGTCCGTTGTTTGTTGTCGGTGTTTCTGGATTCTTATCTTGATTTTAAAATCTGTCACCGGTTTCTCGTTGCTGGTTGTTCCTGGCTGCTGGGTGTTGTTGTTGTTGTATGCTAATGAATTTCTGCTGATCTCCCTTTTCTTTTGCTTCCAATATCAGGTACACAACTGACACGCTGGTTACTGTAAACTGAAACATGAAGCATGGATATGAAATGAAGAGTTGAAGTTCTGAATTTATTTTAATTATATTCTGAATTTTATTTGTATATATAAATTATTTAGCTTACTCTAATCAGAATCATGTAGCTGTTTAATATATATAATGGAACATCTGATAGTAGCTTCGTGGACGAATTGTCTATGTATTGCTAAAAAATAAATAAACGGTGTAGTAACTCTGTCCAGTTAGTTCGTTATTGTTGGATGATTATCATGTCTCAAAAAACATGTTAGCTGATTTAGACTATTCTTAAACATTCAACAGTTAGCTCATTAAACGAATAGACCGTTTCGGAACTTGTAGGAATATTGTTTAGCTAGATACTATTGGTTAATTTCAGCATGTAAATGGTTTAGGATTAAAATTAGATTGCTAAGTTTTTTTTTTAATTTGACAAACTGTGAACATGCCTAGTATAATGTAACTAGGTAATAACATATGAATGAGATGGCCCAGGTCCAGTTTTGTGCCATACACGTTGGGCCTGGGTCGACGTTGGCCAACGGGCTGTCCATATTGTGTTTACATTCTGATTTAACAAATTGCGTTCGGAATCCGACTATAACAACTCGTAAGCATGTAAATAAATTAGGACCTTTTCTCTTTCATTTTTAGAGACAAATTTAATAGAAAAAATGTAGGCACTTTAGGATTATCCTTTTTAAACTAAATGAGATGAGCCTCACCCAATAAAACGCACAAGTTGCGGGGCCCTCAATAAATGGTTAATAATTGTATAGACTTCGGGATCGGTCGTTTAGCAAATTTCACGGCCTTACCCAAAATAATGATACGCTAGTCGCTTTAGGCGCGCCTTTAACAATTTATTTTCTTAAATTCGGGTGCACATTTATGTGACCCAAATCCAAATTTCAACAGAGTCGAAATATGTCGATAACCATGGGTACATTGATGTGACGTGGTTCGAGATATATTTTCACGATGTTGCAATTCTCTGTTAAAAATAATAATAATGATAAAAGCGGTTAAAAGTTTAAAGTTTGCACATAAGTTCATAATTGTATAAAATCAGATAATCAAGCCGAATATGATAGTTGAGCGACCGTGCTAGAACCACGGAACTCGAGATTGCGTAACACCTTCTCCCGGGTTAACATAATTCCTTATTCGGATTTCTGGTGCGCAGACTGTTAAACAGAGTCATTATTTTCCTCGATTCGGGATTCACCGGTGACTTGGGACACCATAAATCTCCCAAGTGGCGACTCTAAAATAAATAAATAAATCACGTTTCAATTGTCCTTTAATTGGAAAAAACTCCTTTCCGCGCCCCTGTTGCGGGTGGCGCGGGCGAAAAAGTAGGTGTGACAGCTCTGACGACTCTGCTGGGGATAAAACCCAGAACCATTGGTTCAGGGTTCAGAATGCGAGCTTAGATGAATTGTTATATTTGGATTTATTTATTATTTGATTTATTACATGTTTTAGCCTAAATGTGCAAAATGATACTTTTTACTGCTTTGGTATTATTTGAACTGTACATATAAACTGTGCCGAAACCTTCTTTTCTTACCTCCGGGGATGTGCTTACTGGTTGAGACTCCCTATTCTGTTAGTGTCATACCCTAAATAAAAGAGGTTCGGAAAGTTTCTAAGCCGGCTGACCTTTTGGTTCTCGGAAAGGAGCTCTTTCCTCAACTCGAGTTGTCCGCTCGGGTACACTGTCTAGAATATATACCTAGGTTGAACCTAGAATAACTTGACTTCATGCCGGATCCCTAGTAGGAACATTTATTTGCATCATGTTGTATTTGACTTAGGGGACTCAACACAGGGGTTGGGTCCGTCTAGGACAAGCAACCTGAAATTAAAAAAGACCATCCTGTTGCATCCTGTTTGTTTTGCACATTTATTTGCTTCAGATTTGCATGCTGACCGGCTTCTGAAATCGGGAATTTTTGAAAAATTGTGAAAAAAAAAGAAAAAGAAAAAGAAAAATAGCAGTGTAGGGAGATAACTACTCATTTCTAGAAAAATAAAACCAATGTCCAAGTAGTGTCGAAACCCTGCCGAAATTTTGAAAAATGATTTTTTTTAGTTTGATTTATTTGAAAAACAAAAGAAAGGAGTCTTGTTTACAAGTTTAGTTTATGTGGGCGAACTACGCCGGTTTGATTCTCACAGGGAGTAAGATACGTAGGCAACCCTCGTCGGGTCCAACCGCCCATTTTGCAAAAATAGCCAAAGAAAAAAAAGAGGTGTCAAAATTTTAATATTTTTTGTCATAGAATCGGGTGATGCCATTTTTATTAAAAAATAGCCGAATGTTCCCAAAAGGAACGCCGGAAGGCTGACTTTGCATAAACAGCCACCTTTGGGTCATTTTTTTAGATTTTGGCCAATTGACCCACACAACCTTAAAATCTTCGCCGCCAAGGTGCTGAAAGGTCGTCTTTGCAAAACTTGGTTTTTTTATTTTAATTTGAAGAAAAAAAAAGGAGTCAGTGGTCAAGTAAATACCGCTTAGATTTTTAGTCAAAATAAGCCATTCCAGCTTTGGAGATTTATTAAACCGTTCTTGCCGAGATAGCCTTAGAGTATCTTTCAGTTGTCGAAAGGCTATTTTTGTAAAAGAACGGACTAGTTTGTTGTGTCATAAAATAATCCTCCACGGCCTCAAATTCATGTGAAATTTGGAAGGGGCCACGTTTGCAAAAATAACCATTTGGTTGCATTTGTCAAACAGAGAAAGGAAGCCGGCCGTTCGTTTTTGAGTTTGTAAATCTTTTGATTAGAATATGCGGGTTGTTTGATTTTCGAGTTTGTAGGTCATCTTTAAACCTTTGAAACCCAGTTTGTTTTATTATGAAAATTGAAAATTCCAAAAAAAAATGTTTCATTGTTGTTACCTTTCATTTAGTCCGAACTACGCAAGGTCTGATTCATGCGGGGTCATGATACGTAGGCAATCTCCATAAGATTCGACCACCACTGAAGAAAAAAAGAATAATAGAAGAAAAAAAAAGAAGAGAGAATGAGAAATAAAGGAAAGTGCGGGAGATTTTCAAAGGGGCACAATTACAAAAAGCCGGAACGACGCACGTAACAGAAGTGAATGCATGATAGAACGGTTTAACTACTTAGGTGCACTGCATCTTTGATATATGATTATCTGTCAAATGCCCTAACACTAACGTGATGGCTTTACTTGGCTGTGTTCATATATAGAAAAGTGGTTGGTTGTGGTAACTCCTCCCTGCAAAGCAAAGTCAAAGGACAATGACACAGAACCTCAGAACCGAGTGGGTCAGTAGCGATGACCGACAACAACTGGTCGAACGGAACAACGGGTTGGTAGAAGAAGTGAAAATGCTGAGACAGCATGTGGCAGACATGTATCAGGCATGGACGACTGGGAAAGCACCACCCCCGCCACCGCCAAGCTTCTTGAACTCTGTCCTTACCCAAGCACCCAACACCATAACGGATGATCCTCCATACTCACCATCCCAACCCACTTATAGTAGCTTTCCCAGCTACCCGAGTAGCTCTATTACTCGTCAACGCTACTTCCCTCCCCAACACTACTTCTCTCCACGAGACTCCCAAAGACATGCTTCACTTTCCAAATACCCAGCTCCACAAAAGGCCTATCCACCCTCACAAGCCTATCGGAAGCCCCCTGGATCAGGTTTCCGGCCCAATCAAGCATTTAGGAACAAGAGGTTGCTGAAGTGAGGAAAGGCTCTCACCCCTATCGGAGTATCTTATGCAAGTCTGTTTGAAAGGCTAAGGCATGCTGGCCTGATTGAGCCGCTCCCCGCATATACTCCAGATCCATGTGCAAGAAGCTTCGATCCTGATGCACCATGCGCATACCACTCCAATGTCAGAGGGCACAACATTGAGAGCTGTTGTAATTTGAAAAGAGAAATAGAAAGGATGATCCAGGAAAATCTGATTGTGATCGAGGACAGTGACATGGAGCACTCGAATCCTATTGGGAACTTGTTGACTGAGGTTGATGATATTGAAGTTGGTAATGGTCTTGGCAATATTGATGCAAAGCTCAGTGGCTAAGATGTCAGGTTCGAGAATTGGGAGGACGCTCCGTTCCTTGGTTAGTAGGAGAGAAGCTTTTGGTAGCTTGTTTTGTTGTCATTTCTGTTCTCCAGATTATTCTTAGGGTTGTAATACGGATGTTGTCTTGTGTCAAACTTTCTTATCTTTCCATTTTGTCATAGTGGTTTGTTTAAGTTTTGTCCATGTCGTTTCGGGATTTTATTCTGGTTTGTTTTTGTTTGTTTTGTTATTCAAACCATTTCATCGGTAATGAAAAATTCGGCCTTTTATTATTTCTAGTCATCTTCTTTGTTTAATTCTTTTTATCCCTTTTGTTTTGCCCTCGTTCAGCGCCGATTCTAGTGACATGACATGCGCACACAGTTTGGGCCTAATATTAAAAGTTAATCATAAAACCCTGGAGAGGGGATCAGAACATTTAAAGGAAATAAGGACGGTTTGAGATTATTCGGAGCTCGAGTCATGTGGAACTGGGGCAAGTAAAACATAAAGAAAACCGTTAAAGGCAAGATTCTCCAAATTGACATGAGGGTCGCTCATGATAATGAGAGTGAGAGTGTTGCCCAACAGTGCTTTCGAGGTGACAAATGAAAAAGCAAATGTGTGAATATAATTGTCAAGTCCAGCACCATCAGAAGAGGCTACAAATCTTTTGTGTTGTTTACACTTGACATGTTTTGAAGTTTGGAATGACGAAGGCATTTTATTCTGCTATCTAAACACTTTATCCTTCGTTAACCCTTTGAGCCTTATTTGTTTTCTTTCATACCCCTCTTTCGGAATCAGTAGAAAAGAGTAGAAACACAAACATAAAAAGATAAGAAAAGAAAAGAAAAAGGAAAAAAAAGAAAAAGAAAAAAAAGAGAAAAGAAAAGAAAAATGATAACAAAAAACAAAAGAAAGTCAGAAGAAAACGGAGGAATTGGGAACTACGTTTGACCTGATTCCTCAAAGAGGATACGTAGGCGCCTCACGGCTCGGTCATAGGGTGCATAGTGTGCAAATGTGCATAGTATATAAAAAAAAATTAAAAAATCCCCAAGCAAGAAACTGGGGCAAGGGTTGCGCTTGTTGTAAACAAATATGGTTCCGAAGGTTGTAATTTTGAACCCTAAATTGATTTGTTTTTGAGCCTTTAATACCCTTTCTGTCTAGCCTATCCAAAATCCCACATTACGGTCCAAAGAAAGACCTTTTGACCAGTCTTCGAAAGATGCCAAGTCATACAAACAGAAGTCGGGGATAGCACCCCGAATCCCAATAGAGAAAAGGATCATGGATTGGAAATGAATTGATAGCCGAAAAGAATCCCCAGCAGAGAGACTCATATCGGCAACACTCCAAATCCCCAGCTGGAAAATGATACAAATGAGAGAGTCTTATCGGTGAAAATCTTCACGGATACCATAAGGCGATGAAAATTGAGAGAAAAACCAAAATGAGAGAGGCTTGATAGTGAAAACCCTTCGGGCACTACAAGTCGAATAAGATTGAGAATCAGATGGGGAATCGCCAAATGAAGATCTTGAAAGAAGATTGACGGCGGAGGATAGGCCACATGTGCATGTCATGACCATTAGAGTCGGTATCTGCGTTTGATAGGTTTTTATTTATAGTTTCTTTTGTTAAAGAGTCATCTTTTTCCTTTGTCTTTTATTCTGTTCCTTTTATCTTTCTCCTTTCATAGAAAAATTCCCCAGTAGAGTCTGTTTGTTCAGAACAAGTGAGAAATGACTTCAAAATATGCCATCAGCTTTCCAATTAAGCAAGATGAGATCTGACTAGTACATCCAAGTGGTATAGTCAGCAAGGAACAAGCGCGAGGCCAGTATCAAGAAAGATATCCCCAGCAAAAGGGAATTGACAAAAGGATTGACGAGTGTCAAGAGGGATACCCTTGCCGAAATCAAAGGTTATAAACCTCAAGGCCAAGGCCCGTGGACAAATCAAGGAGATCAATGAGCATGATTTGGGAAATTCATACGAGACTAAAAGGTCGGGGAAATACCAGTTTCCGAGCTATGCCACAAAAGAAGAGGGATATCCCCAGCAGAAAGAGATCATCCCCAGCAAATAATATCATCCCCAACAAGTTTTTGGGATGCAGAGAAGGGAAGGAGAAAGGGAAAAGCCATCCCCAGTAGGAGTATCGCAACCAACCACCACATTTAAACTGACCAAATTTTCTTTGATTTGAAGCAAGGACAGGGAATGCTACCGATGACAGAAAGATGCGCCACAAGAAAGATTGTCAAACTGGGGCAGGAAATTTTCGTTCATTTCGAGAATTTTCGGAAAGTATAACACAAGTTTGGTGAAAAGCGGTATCCCCAACAGTTTTTCGGGGAAAGGCAAAACGAGTTTTAAGGGAGGTAGTCTTCGAAGGAAGAAGCTAACAAAACAAAGAAAAAATAATATTAATAAAAAGAAAAAAAAGGAAAAAAAAGAGAAAAACCAGTTTTGCAAAAGGAAACAGTTTTTAGAGGAATGAAACATCCTACTTAAAGAAAGTAGTTTTGGAAGGAGAAAGATAACATATTTTACTCAGCAGAGTTATCTTCAGCAGGGATTATCCCAGCAGTGATACTCAGCGGTTTGCAGTGTTATCCCTAGCAGATCATCGAGATGAAGAAGCATCCTCGACAGATTTTCGACCAAGTTCCAAGAGGGTCGGACAACACAGAGTGGGGAAGGAAGAAAAGGAAAATTCATCCCCAGCAAAATAATCCCCAGCAAGTTTTGATAGCATAATGAAACACAGAGCGGGGAAGGGAGAAAGGGAAAACCCATCCCCAGCAGGAGTGGCACGACCACTCACCATGTTTTAAAACTAACAAATTTTCTTTGATTTAAAGCAGGAAAAGGAAAACTTATTAATGGAGAAAAACATGCCACAAGTAAAAGCAACAAAACTGGGGCAGAAAAGTTTCTGTCATTGTCGAAAATTTTCTCGGAGGAACGAGGAAATCAATTCAAGTTTTAAAGGATAGCAAGACAGCACGATTTTTTTGAAAAACAGCTGGAGGTAAGACAATTTCAAGTTTTGAGGATATTTTGGGTTCATCCGCTCTCGAATAGGATATTTTGGGTTCATCCGCCCTCGAATAGGATATTTTGGGTTCATCCACCCTCGAATAGGATATTTTGGGTTCATCCGCCCTCGAATAGGATATTTTGGGTTCATCCGCCCTCGAATAGGATATTTTGTGTTCATCCGCCCTCGAATAGGATATTTTGGGTTCATCCGCCCTCGAATAGGATATTTTGGGTTCATCCGCCCTCGAATAGGATATTTTGGGTTCATCCGCCCTCGAATAGGATATTTTTGGGTCATCCGCCCTCGAATAGGATTTTATTTTCAAAGTTGTTGTTGGGTTCATCCGCCCTCGAATTGGATATTATGGGTTCATCCGCCCTCGAATAGGATATTTTGGGTTCATCCGCCCTCGAATAGGATAATTTGGGTTCATCCGCCCTCGAATAGGATATTTTGGGTTCATCCGCCCTCGAATAGGATATTTTGGGTTCATCCGCCCTCGAATAGGATATTTTGGGTTCATCCACACTCGAATAAGATATTTTTTGGATAATCCGCCCTCGAATAGGATATTTTGGGTTAATCCGCCCTCGAATAGGATATTTTGGGATCATCCGCCCTTGAATAGGATATTTTGGGTTCGTCCGCCCTCGAACAGGATATGATGGGTCTGTCCGCCCTCGAATTGGATATTGAATTTAATCCTTCCTCAAGAGGACATTTAATTTATTTCTACCCGAGTGGTCCTGCTTGTATAAACATTGCCAAAATATATATTTTCATAAATCATTACAAATTAGGCGCCCACCTGTATAACAATGGAATACATTTTATGTCTTTACCAATTAGGCGCCCACCTGTATAACAAGGGAATACTTTTCATGTCTTTACAAATTAGGCGCCCACCTGTATAACAGGGGAATACTTTTCATGTCTTTACAAATTAGGCGCCTACCTATATAACAGGGGAATACTTTTCATGTCTTTACAAATTAGGCGCCCACCTGTATAACAAGGGAATACATTTCATGTCTTTACCATTAGGCGCCCACCTGTATAACAAGGGAATACTTTTCATGTCTTTACAAATTAGGCGCCCACCTGTATAACAAGGGAATACTTTTCATGTCTTTAAAAATTAGGCGCCCACATGTATAACAAGGGAATACATTTCATGTCTTTACCATTAGGCTCCCACCTGTATAACAAGGGAATACTTTTCATGTCTTTACAAATTAGTCGCCCACCTGTATAACAAGGGAATACTTTTCATGTCTTTACAAATTAGGCGCCCACCTGTATAACAAGGGAATACATTTCATGTATTTACCAATTAGGCGTCCACCTGTATAACAAAGGAATACTTTTCATGTCTTTACAAATTAGGCGCCCACCTGTATAATAAGGGAATACATTTCATGTCTTTACCATTAGGCGCCCACCTGTATAACAAGGGAATATATTTCATGTCTTTACCAATTAGGCGCCCACCTGTATAACAAGGGAATACGTTCATGTCTTTAGCATTAGGCGCCCACCTGTATAACAAGGGAATATTTTTCAGTCTTTACATTTCAGGTCTTGAAATCCGTAACCCACCGAAAAGCAGAAGGATACAACAAAAGATCCACAGCATAATGCGGGAAGCCGCATCCTCATGCGGATAGAACAAAAAGATGCAAACTGGTGTTCAGGAAAGCAAGAGGCCGGTGTCATCCCCGTCAGTTCTCGAAAGAAAGAAGCACCAGAATGGACGCAAGCCGACAAGAAAGCAAGGCATCAAGAACAAAGGGAAGATAGATGAGATCTTGTAATCCGTAGTCTAGCCTAGCTTCTTGATTTTTCTTTTAAGCACGGTGTAATAAGGAGATCGGTAAGTAGTAATAACAGCATGCAACAATAGTAACAGCAAATTGCAGTTCCATGGTAGTCCCAGCTACCAAAACTTCCCGAACTACATTGACCTGATTCCCTTTTAGCCAGGGATATGTAGGAAACCTTTGAAGCGAAGGTCCGGTCAAATCTTTTTAAAAAAAACGCTTCGCACGGAGTACTCGAACGGGCAAAAATCGCTCGTATCCGCTCACTTTATCTTTGCACGAAAACTCTTTGTGTTTTCGGACAAAGAGGGGCAGCTGTGAGCACGTGATTTTTGCCATATATGAGAATTACTCCCAAAAAATTCAAAATAAAACAATATTCCTTTGTGTGCAATTTTTGAATTTTCGTGGCATTTTTGGATAATTATTTGTATTTTTGTCTGTGCATGTTTATTTGTTAAATTAATAAATAAATACAAAATATGTCGTATTTGCACTTAGGATTTAATTCCACAATTAGAAGTAATTAAGTTTGTTTTACAAGAAAGAAAAAAATCGTAAAAATAATGTACGTTGCATTTTTAACATTTAATGTCCAAATTGTGTGATTTTATCGTAATTATTATTTAATTATGTGTTAATTGTTATTGGGAGTTAATTTGCGCTTTTATAAATTAATTTAGTTCTATATGATAATTTAAGGATTTTTAGAATTTAGTTTCAGTTTAAGAAAAATAAAAGAAAAAAAGAGAGCAAAAAATATAAAGAAAATCGGAATTGGGCCTCTTCTCCAATTTTGAACCTAGGCCTAAAACACCTATACCCAACCTTCCCCTACGACCCGGTCCATTTCAAACCGGGTTGACCCAGTCCATAACCCCAAAGACCCAACCCCTTTCTTCATTTTTCATTTTTCTTGCATTTTCCTAACCCTAAACCTAACCACCCGCCCCCTCCCCTCTTCTTCTCCTTCTCTCAAAAACCAACAACCTCCTATGGCTGCTTCTGCCTCCTCCTCACATCCGCCATTGACGTGCAGCGGTGTAGCTGCAGCTTCACGACCAACAACTACCCAAGCTTCGTCTTCATCGATGAACAACACCCCGCTTCGACGAGCTCCAGCCATAGATGATGTGAAGCAGCTCCCATGGCTGCCCCGTCTTCATCTTCTTCGTCCCTAGCTCATGGAAACGACGAACAACCTTTGTCGTCCTTCCTCCGCTCACCACTGCCCAAACAACCATAAAAACTACCTCACCTTCTTTAACTTTGACATGTCGCCGGAAAACCACTCGTCAAGCAACCCAGCTCACTCGCCCAACCACAACAGTCCGTTGAACACACTGCCGAGCTCCGCCATTGACGAGCTCGTCAAGCTCCCATGGCTGCGCATCTCCTTCTTCTTCACAACAGCCCAAACGCACCACCATAACACCATTGTTGCTGCCTGTTGCTTCTTCTTCGTCGCTCGTAGCTGCTGCTGCTTCACTGTCGCTCCCATATCCGTCGAGCATGATCAGCAGTAGCAGCTACTACTGCCTTCACCGTTGAGGCTGCCTTCTGCTTCGTTTTTCAAATGACACCAAACGACCATCTTCTTCGATGGTCCGTTCGTGGTCGTCTTCGGCGTCGAGTTATTTTGGTGCGATAATTGTTTTCGGGCAGATTTGTTTTCGTTCGAGTTCATCGTCGTTCCGATCCAGTTAGTTGGTTTAACTTTCGTTTCTGTCCGTAATTTGTTTGATATTTTTCGGATCTGAAATCAGATATGTTTGATATTAATTTCATGTTTATCATTTTTTTATTTTTTTTAGTTTGTCTCATTTTTCTTGTTTTTTAGGAAGAAATTATTAGTTTAATTATAATGTTGTTAGATTTAAGTTGAAGTTCAATTAATTATTTCTTCAATTTGTTTTATTAATTTAAAAGGATTTAGTTTTAATATAGAAGAGTGTTAGTTTAAATCGTTTAAATCTGTCATGTTTGTTGTTTAATATAGATTTAATTCGTGTTCATTTTTTGTTTGAAGTTTGTTTTTATCCAGTGATTTAATGTGAGTTTATGTTTTGGTTTTTAATTTTTTTGATTTAGTTTGAATCATGTATCTTTGTTGTAATTTTGTTGGATTTAATTTGAAGATCAATTGATTATTTGAGTTTAGTGTTTTGAATTTGTTTATTTATTTTGTTTAAGTTTAATTTGAATTTGAGCTGAATGATTTGAATATACTTGTTTGTTATTGTTGTTGAATCTGAAAGTAGATTTGTTGTTTAAAGATTGTTCAGTCAAAATGATTCCAGTGGTTTCTTTGTTGTTCATCATTTAGTTTGACTTTGTTCATAAAATCTGATTAGGAATTGGTTATAGCTTCTATATTTTGGTTAGAATTGATTAGCTGAATTGGTTATAGCTGACGGGGTAGATTGGTAAATTGCAGTATTTTCAGGGTTAAAATGGTAATTTTAGTAAGGTCAGAGGGGTATTTTTGTATTAAAATTCTGAACAATTATTTATTTTGAGTGCTCTGTCCATTAAGATTAAATAATATTTTAATAATATTAAAATAGTACATGGTGGGGGACAAGACATAATGTAGTAGGAAAATAATAATTGTTTAATGTAGGCATGAGGGACAAGATATAATGGGGGGAATAATGTATTTGTTTAATATAGTGGGGGACAAAACATTAGGTAGTGGGATTAAAAGGGGATGAGTGGAAGATAATGGGTTTTAATTTTAAAAAATGCTGAAAGATGGTAATAAATAGAGGGGACTTGGACAGAATTAAAAAAGAGAGAGCTGAATATTGAAGAGAGAGAAAAATTCCGAAAATATTAAGACTTCCAAAATACAAATAAAAACATTCTGGAAATAAAAAGAGAGAGTAGTATACACCTGATATACAATCTAAATATTCTGATATACGGATTCAGAAATTAAGGGTTAAACATTAATTAGTCCTTCAAATCTGAAAAGATTCCCTTGGCTTCTGTCCGTTGTTTGTTGTCGGTGTTTCTGGATTTTTATCTTGATTTTAAAATCTGTCACTAGTTTCTCATTGCTGGTTGTTCCTGGTTGCTGGGTGTTGTTGTTGTTGTATGCTACTGAATTTCTGCTGATCTCCCCTTTTTTTGCTTCCAATATCAGGTACACAACTGACACGCTGGTTACTGTAAACTGAAACATGAAGCATGAATACGAAATGAAGAGTTGAAGTTCTAAATTTATTTTAATTATATTCTGAATTTTATTTGTATATATAAATTATTTAGCTTACTCTAATCAGAATCATGTAGCTGTTTAATATATATATAATGGAACATCTGACAGTAGCTTAGTGGACGAATTGTCTATGTATTGCTAAAAAATAATAAACGGTGTAGTAACTCTGTCCAGTTAGTTCGTTATTGTTGGATGATTATCATGTCTCAAAAAACATGTTAGCTGATTTAGACTACTCTTAAACATTCAACAGTTAGCTCATTAAACGAATAGACCGTTTCGAAACTTGTAGGAATATTGTTTAGCTAGATACTATTGGTTTATTTCAGCATGTAAATGGTTTAGGATTAAAATTAGATTTCTAAGTTTTTTTTTTAATTTGACAAACTGTGAACATACCTAGTATAATGTAACTAGGTAATAACATATGAATGAGATGGCCCAGGTCCAGTTTTGTGCCATACACGTTGGGCCTGAGTCCACGTTGGCCAATGGGCTGTCCATATTGTGTTTACATTCTGATTTAACAAATTGCGTTCGGAATCCGACTATAACAACTCGTAAGCATGTAAATAAATTAGGACATTTTCTCTTTCATTTTTAAGAGACAAATTTAATAGAAAAAATGTAGGCACTTTAGGATTATCCTTTTTAAAATAAATGAGATGAGCCTCACCCAATAAAACGCACAAGTTGCGGGGCCCTCAATAAATGGTTAATAATTGTATAGACTTCGGGATCGGTCGTTTAGCAAATTTCATGGCCTTACCCAAAATAATGATACGCTAGTCGCTTTAGGCGCGCCTTTAACAATTTATTTTCTTAAATTCGGGTGCACATTTATGTGACCCAAATCCAAATCTCAACAAAGTCGAAATATGTCGAAAACCACGGGTACATTAATGTGACGTGGTTCGAGATATATTTTCACGATGTTGCAATTCTCTGTTAAAAATAATAATAATGATAAACGCGGTTAAAAGTTTAAAGTTTGCACATAAGTTCATAATTGTATAAAATCAGATAATCAAGCCGAATATGACAGTTGAGCGACCGTGCTAGAACCACGGAACTCGGGAATGCCTAACACCTTCTCCCGGGTTAACAGAATTCCTTATTCGGATTTCTGGTGCGCAGACTGTTAAACAGAGTCATTCTTTTCCTCGATTCGGGATTCACCGGTAACTTGGGACACCATAAATCTCCCAAATGGCGACTCTGAAATAAATAAATAAATCCCGTTTCGATTGTCCTTTAATTGGAAAAAACTCCCTTCCACGCCGCTGTTGCGGGTGGCGCGGGCGAAAAAGGAGGTGTGACAACCGCTACTCAGGCCTACCATCCTTGAGGGAGGCGACTGCTCTAGAGACTTCGAGGTACATCTGCCGCGTCCGCAGACCAAGGAGTCACTTTCTATTCTAGCTGTTAAACATTGCCCTTATGTATTTTCTTTCTTGTTAGATATTCTGGAGTTAGACTGTTAGATATTCCAAAGGCTTGTGTTTCCGTGAGTTTCCGGGTTTTGGGATAGTGTATTAGATTATGAGAAGTTGTGTTGTATATGCCAAGCGACATTCTAAATATTGTTTCATTCGGTTATTTTTGGCTTTTGATTATTTCTTTCACAAGTTTCATTTATTTTTCCATATTTGTTAGGCTTACTTAGTCGTAGAGACTAGGTGCCATCACGATGGTTCACGGAGGGCGAACTTGGGACGTGACAGGATATTTTGGCCTTTCGTTATTCCGTCTACAATGTTTTTTCAAGCTCATTTGGGTTCAAGGTCAATTCCAGGGTCATGCACTCAATGTTCAAGGACGGGCATTCTTACCGCGTCTGCTGGTTCGATGGAATCCAGAGTCGATCTTCAACCATCACGCTTTAATCTTGATCTGTTATGTAGTAGACGAGCCCGATTTCGATCATATATAGATAGTTTTCTCATTTTTTGGAGAGTAAACGACCAGAAACATATGAACTCACGATTCGCGCCTCGATACTCCGCGTCAGAAACGACAAAATGAACGAAACATCTCGTCAGTCAAGTCTTAATGGCATTAAATGCTCGTCAGTTGCTGGATGGCCACTCCAGGTTTTGAACAGTTATTTGAAAACTATAAATACCCCCTTCTTCATTCATTCAAACTTTACATCCAAACCTTATCTACTCTCGTTCTTGAAAATCTTCGCATTTTCTAGCACTTGCACCCAGATTTCTAGAGATCTTTGTAAGAGCTGTCGCTTGTCTTCGTTCAAAACCATTAAGCGTACCCTTTTTACTTCCTCTCCTTCATCTTTTACCCTTTATTTAAAAGAAAAATGGCAAAGACTTTAAAGATAGTTCCCCAAAAAGAAACCACTTCTTCATTATAGTCGGTCGGCGAAGAACCATTGGCGAAACCTTTTTTTGGCACGTTTATTCCTTGCGGGTGCTCGGTGACCGCTGATTTCAAGATGGAAAAATCTTCACCCATTCCGGGCCGAGGTGAGAAAGTCTCGAGGTATATTTGCTCGATCACCAAAGAGATCCTCCCTACGGTCAAAAAGGACTGCAACTGCGTCAGAAAAGACGTGGTGGTTCCCGGGCCCTAAGAAGATATCACTACCCACGTTAAGGGACACTTAAGTGTTTACACTTATCCCTTTACATTGGGCCCATTGGACCCGGTAATCATCCAATTCTGCAAAAGGTACGAGGTGTGCCTTGGTCAGATCCACCCCTCGTTCTGGAGGATAGTCATTATTCTCCGATTCTTCGTGAGCAAGATTGACGGATGCCTATTCACCGTTGACCATCTGATGCACCTATACAGTTCCCGATTCTTCATAGGGAGGGGGGTGATTAAACTTGCACGTAGGGCTACTAAAGCCCCATTCTCGAGCATTGATGAAGATCGAGACCAAGGTTGGCTAGGCTAATTTGATCGAGTGAAGACCTTGGACCTGATCCCGACCAAGTACATGCCGTTCCCCGAGGAGTGGAACACAAAACGTAAGTAAAATTCTGTTTTTCCTAGAATTTTATTTTTACTCTCCTTTTCTCCTTTCTTATTGATGTTTGGTGACAATACAGTTGTTTCTCGGGTTTTGGATATGGTTCCTCGACTCAAGGAGTGAGTCGAGGGCATTGTGTCAAAGAAATCGTATTTCGGGCGCGCATGGAGCGACTTTCAAAAGGCCAGTGGAAGGCCCGTTCTCACAGTGAGATTCCTTTCTCGAGTGAACAGCACTTCGGTTTCCTCTGTGTTGCTGAACTCTTACTCATTTCTTTTTTTCCTTCCAGGTCTTTCCAAGAAATCGCCATGAGGCCTCCATCTTGTGACGAGAATTGCCCCGCCGAGACCCCTGTTCCAAGGCAGGTTGTGGAGAATAAGAGGAGAAGGATTCCGAGTTCTTTGAACTCGAAGAAGAAAAAACTGAAAAGGAGGCTGGTGTGCAAATCCAAGGAATGCACCAGTGTCCAAGATCTCCCATCGGACTCAATCCACTGGCTGAGGGATGAGTTCAAAGAAAAAACAAAAAGCTTCTGAACTGGTGGCCCGCGTGCGAGGCAACACCAAACTGCTTCAAACCAGGGGCCCCAATGAAGAGGCAGTGGCCGAGGCCTCCAAAACAGAGAGAGGCAAGGCTATTTTGCCCCAAGTTAGGGAGGCCGGCAAAGAGGCTGCGGATGGTGCTTCCTAGGTAGAGGACAATGCCCCGAAGGATGTACCTGGAGTGATAGATCTCTCCGAGTCGCCTTTGTTTACTGATTCCATGATCAATAAGGCCCAGCGCTAAAAGGACACCCAAATGAGGGGTCTCAAGGGGTGGCATACCCCTTTCACAACCTCTTTTAAGGTTTAGACTCTACCGCCTCGGAGTATATCACCGGATTGGGTGACTTACCGGTACTAAAGAAGAGTCCGTCTTTGAGAACCAGCGGGCTTTCTTCAAGTCCAAAACTAGTAAACCGGTTCCCAGCTCTGAATGCAGATCCTGTCCGGAAGCGGTCGATTATTATGTCTATTTCGGAGGATGCCCGGGTCTTCTCTGCCCCCATGGGTTGCACGTTATCTTTGTCGCACCCCCTTTTCCCCTCCACGAGGAGAAAGAAGTCCGGGTTCCGATATTTATGGGGGTAATAACTCATTTCCCTTTTGGGATTTTGGGTATTTGAAGAGTCGCCACCTAATGGATTATGGTGCGTGAGGGTACCTAGAGAGATTAACTCTTAGACTAGTTTCCATTACGAGATATTTAGGGTAAGGGCTCGAAATAGCCTTGAGGGGAAGGTGTTAGGTACCCCTCTCGGTCTACAACGGTGGGTTCTAGCCGAACATATACTTATGTATTAGTCCTTTTATTAAAGTAATAATTTAAACACATTCTTGCAAATAAAAGCATGTTTTGACATCCTAAGTTCATATATGGATCAAGTAATGAAAATCAGGGAAAAGGTTTGAACATATGTAAACAGAAGTAAATTCACTTAAAACATATAGGAGTTGGGAAAAGAGGGGTCCTAGGTTGATTAGCCTATAGTATCACCCCACACAATTCCCGGTAAACACTCCTCAATGAGGGGCTACACATGACATTAGCGCGTAGTCATCATATCCTTACTACCCAATTCCCTCCCCTTGGTCATAGCCTAAAGCGTTCTAATAACCTTGACAGATGTCCTATGCGTGCACTACCCGTCCCTTCCTTGTGGTCCTGGAGGTATTTTAGGACCTCTACTTTTGGACAGTTCTAGACCATCCTAAGGTTTTAAAGGATAAAAATCTAGTCGTCAATCAAGAACAATTAGGACTGCATTTAAAGAGAACAAATTACAGGCTCATAGTCACTTCCACAAATATAACAAGTAAATGCACGTCTTCAAACAACAGTCAGGTATTTAAGGGAAAATCCTAGAATATGATATCTAGATGAGCAGAGATTATATAGTATTGAATTAGGACAAAGTATCAAAAACCTATTCAACTCGCCTACTGATTTAGACATGTTAAATCTGAACAGTTTTAAATAACAAAGCACAGTTTTATAGTTGTAGAATTTGAATCGCCCTAGAGGCTTGCCTAAACGCATAACAGTGGTGTCCTAAGAGCTTGGTATCTATATTGATTAGGAAGCAGTAAAACAATGAACAATTTTAAAATGGACAACTTGAGATCCTATAGACATGCTTTCTAACGGTATTATCTTAAGGCAGTATTTGAAAACTTGTTAAGAAACGGACAGATTAAATAACCAATTCAGAATGAACAAACAATGAATTAAACTGATTTATTTAATTAGACTGATTTTAAGTTCCATAGGCATGATTCCTATTAGAGCTGATTATAATCCTTATAGGCATGGTATCTAGTTATTAAAGTTGACTCTTAAACTTATAGGCATGATATCTAAGAAGACGAATGTGAATACATGCTGTAACAAAAGCTGAACTTCAATTACTTTTCACTTTATAGGCATGATATCTAATTATAAGGCTGATTTTAACCCAATAGGCATGCTTTCTAATATTAAAGCCATTTAGATCCTATAGGCATGGTTTCTAATATTGTGAAAGTAAAGCAAACATAGAAAATGCATTAACACAATCCTATAGGCATGACATCTACCCGATTTACCCATCAAATATGTAACTACCTACCCCTTTTCACTAATCACCCCAATGTTATTTACAATAATTATTACAGACCAGCTGAATCATATAAACAAATAAAGAAAAAGAAGAATTTAACTATAGGGAGACTGAAGCAGGCCCAAGTGACTTCCAAGCCTCCAACAACCTCAAATGCCAAAGTTCCATAGATAGTATCATATCTAGGTGTGTCAGAGTTCCCTAAGGATCTCAAGGATCCCGGGAAGTGCTCACACCTAGAACTTTTCTCAACAATAATTGATTTAAGTGCAATGTGGAAAGGCCAACTATGACATGCCAGAGTTCAGAGAGATTTCAAGGGTCTCAAGGCAGTACCCATATCAGAGGGGCAGAACCTAATATCATAAGAGTAAAGTGAGAGTGCTTGACATAGTTTTGTTTTTAAAATAGTATAGAGATGACTTCAGAAGTAGAAAAGTTTTTCAGAAAACCGGAAATAACTTAGTGGTAAAAGACAGTTTGAGAAGAGTACCAAGTAGTAGACAATCAATTGGTCATAGGAGACACCCAGATTCAGAAAAGAACACTTAACAAACAGATCTTCACATAGGGATAAATGGATTGTGGCACATAAGAATCACATTAGGGTACATGGATAGGGATAGAGGAAACATATAGCCACAAACTGCATACAACACTTAGGATCTCAGAAACTCAGTAAGTCATGCTAGGCAAAGAAATAAGCAGGAAAGAGTGCATAGATTGGACAGGACAGAATTATAGACATGCTAGGCAAAGAAGTAAACAAGAAAGAGTGCAGAATATAAAGAATACATTGAACAGGAGACTTTAGACATGCTGAGCAAAGAAGTAGGAGGGAATTCAAGTTGAAACTCATAACTAATGAACAAGCAAGAATGAAACCTATAGGGTTTGGATTCCAAAACTCAACTAGAGACATACCAGTTGAATAAAAGGGTGCAGAATATAAAGCAAATGAAGTTCAAATATCTAGCCTTGGCTTTCAGCCGGCTAGATCAACAAGTATAAAGCAGAAGAGAAAGAGAACTTTTAAAGTGTAAGTGTGCCCTTTTTGTGAACTAATGTTCTGTCTAATGAGAGTAGAAGAAAGCACATATAGTAGTTTGACAGCTAAGTAAATAAGGTAAGAATCAAATTAATCAGTAATTGGAGAATCTCAGAATCAATTATAGTAAAATCAGTCCAAGTCTTCCCTTATTAAGGCAAGCAATTCAATCAAATCGAGTAGAAAGGTAAGAATCAAAAGTTTAAGGGAAAGTGTTCAAATCAAATCAAGAAATAAGAAATTCAGAATAATCAATGAGAAAGTCATGAAAGAGTCAGCATGTTTAACATATAAAATAAGGTGAAACATGAATAGTCAGGAATCGACATATAACTTTAACAAAACAAAAAGTTAAACAACACTGATTCAATGAGAAAGATACAGGTCTTGATATGAACAGATGAACGCAAGCACATAGAATCAGTGAAGGTCAAACTAAGAAATTCAATAGAAGCATATTAAGGCAAGAAAATCACGAGAAATCACAAGAACTCAAAGCAAGAACCAGTCAGATGTACGAATACTCAGAAACCAAACGAAGAACTCCAAAAATTAGGGCTTTTGGTACAAGCGAGTTAAGGTTGTAGCAGACTCATAAAATCAATCAAAATATATGAGAAGCAGGAGATTAAACACAAAAATTATCAAACAATTTTTAAAGAGAAATTCCGGAAACCCTAGTTTTAGGAAAAAATGAAAATCCCTTGAAAGTCATACGATTCTTGTAAAGAATCTTAAGGTTGTTGTAAAACTCACATAAAACAAACCGAAACACCTTAGATCTGTACAGATCTAAGAGGTTTAGAAAAATAAATTAGGGTTTCGAAGAGGACGACACAGAGATGAAGAAACATACTTAGAAAACCATGGATCATCGTCAAAATAGGACGATCTTACTCGGAATTACACTGGAATGGCCTGAAACAGGCGAGACAGGAACCATAAATGTAAGCCAACTAGCTAGGGTCCCTCGAGGGCCCTGAAGATGGCAAGAGTAACGTGAGGGAGGCCATTGGAGGCTTGGAGATGGTGAGAAGTCATCAAAGATGGCCATGGAAGAGGGTCAGTGGGTTTGGTTAGGGTTAGGTTGAGAGCTTTTGAGAGATGATAGCAATAGATGACGGCAGTGAGAAGAGGGAAATAATTAGGGTTTGGGGGGGTGGGGTGGGGTATAACTTAGTTTATTTTAGGAAGGGGCATTTTGTGGCCATTGATCTTTATGATTAACGGCTGAGATTAAAGGGTATTGGGGCCGGATCGGGTCTTCGGGGGTTTGGGCTAGGTAATTTAATTAAGGATTGGGCTGGTAATTGGGTTAGGTTGAGGCTGAAATTGAAAAATAAAATAGGCTAGATTTTAAATAGTCACTTTAATAGTTATAGAATTTATAAAAATAATAAATGATTTCCAAAAAACATTTTTGTATACTAAAATAATTTAAAATAATTGTTTAACATTTTAAAATATAAAGATCATTTTATACATCAATAATGTAATTATGCACTAGTAGGGCTATTATTGCAAATATATGCAATTTAGTTTAAAAAATGTGAATACAATTATAAAAAATACACTAAAATATTTAAATAGTATTTCAGAATAAATAAGAATTTAGATGACTAAATTACCACAAAAATAATTTGAAATATAATTATTGGAAATTTTGTAAATAAAAAGAGAAGAAATAAATCAATTTGGATCTTTAAAAAATTATAGAAAAATTATAAAAATGCTTGTGCATGCTTATAACTGCATTTGTGCTATTTTGAAAGTATATATATGTACTAAAGATATATGAGGAAAAATTGGGTATCAACAACTGCCCCTCTTTACCCGAGAAAAATGAAAAAGTTTTCAGGTAAAGAAATGATGGCCAATTTTGACTGGATGGGATATTTTGAAAGATAGATGCCGGACTCTAGTCTTGAGTTACTTACATATCCCTGGTTTTACAGGAATCAGGCCATGTGTAGTTATGGATTCATTGGCGAAATATACTGATGAAGTCATTGCATGAAAGAACACGAGATGTTGAAGCGGCTATGGTGAGTGGTTAAGGTTTGAGAAAGTTGAAGGAACTGGAGCGATGTTGCTCCTGTTGTGACAACGGTTGCTTACTGGTTACCTACAAATTAAAAAAAATGCTACGAACATGTATCTGTGCGAAAATTTAAACATGATGCAGATTCCCTTTTGGATAGTGAAGGTTGTCGTTGGACGGTTAAATATGATGTCCTTGGACCATTATGTCCTGGGCCATGAACTGTTTAGTGAGGGATTCACAGTCCATGAAGTGATGTTCTCGAGCCATGAAAAATGGTGCCTCCAAACCATGACGCCTTTGAATAATGATATGCAAATTTGAGGGATCCTCAAGCCATGGCATGGTGTCTTCGGCTATAAGGATGATGCCTTTTAGACTACGATGCCTTTGGATAGATTGGCAATATTTCAGCCCATGATATGTAATAGCATGATATTAACAAGACAAGGCTTAGTCTTATGAAAGTGAGGGCAGAGCTTAGCCCGATTGAAAAGCAAATAAATAGTACTAGAAATAGAGTAATATTTGTGCAAAGAGGGACAATGCTTAGTCCCATGCGGATGGGGAGGCAGGGATTAGCCTCATGCAAATAGGGAGGCAAGGATTAGCCTGATACAGGTATGAAGGCAGGGATTAGGCTCATGTAGATAGGGAGGCAAAGATTTGCCTCATGTAGATATGGAGGCAGGGATTAGCCTCATGCGAGTGGGGGGGCAAGGATTAGCCTCGTGCAAGCAGGGAGGCTAGGATTAGCCTCATGCATGTATGTAGGCAAGGATTAGCCTCATGCAATTATGGAGGCAGGGATTATCCTCATGCAAATAGGGAGGCAAGGATTAGCCTCATGCAATTATGGAGGAAGGGATTAGTCTCATGCAGATATGGAGGTAAGGATTAGCCTCATGCAATTTTGGAGGCAGGGATTAGCCTCATGCGAATAGGGAGGCAAGGATTGGCCTCATGTAGATATGGAGGCAAGGATTAGCCTTATGCAATTGTGGAGGCAAGGATTAGCCTCATGCAGATAGGGAGGCAAGGATTAACCTCATGCAATTATGGAGGCAGGAATTAGCCTCATGCAAATATGGAGGCAGGGATTAGCCTCATGCAAATATGGAGGCAAGGATTAGCCTCATGCAAGATAGGGAGGCAGGGATTAGCCTCATGCAGATATAGAGGTAGAGATTATCCTCATGGAAGATAGGGAGGCAGGTATTAGCCTCATGCAAGTATGGAGGCAGGGAATAGCCTCATGCAAGATAGGGAGGCAAGGATTAGCCTCATGCAAGTACGAAGGCAAGGATTAGCCTCATGCAAATATGGAGGCAAGGATAAGCCTCATCCAAATGCGGAGGTAGGGATTAGCCTCATGAAAATATGGAGGCAAGTATTAGTCTCATGCAAATATGGAGGCAAGGATTAGCCTCATGCCGAGAGCAAGTAGCAAATAAGAGTAGTATATATCCTAGCTGGAGCTATATTCGATGTCTAATGTACTGATTGATAGCGAATTTGTTACGTGTATATATTTGCAGATGCTATCGCTACGTCAGATGTGCCTGCGTTCAAAGAAAAATTGTAGGTTTTGTGAGGGGAAGGTTGGGTCGTGCTTCTGTCAGCTGGCTTTGCTTTGCTCTGTTCTGAAAGCCTTTTCGAGTTTTCTTGGGTAACACCTGACTGTTATGGAAATAGAGTTTTCGAAAATATGCAATAATTGATAAAAATAGAGTCATTTTAGAAACATATTGATATATCAAGTGATTTTAGATGAACTAGTGACATGCATCTCTCTTATATCACAATTGTGAGAGTCCTCCTCAAAATTCTGCCCCAGTTTGGTAGATGATCTTTTGACCGTTTGCAGATAATAGGCCTTGTTGAACCTTCTTCGAAATTTTGAGAATCCTTCTCAAAATTTTGCCCTGGTTTCTTAACCAATTCCTGACTTTCTGGCATGCAATAGCGTCGGTTGGACTTGCTCCAAAATTTTAAGGTTCTTCCTCAAACTTTAGCCCCAGTTTCTGATCATGGGGGCGGGGGGAATGGAAATTTTATTATGATATGACTAAACCCATAAGGCTACCTACGTATCCCCTTTTAAATGGGAATCAAGTCAAGCGTAGTTCAATTACATTAGATTAGGAAATGTAAATAATCTAAGCATAATATCTTTTGACTGCGTCTGAATTAATTGGTTTTGGCCAGATTTCTCCATCCATTTCTGCAAGTATGAGTGCTCCTCCTGTCAGCACCATGTGACCGATATACGGACCTTGCCAGTTGGGAGAGAATTTCCCTTTGGCTTCATCTTGATGTGGGAAGATCTTCTTTAGCACTAGCTACCCTTGTGCAAATTGCCTTAGTTTGACCCTTTTGTTGAAAGCTCTGGATATTCTATTCTGATAAAGTTGGTCGTGACACACTGCATTCATCCACTTTCCATCGATAAGGGCCAATTGTTCATAGTGACTCCTTATCTACTCTGCATCGCTGAGTTCAGCTTCCTGTATGATTCTTAAAGAAGGAATCTCTACCTCGGCTGGAATGACAGCCTCGGTACCATAAACCAACATGTAGGGGGTTGCCCCGGTTGACGTGCGCACTATAGTGCAGTATCCCAATAAAGCAAATGGTAGCTTCTCATGCCATTGTTTGTGGTTTTCTACCATCTTCTTTAGTATCTTCTTGATGTTTTTGTTGGCAGCTTCTATGGCTCCGTTCATCTGAGGTCTGTCGGCTGTGGAATTCTTGTGCTTGATTTTAAAAGTTTCACACATAGCTTTCATCAAATCACTATTGAGATTGGTAGCATTATCAGTAAAAATGGACTCCGGAACTCCGAATCGGCAAATAATACAATCTTTGACAAAATCTGCAATGACTTTCTTGGTTACAGCTTTGTAAGATGCAACCTCTACCCATTTTGAAGTAATCAATGGCTACCAGAACAAACCTGTGTCCGTTTGAAGCAGTGGGCTCAATCGGACCAATAACATCCACCCCCAGGCGCCGAATGGCCATGGTGAGCTTGTTGCATTGAGCTCGTTTGGTGGCACTTTTATCATGTCGGCATGCACTTGGCATTGAAAGCATTTGCGGACATACTGGATGAAATCTATCTCCATGGTCATCCAAAAGTATCCGGCCCTAAGTATCTTCTTAGCCAAGATGAAACCATTCATATGCAGGCCACAGGTTCCGGCATGCACATCCTCAAGCAGTTTAGAAGCTTCTCTTGCATCGACACATCTTAGCAATCCCAAATCAAGAATTCTTCTATACATATTTCCTCCACTGTAGAAGAAATGATTGGACAATCTTCGGAGTATGCGCTTTTGAGTGTGGTTTGCATGCTCCGGGTATTCTCCCTTTGACAAATACTCCTTGATGTCATGGAACCAAGGCTTTCCATCTGTTTCTACTTCAACATGAGCACAATATGCCGACTGATTATGGATCCTCACCGGAATGTGATCAATATAATTCTTATCTAGATGTTGTATCATAGATGAGAAGGTGGCCAATGCATCGGCGAACTCATTCTGAATTCTGGGCACGTGTCAGAACTCTATCTTTGTGAACCTCTTTCTCAATTCCTGCACATGGTACATATATGGAAATATCTTGGAATTCTTGGTAGCCCACTCTCCTTGTACCTGGTGCACAAGAAAATCTTAATCACCGATTACCAATAACTACTGAATATTCATGTCGATTGCCATGTTGAACCATAGTATGCAGGCTTCATACTCTGCCATGTTGTTGGTGCAGGGAACTGAGTTTAGCAGATATCGGATAATGTTGACCCGTTTCTGACATCAAAACTGCTCCAATGCCCACTCTTTTGAAATTTGTAGCTCCGTCAAAGAGCATCCTCCAACCATCCTATGCTTCGGTAATGTCTTCTCCTATAAACGACACTTCTTCATCAGGAAAATATGTTTTCAAAGGTTCGTATGCTCCTCCCACCAAATATTTAGCAAGGTGATCTGCCAATGCTTGTCCTTTGATCACCTTTTGAGTTACGTATTATATCGAACTCACTTAACAGTATCTGCTATTTGGCCAACTTTCCAGTCGACATGGGTTTTTGGAATATGTACTTCAGAGGGTCCATCCTGGATATAAGGTATGTAGTATAGGCACAAAAGTAGTGCCTCAATTTCTGAGCTGTCCAGGTCAAAGCACAGCAAGTGCATTCCAGTAGAGAGTACCATGCTTTGTAAGGTGTGAACTTCTTACTGAGGTAGTATACGACATGCTCCTTTCTTCCTGTCTTGTCATGTTATCCCAAAACGCATCCAAAGGCTCCATCCAAAATAGATAGATAGAGTAGCAAAGGTCGCCCCAGTTCTGGTGGTACCAGAACTGGTGGTGTGGACAAGTACTCTTTTGATCTTGTCAAAAGCTTTCTGACAATCTTCAGTCCAACTTGTCTCGGCATCTTTCCTCAGCATCTTGAAGATGGGTTCACATATGACTGTGGACTGGGCTATGAAACGACTGATATAATTGAGACGTCTTAAAGCTCATAACGTCTTTTTTTGCTCCTAGGTGGCGGTAGTTCCTGAATAGCCTTGACTTTGGACGGATCCAGCTCGATCCCCCAGCGACTGGCAATGAATACCAGTAGCTTTCCTGCGAGAACCCAGAATGCACATTTTGCGGGGTTTAGTTTCAAGCTGTACCTCCTTAGCCTGTCAAATAACTTTCTCAAGTCTGCAATGTGATCTGTGGCTCTCTTGGATTTGATAATGACGTCGTCCACATACACTTCTATCTCCTTGTGAATCATATCATGGAAGATGGTTGTCATGGCTCTCATGTAAGTAGCCCCAGCATTCTTCAGACAAAATGGCATCATCTTGTAGCAATATACCCCCCAATGTGTAATGAAGGCAGTTTTCTCTGCATCTTCTTCATCCATCCAGATCTGGTGATAACCCGCAAAGCAATCTACAAAGGATTGGAGTTTATGCTTGGTGCAATTATCGATCAGGATGTGTATATTTGGTAGTGGGAATTCGTCCTTGGGACTTGCTTTGTTTAAATCTTGATAGTCAACACATACTCTAACTTTCCCATCCTTCTTCGGAACCAGCACGATGTTAGCTAACCAAGTTGGGTACTCAACCACCCCAAGAACTTTGGCTTTGATCTACTTGGTAACTTCCTCCTTGATTTTCAGGCTCATATCTGGTTTGAACTTTCGGAGTTTCTACTTCATAAGAGGACACATGGGATTAGTAGGCAACTTGTGATCCACTATGGATGTGCTCAAACTGGTCATGTCATCATATGACCATGCGAAAATGTCCTTATATTCTTTTAGGAAACAGATGCACTCTTTATTTTCTGTTGATGACAAATTAATACCAATGCGGGTCTCCTTGATGGTCTCGGCGTTCCCCAAGTTTACTGTTTCGGTTTCGTCCAGATTGGACTTAGGCTTATTCTAAAAAAATTCAAATTCCCTAACAACTTCCTCGGGTATCTCATCTTCTTCATCTGAATCACTATCCTTATGTTGCATTGCCTCATTACATGTCACAATCACTGGTTCATCAGGAAAAGTAATAATAGCGTTGTAGAAACAAAAAGTGTAAAAATGGTAATGAATAATAAAGAGCAAATGCATTTGATTAAAACTGAAAACCATCCAGACAAGGATGGCTCGATGAATCGATCATTTAGTTTAAAACAAGTAAATCTTAAAACAAAATTACTGGAAATCTTAAATGCCAAAAATGGCTATAGAAGTAAAACCTGCCAAGCTACCCAGGGACTCAGCGGGCTCGGGAAGGTTGGCGGTCCAGTTCCTGAGAACAACTCCCTTCTTTACGGTTTGAATAGTGAAGCCTTCTTCCTCATCCTCCTCAATTATGGCACTGTAGTCCATGTCTTCATCATCCAAGAACAAATTCTTCAACCCAGCTAATGCTTCCTCTTCTGCAGTTCCCCATATCGTATCAGCTTGGTGAAAAACTTGTTCTAAGTGGGGCACTGGTTTCTCGAGAGGGTAATATGGTCCACACCATGGAGGCGACCACTTATTATATTCTTGCCATGTGTACTGATATCCGATCCCAAAGGCAGTACCATGAGCCTTCAGCCGTATCGGTTTAGTGATACCTTGGAGGTTCTTTCCCAACCCTTTGCCGGGTTCATATCTAGACCAGGCTAATATGCTTTCTATTTTACTGCTCCACCATTTATCCTTCTCGATGGCATTGACGCGTTCAATGTGATGATAGGTTTCCCCTCCTATCCTTCTTTTGTGCCCAATAGCGGGGATGGTTTGACTGGTTTAAATGGGGTTATTCCTATCTCCGTGAATGATCACCTCCTGACAATTCCATTCGAATTTCACGACTTGATGTAGTGTGGAAGACACGGCCCCAGCGGCATATATCCATGGTCGACCCAACAGAAGATTATATGAGGCTGGTATGTCGAGCACCTAAAACTCGACGTCGAACCAAGTTGGCACCATCTGCAAGCAAAGGTTGATTTCCCCGATTGTTGCCCTTTGGGACCTATCGAAAGCTTTCACATTCATGCTTCCTACCCGTATTTCATGGAAACCTTTGTCCAACCTTTTCAGAGAGTCTAACGAACAAATATTGAGGCTCGAGCCTCCGTCAACCAGGACCTTGGCAATGAATTTGTCTTCAAATTGCACTGTGATGTGCAATGCCCGATTGTGATTCAACCCTTTAGGTGGTAGCTCATCTTCATGGAAAATTATCTTATGACTTTTCAGTACTTGCCCTACAATATTAGCCATTTCTCCGCCAGTGATGTTATTGGGTACATAAGCCTTGCTCAACACCTTCATTAAAGCATTCTTATGTGCCTCTAGTTTTGCAACAGTGATAGATTAGATATCTGAGCAGGGGTTTTGTTTAAATGATTAATGACAGAATACTCCTTTGCTTGTACTTTTCTCCACAGGTCATCTAGCCCTGTCTCAATGACAGGCTTCCTGGTAGTGGCATCCTTACTCTATCCTCCTAAATGTTCAGGTGTGTAGACTCTTCCAGTCCTCGTCGTTCCTTGTGCAGCGTCAGATTCTTCTACCTTGGCCTTTCCTTTCGGTCGAGCCTCAGTAATGTAATCCCAGGGTATTGCTTTTGATTCGAACTGAGGTGTGGTTGATACTGTCACAGTGAAAGGTTTGACCACTTCTACTTCAAATGGAGCGGGGGTGGCTGCAGGTGGAGCCATCTTTACCTCAAATGGAACCGGTGTAGCTACCTCAACCTCGATTGGTGACTGAATTTGAACCACAATAAGAGTAAGTATAACTGTAACTTTAAAGTCATCACCTTCTCGAATAAGCCTAATCGACCCCTCAGGGTCCCATTCTTCGTTCGTCTCTATCACATGTACTCCACCACCTCTATGATTAGGGAGGGGGTTGTTGCGGACATTAGGTGCGGCTTCCTTTGCCTATATGACCTTGTTGTCAATTAGTGTATGGATCTTATCCTTCAATGTTCAACACTCCTCAGTGGTGTGCCCCTTCATACCGGAGTGGTACGCACACGTTTTGTTCGAATTGACCCATTGGGATGGATTTTCTAATGCCACAGCGGGAACAAGAGTGACGTAACCCGCAACTTTCAACCTTTCGTACAACAAATCGAAGCGCTCAGCAATGGCGGTGTATTGTCTGGGTGGCTTGCGGTCAAAGTTGGGTCTAGGTATTGGACAATTTTGGTGAGTTGGTGGTGATTGGAAGTGGGATAGTTGGGAGTTATAAGTGTGATGGACAGTGGCTGGTTGGGAATATCTGGGAGATGAGGGTTGATATGTGGGTGGTGGTGCTTGGTATATCGGTGGAGGTGTTTGATATGTGGGTGGAGGTGTTTGATATATGGGTGCAGGTGTTTGATATGTGGGTGGAGGTGTTTGATAGGTAAGTGGAGATTTTGGGCCTTGGGCTATCATTACTGCCCCAACGTCTCTCTTCTTTGATATGCCGCCTGATTGTAACGCCTTGTTCGTGGCCTGTAGTGCCTCAAAATTCGTTACCATCCCACTTTTGATGCCTTCCTCAATTTTTTCCCCAAGTTTGATGATGTCAGAAAACTTATGGTTTTTAATGACCATCAATCTTTCATAATACTGCAGATCCTGTGCTCTAACGAAGAACTTGTTCATCTATTCCTCGTCCAATGATGGTCTAACCTTGGCCGCTTCCGACGTCCAACATGTAGCATACTCATGGAAGGTGTAAGTGGGTTTCTTCTTAATATTCTGGATGTAGAAAACATCGGGTGCATTCTCTATATTGAACCTGAACCGGTCCATGAAATCTGATGCCATATTAACCCAATTAAACCATTTATTAGGATCCTGGATGATGTACCAGGACAAAGCATCTCCAGTAAGGCTCCTCATAAAGAGTTTCATTCGGATCTTCTCATCTTTCCCGACCTCGACAAGCTTGTCACAGTAGGTCCTCAGATGAACCCTGGGATCACCTGTACCGTCGAACATCTCGAACTTGGCAGGTTTGTACCCCTCTGGCAGTTCTATGTCTGGTTGTATGCATAGGTATTCATAGTTCAAACCTTCTATTCATTTGTCGCCTTCATCACCCTGAACTCGGCTCGTCAACTTCTTGAGTTCTTCAGCCATGTTTTTAATGAACAGGTCCTTCTCGGAGGATTCCGGTGTACAAGAGATTAGTTGGATAGAGTGAGGTACAGTTTCCACATATATAGGGTTGCTTTGATGGGTTCTACGGACTTGTATGTAATGATGGTCATTGGTGGAGTTTTGGGGATCAGGAATGGGTTGTAGTGTGTTTTGGGGAGTGTGGTAAGTGGTGGTTGGTGGGTACTGAATTGGTTGATGGTGATATTGTGGCGGAGTTGGTATTGGTAATGGATTGAGATTATGGGGTGGAGTTGCATATTGATTTGGTGCGGGCAGATTTTGTGGATGTTGGTTTTGTGTATTTTGGGGAGGTGCTGGGTTCTTTGTGTTCTGATGGTTGATGTCGGGGACATTCAGGGTGAGTGACAAGTTTGCTAAGTTGCGAACCTTCTCAAGTTCCCCTTGCAATTCCAATATCTTTTGTTCTAATCTCAAGACTAAGTCATTTGGGGTCGGAGTACTACGGCTATTTGAAGTTTCTACGTTCTCAGTATTCTCCTTTCGGATACCACTTAAATCGTCCGTTTTTGCTTTTCCTCTTCCTTTTGTATTTCTTGGAGGAGGACGAGGTGGAGGGCCTCTAGATCTGGTATGATACGCTGATGAGGCCAGTATGAGTGAACCAACCTAAGGGGATGGGAATAATCAAAATAAAGAAAAATAAAAAAGGTAACAAGTAAATGAGGATTCTGAAATGTTTGCAGTATTTGAACACATATTGCAAAAATGTAAATTTGCATCCTAATTTGGGGAGCCTTGTTGTGCCCGAGGTAGGCCTAGCGACAAATAGATTTGGAGAACTTTAGATGCCAGTAAATACTTCATTTCATAATGTAAAATAGACGAATCCCAAAACAACACTAAGATAATAGAAAAATAAGTCACTACTGGCACTTGGCCTTATTACATTTCAGGAAAGTAAATAAATCTAGCCTATTTGGTCCCATAAATACCTTCTCCAGATTCGATCTTCCTAACTCCATCATACAGGTCCCCTAGCTCGCGCAGACCCAGCAACAAGTAGGCTCTGGCCAGATGTCCTCCTTCAGTCCTTTTAGCGTTCTGGCAATCCTCGATCCTCTTTATGACTTTACCTTCCAGCTCCACTATTCCTCGCTCCAGATATTCCAACTTCCTATTGGAAGTGACTGCCATTTCTTTCTATTCTTCGATCAACCTCACATTCCTCTCATGTATTTTCCGGTGCTCATTCTCAGAGTCGTGGACCCTCTTGCGCAACCTGTTGTATTTGACTTTAGCTTTAGCTTCTTTGTCTATGATTATATTCCCTCGACCGACTCCTGGCATCACTATTCCTTTTAGATTGTCCTCTAGCCATGTTGGGTAGAGAGGCTCACACTCCGCATGATACTTGTCTGGCTCAACGGTGTTTTTTCTACAATGATTTTGAAGTGCCAATGTGCTGAGCTTGGCACTTGTAAGGAACGTTGTCGTCTTGAAAGTCTGCTTTGAAATGACTCATCTTGGCAACCCTTGGTAAAACCTGTTTCCTACCTACTTGCCTCATAACTCGGATAGGGGCATAAGGGTATATCCCTCTCAATCTAATCAACACCAGGTGTGGAGCGTCCCTGGATCTGATGATGAATTCGTCTGTTGGGAACCATTCAAACATCCATTGCACCTGTTCCTCGGTCAGATTGTCGAATAACTCTGCCCATTCTTTGGCACTTTTCGGCTGAGCAAACCTGTCTGGAATGTAAGTCATCTGCTTGGGGTGATGGAAGGTTATATGGTCATTCCAAGCCCTTCGCAGAAATTCTTGGCGATAGTGACCCTTTTGACAATGTTCTAACAACCACAACTACAGCAACAAGTTACAACCCTCGAAATGTTTGACCCCTCTTTGACATCTCTCCAGAGCCCTATAGATGTCGGCTATGATCATTGGGACTATAGTGTATGTCTGTCCATTGTCCCTTCCATCAAAGTCTTGGCGACCATGGCCAACCTAGTATGGATTCTTTCCCTTTTCATTGGGAATACTATCAGGCCTAAGAAGTATAAAATGAACACGAACACTCTGCGGTGGATGTGGCCCAGAGAAGTGAGAGAGAGCTCATCATGGTAGGTACGGTAGGACTTTCTATGGCCATACCTCTCATACATATATTCGAAGGGTATGTAAGATTCTATCAGGCATACCAGGTCAGCATTTTTCTGCATCCCCACCATCTTTAAGAACCCTATACCGGTATGGTTCTCCGGCACCAATAACCTGGGCTATCCCAAGTCAATCCCGCAAGCCCTCCAATTTCTTCTAGAAGTGGTGTCATTTCTATGTCGCCGAAATGGAACACAGACCTTTCAACATCTCAGAACAAAGTGGCAGCTTCGATCAACTTGTTGTTTGGCTCAATGTCTAGCAGGGAAGGCAAGTTACCCAGGTACTTCCTTACATGTTTCTTGTCACTTGAGGAAAAGGTCCTCTCACCAATCTAGCAGCAATGGTGGAATGTTGCTAACCATACCAAATCTGGGGATCTCGTGCCTCATTTTCTGCAAAACAAAAAGGGTTATGCCGTTCTCCCCCACCTGACTCGACTATTTATACATTCATGATTAGCATATTGACATTTAGTTCTCCAAATTAATGCACAGAACATTGTTGTGTCCATTGGGATTATGGAAACCCCGGTGGACTTTGGATAAGACTTGTCTTAAAGGATTATTATGTGGACAACATATTAATCCGACTAGGTTTGACCATGATGCATACACAATTATAATCAGAGTAAGGTTACTATGAGGGTCTTGACTGTTACCCTCAAGCGGACAACTTGAGGGGGAAAGGCATGGAACTGTTGACTGTACCGCTGATCGACTAGTTTTACTGCAAATAAGCCTTTTCGAATTTAAGGGTAATAAATAGGAAGAGCGCAACCACTCATCAAGAGTTGCTATAGGATTTGATACACAGGAGTGGAATATGATGTGGAGCATGATTTATGCAGCAATAAATAGCATGTAGTCAAGTATTTGCACGTAAGAAATAGTAAATGCGGTATTTAAATAATTAAAAGACAATTACAGAAAAAAAAATAAGGAGACAAGTCAGTTTTATGAATAAAGAAATCATAAATGCTTGAAAATAGACAGTTGAATTCAAATAAGGGGAAAGGGGTACGTTGGATAGAGCATGCTTGGACTAATTAACAAAGGACAACTTCGTTATGGTAAGAGCCTAAAGGTATCCCCAGCACAGTCGCCATACTGTCGCGCCCCCTTTTTCCCCTCCGCGGGAGAGAGAAGTTCGGGTTCCAACATTCATGGGGGTAATAACTCATTTCCCTTTTGGTATTTTGGGTATTTGAAGAGTCGCCACCTAACGGATTATGGTGCGTTAGGGCACCTAGAGAGATTAACTCTTAGACTAGTTTGCATTACCAGAGATGTAGGGTAAGGTCTCAAAATAACCTTGTGGGAAAGGTGTTAGTCACCCCTCTCGGTCCACAACGGTAGGTCCCAGCCGAACTTATACTTATGAATTAGTCCTTTTATCAAAGGAATAATTTAAACACATTCTTGTAAATAAAGGCACGTTTTGACATCCTAAGTACATGTGTGGATCAAGTAATGAAAACTAGGGAAAATATTTGAACATATGTAAAGAGAAGTAAATTTATTTAAAACATATCGGAGTTGGGAAAAGAGGGGTCCTAGATTGATTAGCCTATAGGATCACCCCACACAATACCCCGTAAACACTCCTCAATGAGGGGTTACACGTGATATTAGCGCGTAGTTATCATATCCTTACTACCCAATTCCCTCCCCTTGGTCATAGCCTAAAGCGTTCTAATAACCTTGACAGATGTCCTATGCGTGCACTACCCGTCCCTTCCTTGTGGCCCTGGAGGTATTTTAGGACCTCTACTTTGGGACGGTTCTAGACCATCCTAAGGTTTTAAAGGATAAAAGTCTAGGAGTCAATCAAGAACAATTAGGACTGCATTTAAAGAGAACAAATTACAGGCTCACAGTCACCTCCACAAATATAACAAGTAAATGCACGTCTTCAAATAACAGTCAGGTAATTAAGGTAAAATCCTAGAACATGATATGTAGTTGAGCAGGGATTTTACAGTATTGAATTAGGACAAAGTGTCAAAAACCTATTTAACTCGCCTACTGATTTAGACCTGTTAAATCTGAACAGTTTTAAACAACAAAGCACAGTTTTATAGTTACAGAATTTGAATCGCCCTAGAGGCTTGCCTAAATGCATAACAGAGGTGTCCTAAGAGCATGGTATCTGTGAGAACGTGATTTTTGTCCTATATGAATTACTCTCATAAATTCAAAACAAAGCAATTTCTTTCATTGTTTACAATTTTGTGGATTTTTGTGGCATTTTCTGTTAATTGTTTGCATATTACCTGGGCATGTTTATTTTTATTTAATTAATGAAAATACAAAAATAGGTTGCATTTGCATTTAGGATTTAACTTTGCATTTTAAGAATTAATTAGTAATTAAGTTGGTTTACAAAAATGGAAAATCACAAAAATAGTTTATTTTGCTCTTTAGTTTTAATTTTTGAATTTTGGTAGTTTTTCTTTAATTTGATATTTAATTAGTCATGGTAATTATTATCTAGAGTTAGTTAATTCAATTTGATGGGATAATTTATTTAGGAATTAATTTAGGTTTATGTTTAATTTTAATTTAAAAGGAATTAGAAAAAAACTAATTTGAAAAAGAAAGAAAAAGAATTGAATAAGAAGCCTGGGTCTGGGCCATTCTTGTTTAAAAATTCATAGGCCCAAATATTTTGCCCTGAAACCCATTCAGGCAGCCCACGATCCACCCCCAACCCGGTCCAAGTGATCTGCGCCCAGACTTGTGAAATAGCGCCGTTTAGAGTTCAATTAGGTTAGATTAATCTAGGCCCTCCATCTCCCTCATCCAATGGTCCAGAGTCTCCACCCCAACCACATAAAAATGTCCAAACAACCTTAAATCTAAAACCAGTATAACCTCCATCTCTTACCACCATCCGCCACCACCAGCTTCCACCGGAAATCGCCCTACGACGGCGGCGAGTCTCCAAACCGCCCCAAATTCATATCAGGAAACCGCCGGATTTTGCTAAATCATGTCTTGGCCCCCGTTTCCCAAAACATCCAATGGAATCCCTCAAATTTCCAATCTAAAAAGCTGGAATCGCCGAGCTTTCGCTTCTTCAATTCTTTTCGTTGATTTTGGCATGCTGTGAGTCGAGATTAACATTAGTTAATGGCTTTGTCAAGAGCCGTTGATTAATGTGAGATTTGACTCATCTTAGATTCATCGAGGTCCGGTCAAATTGCTTGCGACTGGGCAGAGTGCTTTCGAGTTTGGTTCTTCGACTTCAGGAAAGGTATTTTCTTTCACTTAAGTCGTTAATATTCATTTCTTCTTATACTTCATCCTTGTCTATCCATGACTTTTACTTTTCCATTTTTGTTTCATTTTCATGCTTGCGTGGTTGGTCCCAGATTTGTAATGACTTGGGATTCTTAGTTTGAAAACAGTTTCGTTTTGTTTTGAACCCAAATTTCACGAGTCTCTGAGACTCCGTGGGTTGGCTTGTGAACATGGGTTTCAATAAATTAAAAGGCCCAAGAGGGATTTAATTTGGGTTTATCTGAACCCGTTAGATTGGGGCAATTGTATTTATGCTCTGTTTGGCATGAGAGAGTAATTTTCAGAGTTTAAAAGGATTCTAAAAGGGTAATTCAGGTAATTGGCCTAAGGAATCTCTAATATAACAGATTTAGAAGCTTCTAAGAAGCTTGGGTGGGGGTCTTTAATTGAATTTCAGACTTGTAGTAGGCTAACTTGGTTAATAAGTCAATAACTGAGGGATTTTAAGCTAAAAATGAGAATTAAAGATGGGGGCAAAGTGCAAAACAAAAATCCTAAGGTCTGCTCTAGTCCCTTGCCTATAAAGGCATCCTAAACTAGCCTTTCAAGGCAGACCCAAGAATTAGAGTTAAGAGCTAAAAATACAGAAATAGAGGCGGCTAGAACTTCAAGAGAAAAGTAGAGAAAAATAAAAAATAGCTGAAAATAAAAGAGAGGGTGAAGAATTACTATTCCATCGCATTTCCCTTCTATAATTTTAAGAGACTTGTAGTTTTCTAAAGATTATCCAATGATCTAGTGTGGTAATGGAGTAGACTTGGTTGTTTGAAGTTTGGTTGTGAAGTTGCTTGGTTATTGCTCAATTGAAACAATTTTCTCTTACATCAAATTCATTTTCCTGGGTTGAATTGTTGCTACTGGTGCTATTTTTGCTGCTTCGTATTGCTAATTCCTCACTCCTTTGGATTTGTTTGTTTTGCTATTGTAACCAGGTATTCTCCACCACCTTGGCATATGAAATGGAAGAAGATGAAGTTACTTGAATGAGTTCTGTCATTTGTGTCGTAATACTTAGTTAAATATGGAGTTCTGTTTTTATTTTATCTTTGAAAGTTGTCAGGCTATACTGTAAATTTGGTTTGCTTGCTACATTTGATTGTTTCTCTCTCTTAGCTTTAATTTTAGTTTATAATGATAGAGAACTGGTAGGCTTGGCCAATGGGCAAATAAATCTGGGTTCGGTGTTTGTACAAAGGGTCCAGGTCTATTTGGTTAGGCTAAAATCGGTGCATTTTGTTGAAATCTGCATGGATCCGTTAAAATATTAAGGTTAGGGTGGAAATCAGAACTTTTCAATGGGATATACATATTAGTGGCGGTGATGTGTTAATTGAATTCATGTGTTATCTTATTCCATTATAATGTTCAGCCAATGACCATTACACAACCATCTTAGTTTCAGTTTTTTATTTTTATTTTTGACTCTCATCTCTGAATAAAGTTGGTAAGCATGAATCCTCGTCAAAATTTTAAGTCCAGCTTAGGTTCAAGTCAGCAGGCATGAATTTTAATTTGTGTACCTCTGGCCCAGTCAATGTGAATATTTTATTATCATGTTAGTATATGTGATACCCAAATGTGCCCTTGCATGCAACTAAATTCCCTTCGCACTTACTCAAACCCAAGGGATTTTTCTCATGCAAATTGGTATTACTCTTACAAACATCTGGTACTGAAACACCAAATTGGGCCACCAACGTTGGCCCAGTTATGCCGGATTCCCTTTCCCTTTTCCTGCACTCGTACTTCTTGATGTGGGCAACAGTATGAACCAGGCATTGCTCATGTGGGTCACGCCTTGGGCTACTGACAATTAAGGCCTCGAGCCTAACCAAGCCTAGGGAGGAAATGGTGAAAATTTCGCATGCCCATTCCTTATTGATCAAGCGATTTAAGTGTGAACTTTAGTGTTGAAGTAATTATAATATCATTAAGTTTTTTTTTCCAAGTGACTAGTTTTTTTAGAAATGGAATCGAGGTGCGACGTGCCAAATAAAATCCCAAATGCGTGGCCCTCGCTTAATTGTTTTATTTAAAATCCTTATAATTCGAGGTATGCCATTTAACAAATTTTCATGGCCCCCGCAAAGTTGCTAACGTGTAGTTGCTTTAGGCGCGTCATTTTAATAAAATTACCTTCCTAAATTCGGGTGCGCATTTATGTGAACCAAATCCAAATCTCAACAATGGCAAAATATGTCGAAGACCGCGGGTGCATTTATGTGACGTGGTTCAAGACGTGTTTTAACAGTGTTGTAATATTCCTAAAATAAATAATGCGGTTAAAGTCTTAAAAAGGCACATAGGTTTAAAAGTGTTTCAAAGTTAGATAACAGGCCAATTATAGCAGTTGAGCGACCGTGCTAGAACTACGGAATCCGAGAATGCCTAACACCTTCTCCCGGGTTAACAGAATTCCTTACCCGGATTTCTGGTTCGCGGACTGTAATACAGAGTCAATCTTTTCCTCGATTCGGGATTTGAACCGGTGACTTGGGACACCATAAATTATCCCAAGTGCGACTCTGAATTTAATAAATAAATAATCCCGTTTCGATTGTCACTTTAAGTTGGAAAAAACTCCCCTTATATACTCCCTTCTATGGGGTGTGGTAAAAAAGGATGTGAGACAGCTCTGGCAACTCATCTGGGGATCGAACCCAGAATCTCTGGTTCAGGGTTCAAGAATTCGAGCTTAAAATAATTGTTATATTTGGCTTTGTTTATTATCTAGTTTTATTACATGTTTGGGCCTAATGTGCTAATTGTTGCTTTTTACCACTTTGATATTATATGAACTGTATATATAAACTGCTACGAAACCCCTCTCTTCTCCCTCCTGAGGAGTGCACGCTGGTCGTGACTTCTTTCTGTTAGTGTCATATCCCAAATAGAACGAGGTTCGGACAAGTTGCAAAGCCGTATGATCTTTTGGTTACCGGTACTCAGCCCCCCCGGCTCGAGTTGTCCACTCGGGTAAGCCAGGTCTAGAACAATAAACCCAGGTTTTAAACCTAGTATAACAATACCTCATGCCGAATCCCTAGTAGGAACGTTTTTTTGCATCATGTGCATTTTGACTTTGGAGACTCAACACAGGGGTTGGGTCTGTCTAGGACAGGTGCACCAGAAATAAAAAGACCATCCTGATGCACCATACTTGCTACTTGTGCATTTATTTGCTTTAGATTTATATGTTGACCGCCTTTGGAATGAAAGGAGAGAATTTTGGAAAGAAATAGTAGTGTAGAGGGTTAAGGGAGTGAATCACTTGTTTAAAGAAAAACCAGTGTCCAAATAGCGCTGAAACTCTGCCGAATTTTTGAAAAAAAAAACAGAAAACGAATTGAAAAATGAGAAAGGAGTTTTGTTCTCGAAAATATTTCATTTTATTTGCCCGAACTGCGCCAGTTTGATTCCCACCGGATGTGAGATACGTAGGCAACCCCTATCGGGTCCAACTTCCTTTTTTGCAAAAATAGCCCAAAAGAACAAAAAATTTACTTTTATTTAAAAAAATAATTAGGGTGGTGCCATTCTTGTCAGAAATAGCCGAATGTCTCTAAAAGGGCGCCAGAAGGCTGCTTTTGCAAGAACAACCGCCTATGGTCATTTTTTCAAGGTTTTCACCGGTTAGCCAACATAGCCTTTAAATCTTCATCTCCGAGGTGCTGAAAGGCCGTACTTGCAAAACCAGATTTTATTTTTAAATAAAAAAAGAGAGAAAAATGTGTCAATTTTGTCTTTGAGTCAAATGAGTCTTGATTTTTGCTTAATCACCCTAATAAATGTGCAGAATAAGCACGAGTCCAAGTTTGCCGATAACAGTCATGAACAAGATCCCTTTGGAGTTGCATATGTGGTGGGAGGATCTAGGAAAATCAGAGCAAGATAAAGTCAATCTACATTTGGGAGGTCTCATCGGGTTGTTGAAAATCAGACCTATAGGAGATATCATAAAGGCTTTGGTTACGTTTTGGGACCCGACCCATAATGTATTTCACTTCTCGGATTTTGAACTCACTCCAAGTTTGGAAGAGATAGCAGGTTATATGGGAAGTACTGAAGGGCTGAGACATAAGTATCTGATCGCTCCAAGAGCCGTTAACTCTCACAAATTCATGAATTTTTTAAAGATAAGCAAGGGAGTCCCGTACGCAAAGTTGGAGGGTGGTTTTTCCACTCTACGCTTTATATATCAGAGGTACGGGCATGTAGGATGGTTCAATGATCTGGAAAGCGGGGTTTGTAGCAAAGGAAACCGAACAAAATGGGATGAGCAAAGGCGTTTCGCCTTTATGGTAGCTTTCCTAGGCCTTGTAGTGTTTCCTCGAAAAGACGGGAATATTGATTTGCGGGTGGATGGAGTCGTCAAGGTCCTGATTACCAATGCCAAGAGCATTCTTGCCCCTATGATAGTGTCTGAGATATAGCGGGCTCTCACAACATGTAAAGCCGGGGCAGATTTCTTCGAGGGATGCAATTTGCTGTTACAGATGTGGATGATCGAGCACCTGTGTCATCGCCCTCAGTATATGAGTTATGGATCTACAAAGAAAAGTTGCATTGAAGAGTTTGACACAAGTATTTCAGGGTTCAAGCTGCTAGAGGGGTTTGGAGATTGGGTATCCCGCCTTCGTTCCATTACTGCGGGACAAATAGAATGGACATTGGGTTGACTTCCTATTGAAGAAATTGTGCATATGCCCGCCACTGGTCCTTACTTCCTCCTGATGGGTATGCAAGGTATTCAACCTTACGCTCCTTACCGGGCGATGAGACAGTTGGGAAGGTGTCAGGTGATGCACCCAGATGACGATCTTAGTGTTTATGCGGTCGAGGCTAGTTCTGACGGTCAATTTCATGAAGAAACAGTTCATTCTATTTGGAACGAATGCCAGTATTTGACGGTGAACACTCGAGTGTGTGACCTATCTAGAGGCGAAGTATCACACGCCTACCTTACCTGGTATAGAAAGAAGAACACTGCAAGGGCTGGACCAGAAAGACCTGCCAAAAAGCCTCACATTCAGGAATTCGTTGAGGCGTCGCAAGAACAGTGGGTTTGGTTGGCCAAGGAGAATGAGTACAGGGCGACAATAGGAAAATTGGAAAAGCAAGTCAGAGAACTTCAATTCGAGAATAGCTTGCAAGTCGCGGCAGATGAAGGACAAAAGAAAAAGCTAGCCAAAGAAAATGAGGCCCTTCGAGCCCAAATTCAAAAAATGAAAATAGCGGCAGAAAATCCCGCCCGAAGTGCCAAAGATGAAAAACTCATAGATAACTTGAGGCAGAAAGTGAACTAGCCAAGGCTCGAAAGCAATTGGCTAAAAACGCAGATGAACGAGCACGCCTGATTAAGAAGTTGAAAGAAAGGTACGACAACGAGGTCGCAGGATTAAAGAAAAGGGTTATCGCCACGGAAAACAAAATGATCAAACAGGCTAAAGACTTCAAGGTTGAAAGAGAGCATTGTTATACAACATTGGCACAATTAGAAATAGATTTACAATAACTTCAGGAGTAGAATCAAGTGGCCAAGGCCAGGGCCTAGAAGATCGGGCATTTGTTACAAGAGAAGGGTGTCATAAGAGAGAGAATTAGAAACATCGCCGATTACATTGTTATGAAGTGCCAAGTATGTGAAGATATGACTCGCACCACCTTCTTCGTGGCAGTAACAACATTTGTTAAACAGATAATGAGTGACTTGGACCGACTTCAAAGGGATCTTGCATATAGGCCCGCGGCGAGACCGAATGATGTCCCGCGGGCACCAGGAGCATTGATGTATTCATAATTTTTCATTTGTCTATATTTCCTTTTCCGTCTATCAGTTGTGTTGAGTCCGTTTTTTTTTCTGCTGGAGTTTGTCATTTGTTTTTGAGTCTGCATTTTCTTATTTTGAGTATGATAGTTTATTTTGGAGTCTGTATTTCATCTTTTTCATCAGCGTTGGTTAGTTTCCCTTGCAGTCTGTTAGTTCTGAGTCTTTGTAATCAAAGCATTTGCTTTTATGAAAATTGAAAATCCCAAAAAATGTTTTATTATTTACTTTCACACTTATCTTCCAGAACTACGCTCGATCTGATTCATGCGGGGTCATGATACATAGGCAATCTCCATAGGATTCGACCATAACCAAAAGAAAAAAAGAAGAGGAGAAAAAGGAAAACAAAAAGTGACAGGAAAAATAGGAGAGAAAAGAAAAGAAAAGAGAGAAAAAATAAGAAGGCTAAGAGACAGAAGCAAAGGCAAAACCAGAGGGAATGGGAGGATGAAAACAACAGAATGAAAAAGAGAAAAAAGGGAGGACATTGCAAATAGAAAAGCCGGGATGATGCAAGCAGCCGATCAAATGCATAATAGAAACGGTTAACTACTTAGGTGCATTCATTCCCCAAAATGTGCGGTTACCAATTTGTTAAAGCCCTAACCACTAACAAGGTTGTTGTTGATATATTAAGTCCAGGTAGGTGGTTAGTTGATTGGAATTCTGGCAACTCACTCATACAACACCCGATCAAAAGACAGGCTAAATATGGCCAACCAAGAAATGGAGGCAAATATTGTCGACCCGTCAAAGGAGGTGGAAGAATTGGATGTTAATGCAATAAAGAAAGAGATGTATAAGTTAAAGCAGCAAATAGCTGAAATGTACCAGGCTTAGGCAAAGGGTCATCCACCACCGGTTTATCACGCCAACCCTGCTTATATCCCACCATTGGCTCAACCTCAGGAACCCCCTACTATGAACTCATCTCCAGCCTTTCCCCTCTACCAACAATGCCACGACACCACTTCCCATACATTACAAGCTCTTCCACCCAGACAAGTCCCGTACCCTCCTCCACCAATTACACCTATTTTTGTGGAACCTCCACCTGCTGCATTACACCGATATTCCAGTGAACCTCTATTCCAGACTCACGACAACCAGTATTATCCCCCTGAAACCACCTTCAAAGTCCCGGAACCAAGTTCTTACACTCCTCATCTTGATCTCACGGCAAAGACCGAGAAGCCACCCAAAAATCCCAAACATAAGGAAATGATCAGAAAAGTCAAAAGCTTAGAACAATCATTCAAAGATATGAGGGGGTTGGGGGGTCAAGTAAGTGTGGCCTATAAAGATTTATGTCTGTTCCCAGATGTTCAGTTACCAGCAGGGTTCAAAAATGCCCAAGTTTGATCTGTACGACGGGCATGGTGACCTAGTAGCACACTTAAGAGGGTTTTGTAGCAAGATAAGAGGAGCGGGCGGAAGGGATGAATTGCTGATAGCATATTTTAGCCAAAGTTTGAGTGGATCGGCATTAGAATGGTATACCATACAAGATCACAACAGGTGGTACACATGGGACGATTTGGACCAAGTCTTCGCCTGCCATTTTCAATACAATCTTGAAATTATCCCGGACCGTCTGTCATTAACAAAGATTAAGAAAGAGCCCGGTGAGAGTTTCAGAGAGTATGGATTCCGTTGGAGGGAACAAGCCGCGAGGGTTGACCCTCCGATGAAAGAAAGTGAGATGGTTGATTACTTCTTCTAGGCTCTAGAGCCCACTTATTTAGGTCATTTGGTGTTAGCAGTAGGCAAGTCCTTTAATGAGGTTGTAAAAATGGGAGGCATAGTTGAGGAGGGACTCAAGTCTAACAAGATCATGAGTTATTCAGCAATCAAAGCAACCACCCAGGCCATTCAAAATGGTACTGGGGGTGTACTCGGGAAGAAGAAGAAAGAGGACGTTGCGACAATTGAGTCGGGAGTTTGGGTCGGATCCAGGAACCTTCCACGTTACTACAACCCGCCTCGACCCTATCACCAAACTTACCCCCACACTCCATATAGCCCACCACAACACTATTACCCACCGCCAGATCCCCATTTTTTCGTCCATCACGCACAAACCTATACCCAACCCCCTACTCACGCACAATGGCGTACGCCAGCTCTACAAAATCCATACTCAGCTCCCCAAAATACCTATCCACCCCCAAAAGCCTATAGAAATCCCTGTGGAATAGGTTTTCGGCCCAATCAAGCCTTTAAGAATGAAAGGTTGCAAAAATAGAAGACTTTCACTCCATTAAGCGAATTATATACTAGTCTATTCCACAGATTGAGACAGTTGGGTATGTTGAATCCGATCGACGCTAAAATGCCAAATCCCCCTCCCAGAAATATTGACTGCTCGGTGAGTTGTGAGTATTGTTCAGGGACCCCGGGTCATGACACAGAGAAATGCTAGAAATTGAAAATAGCTATTCAGGAGTTTATTGATACTAATCGAATTGAAGTCCAAGCCCCGGAGGCACCTAATATCAACTAGAACCCGTTGCCAGCCCATTATGAGACAAATATGATTGATATGGTGCATAAGGGAGGGGAGCCTAAGAAGCCTTCGCAAATCGTCATGATGATTCGGGCTAGTGAAGCCAAGCCGTGTGAAAAGTTAACAAGTGAGAAGTCTGTGATCAAGTTAAATGGGGTAAATAATGAACCATCTGTGGAGGTCAAGAAGGGATCCTCAAGTGACGTTGTAGGAAAACATGAAAGAGCAAAAGTGGTTGTGCCGGGAGTGATGAACAAGCCTGTGGTAATTGTGAAGGGTGCCCGCATAGATCCTGTCATTATCAAACCGGTAACTCAATTACCGATAGTCAACAGCAAGGCAGTCCCATGGAATTATGAACGAGTGACAGTGACTTACAAGGGGAAAAGGTTAAAAAAGAAGTGTGTGAGACCCATGGTTTGACTCGATCGGGGAGATGCTTTTTCCCCGAAGAGTTGAGAAAAGCTAAGACCTCCAAAGATAAACTAGTGTTGGTGAAGAAAGTTGTGACCGAGGAAGAAGCAGAGGAATTTCTGAGAAAGATGAAAGTGCAGGACTATTCCAATGTAGAGCAATTAAGGAAGACACCGTCTCAGATCTCGCTATTGTCATTATTTATCCATTCAGACGAGCACCGTCGGGCTTTGATGAAGATCTTGAACGAAGCCCACGTTTCTGACAAAATCTCAGTAAACCACTTGGAAAAGATAGCTAACAAGATATTTGAGGTAAACAGAGTCACCTTTTCCGATGTTGAGTTGCCCGTGGAGGGTATTGAGCACAATAGAGCCCTCTATTTGACGGTGAAATGTGAAGATTCCGTGGTTACTCAGGTAGTGGTTGACAATGGTTCCAGTGCAAATATTTTCCCTCTTTCCACTCTGAACAAGTTGAAGGTGGATGATGAAAGAATTCACAAGAACAGTATCTGTGTTCGGGGATTCGACGGTGGAGGGAAAGATTCAGTCGGGGACATAGTGCTCGAGCTTCCAATAGGGCCAGTTGAATTTACTATGGAATTCCAGGTGCTCGATATGGCTGTTTCTTACAATCTGCTGTTAGGTCGACCCTGGATTCATGCTGCCAAAGCAGTCCCATCCACTCTGCATCAAATGGTTAAGTTTGAATGGGATAAACAGGAAATTGTTGTGCATTGCGAAGATAATTTGTGTGTTCCCAGTGATGCCATGGTTCCGTTCATAGAGTTTGAAGACGACGAGGGACCATGGGTTTATCAGCTTTTTGACATGGTATCGGTAGAGAAAATTCCTGAAGGGAAGTGTGTGCCGACTCCAAGGGTAGTTGCTGCATCAGTCATGGTAGCCGTTGAAATGTTGAAAAATGGTTTTGTGCCGGGAAAGGGTTTGGGTGCATCTCTGCAAGGTATCGTACAACCGGTTTCTCTTCCTAAAAACTTGGATACATTTGGTCTGGGGTTCAAGCCCACAGTCGGAGATGTGAGAAGAGCCAGAAAAATGAAACAGAGAGCATGGGCCCTTCCAAAGCCAGTCCCGCATCTTTCTAGATCATTTGTCAGGCCTGGTACCAGAAAGCGCCCAGTGACGACGGTTCCCAGGTTGGTGGTTGATATGGATGGATATTTGATGGACAAGTTTGAGAGGATATTTGACGAAGTGAACACGGTGGAAGTTGGAGAGGGTTCTAGCAAGGCGGATGTGCAATTTGTTGGGCTCAGTGCAAAGATTAACAATTGGAAAGCTACTCCTCTCCCCACCAGGAAGAAGTTTTGGTAGTTTGCTTTGATTTTCTTTCAGTTTATATGGATTATCCCAAGGTTGTAGTTCAGATTCTATGTTCCGTCCGTTTGGATGTATAAACCTTGTTATCTCTAATTTCAATGAAATGCAATTTCTTTTCTTCTCCATTCCTGATAGTTTTATTTTTGTTTTTCTTTTCTTCCTTGTACAGTTCTTTTTGCTGGCTTCAATGATATGACATGCATGCGGAATCTCCGGCCTAGTCTTAAAAGCCAATCTAGTTCTGAAATAGTAATTCAAGAAATAGAATGTGATGTTGAATTGGAATATGACGAGGATGAAGCCTTTAAAGAGATTAGTAATAATTAAGCCATTTTGAAGAAAAACCCAAGTCTAACCTGAGTGATACAGAAGCAATCAATTTAGGGGACCAAGATAATGTCCAGGAAACTAAAATAAGTGTCCATTTTGAACAACAACTCAGAGAGGAGATAATTAAAACATTGTTCGAGTATAAAGATGTTTTTGCATGGTCCTATGACGACATGCCATGTCTAAGCACTAGCTTGGTGGTTCACAAATTGCCCACTGATCCGGCATTCCCCCCCCCGGCCAAGCAGAAGCTGAGGAAATTTAAGATTGATATGAGTGTGAAAATTAAGGAAGAGGTCACCAAACAGTTTGAGGCCAAAGTCATTCGGGTCACTCGGTATCCCACCTGGTTAGCAAATGTTGTGCCTGTGCCGAAGAAGGATATTAAGACCAGGGTGTGTGTTGATTATCGAGATCTCAACAAGGCAAGTCCCAAGGATAACTTCCCATTGCCGAACATCCATATATTGATCGATAATTGTGCCAAACAAGAAATTGGTTCTTTTGTGGATTGTTATGCGGGTTACCACCAGATCTTAATGGATGAGGAGGACGCAGAAAAGACAACATTCATTACGCCATAGGGAACGTACTGCTATCGAGTCATGCCATTTGGTTTGAAAAATGCTGGGGCAACCTATATGAGGGCAATGACGACCATATTCCACGACATGATACACAGGGAGATCAAGGTTTATATGGATTAAGTGATTGTAAAGTCTAGAAAACAGTCTGATCATGTCAAAGATCTGAGAAAGTTCTTCCAAAGGCTTCGCAAGGTACAATCTCAAGCTCATCCCTGCAAAATACACATTTAGTGTCCCGTATGGAAAGTTGTTGGGATTCATAGTCAGTCGTCGAGGTATTGAATTAGACCCTTCAAAGATCAAAGCTATCCAGGAGTTGCCACCCCCAAAGAACAAGATTGAGGTGATGAGTCTATTGGGGAGATTGAATTACATCAGCAAGTTTATTGCTCAGCTCACGACAGCTTGTGAGCCCATCTTCAAACTGTTAAAGAAAGATGTTGCGGTTAAGTGGACATATGAATGTCAGGAAGCATTTGATAGGATAAAAGGGTACTTGTCAAACCCACCTGTGTTGGTCCCGCTAGAACCAGGGAGACCTTTGATTCTATATTTGACAGTCTTGGACAATTCATTTGGATGTGTGTTGGGACAGCATGACATCACCGGTAGGAAGGAGCAGGCCATATATTATCTCAATAAGAAATTCACATCTTACGAGGTTAAGTACACTCATCTTGAGAGGATGTGTTGCGCCCTAACTTGGGTAGCCCAGAAGCTGAAACATTATTTGTCATCTTATACTACTTACCTTACCTCTCGCTTGGATCTGTTGAAGTATATCTTTCATAAGCCTATGCCCATGGGAAGACTCGCAAAGTGGCAGATTTTACTCACAAAATTTGACATTGTCTATGTGACTCGGACTGCGATGAAAGCACAACCATTGGCCTACCATTTGGCTGAGAATCCTATGGATGAAGAATACGAACCTTTGAAGACTTATTTCCCTGAGGAAGAGGTAATGCACATTGATGAGTTAGAACAGGTTGAAAGGCTAGGATGGAAACTGTTCTTTGATGGGGCTGCTAACATGAAAGGCGTTGGGATAAGAGCGGTACTTGTTTCTAAAACAGGGCATCATTACCCTGTTACGGCTCAGCTTCAGTTCTACTGTACAACAACATGGCTGAGTACGAGGCATGCATTTTGGGTTTGAGGATGGCTATGGATATGGGTGTCCAGGAAGTCTTGGTCTTGGGTGACTCGGACCTTCTGGTGTACCAGATTCAGGGAGAGTGGGAAACATGGGATTTAAAACCCATACCGTATCGATAGTGTTTACATGATCTTTGTCAGCGATTCTAATCAATAGAGTTCAGGCATATTCCGAGGATTCATAATGAGGTCACTGATGGTTTGGCTACTCTGGCGTCAATGTTACATCACCCAAATAAGGCTTATGTGGACCCTTTTCATATTTAAATCCACGATCAACATGCTTATTGTAATGTGGTGGAAGAAGAGCTCGATGGGGAGCTTTGGTTTCACAATATCAAGGAGTACTTCAGGATGGGAGTGTATCCTGTACAAGCCACAGGTGATCAAAAGAGAACAATTCGACGGTTGGCAAGTGGATTTTTCTTCAATGGAGGAGTGTTGTACAAAAGAACTCTAGATCTTGGATTGTTGAGATGCATAGATGCTAGGCAGGCCACAGCTATTATGACTGAAGTACATTCTGGAATCTGTGGACCGCACATGAGTGGGTATATGCTGGCAAAGAAGATTCTCCGGGCAGGTTATTATTGGCTCACTATGGAGCGAGATTGTATCAGTTTCGTGCGTAAATGTCATCAGTGCCAAGTGCATGGAGATTTGACTCATTCTCCACCATCTAAATTACACACGATGTCTGCATCGTGGCCTTTTGTTGCATGGGGCATGGATGTCATCGGGCTAATTGAGCCATCAGCATCGAACGGGCACAGGTTCATTCTAGTGGCCGTAGATTATTTCACCAAGTGGGTTGAGGCTAAAACATTCAAGTCTGTAACCAAGAAGGTAGTGGTTGATTTTGTGCACTCAAATATCATTTGCCGGTTCGGGATACCGAAGGTAATCATCACAGATAACGGTGCTAATCTCAATAGTCATCTGATGAAAGAGGAGTGTCAACAGTTTAAGATTACACATTGCAATTCCACCCCATACCGCCCCAAGGCGAATGGAGCAGTCGAGGCAGCCAACAAGAACATAGTGAAGATACTTCGAAAAATGGTGGAGGGCTCTAGGCAGTGGCATGAAAAGCTACCGTTTTCATTGTTGGGTTATCGCACTGCTGTCCGTACTTTAGTAAGGGCGACTTCTTATTTGTTGGTGTATGGCACCAAAGCAGTGATACCCGCAGAAGTGGAAATTCCATCCCTTCGAATTGTCGCGGAGGTTGAGATCGATGATGATGAGTGGGTCAAAACTCGCTTAGAACAATTGAGTTTGATCGACAAGAAAAGATTGGCAGCAGTGTGTCATGGCCAGTTGTATCAACAGAGAATGGCAAGAGCATAGAATAAGAAGGTGCGTCCACTGAAGTTTGAAGTACGTCAGTTAGTATTGAAACCCGTCCTTCCACATCAGGTTGAAGCAAAAGGCAAGTTTGCCCCAAACTGGCAGGGGCCGTTCGTTGTAACTAGAGTGTTGTCCAATGGTGCATTGTATTTGACAGATGTAGAAGGAAAATGTGTAGAAATGGCTATCAACTCTGATGCAGTCAAGAGATACTATGTATGATTTTCTTTGTTTGATTATACTTGTTTGTATTTGGCATGTTTTGAATATTGAAATGATGAAGGCATTTTGTTCTGCTATCTAAACACTTCAGCCTTTGTCACCCCCTTTGAGCCTTATTTATTTTCTTTCATACCCCTCTTTCGGAATCAATAACAAATATCGGAAATACAAGCGTAAAAGATAAGTAAGGGAAGAACAGAAAAATAGAAAGAAAAGAATGAAAAGAGAAAGAAAAGAATAAAAGAAAAGAATGAAAAGAAAAAAAGAAGAAGAAGAAAAACAACAAAAGAGGAAAAGAAAGCAAAGAAAGAGAAAAAGAAAAATACAACAACAGAGCGATTCCTATTTCATGAACTACGTTCGACCTGATTCCTCTTAAGGATGCGTAGGCAGCCTCACGGTTCAGTCCCATCAAAGTAAGAATCCAAAAGTCCCCAAACAAGAAACTGGGGCAGAAGTTGTGGTTGTTATGAGAAATCTGATTCCGAAAGTTGTACTTTTGAACCCATTCGAATTGTTTTGAGCTTTTATACCCTTTATTTCTAAACCCATCCAAAATCCACATTACGGTCCAAAGAAAGACCTTCCGATCAGTCTGCGATAAATGTCAAGTCAAGCAGGTAGAAGTAATTCATATCAGGGGCAACACTCCGGTCCAAATATAAAAAAGAAATAAAAAATGAGAGAGTCTTATTGGTGAAAATCCTCACGGGCACCGTAAGGCGACGAGAGCTGAGAGAAATAAAAATGAGAGAGTCTTATTGGTGAAAACCCTCACAGGCACCATAAGGCAACGGGATCTGAGAGAAATCAAAAAATGAGAGAGTCTTATTGGTGAAAACCCTAACGGGCACCGTAAGGCAAAAGTGAGTTAAGATATGAATGAATGAGAGAGGTCTGCTGGTGAAAACCTTTCAAGGCACCGCAAGATGAACACGGTCAGGATTTGGGTGAAGAAATTAGGTTATGGAAATTCCGGAGCAACAAAGTATGGCAACTGAAAGTTGATTGGTTGGACAGATTGGGCCGATTAATCCAAATTGCATGTCATGATCATTGGCACCAGCTGTTCCACTCAGATAAGTCTCTTTTCCTTTTTTTTTCTCTTCAGATAGTCGTCCAGTTTTGGATTTCCTTATCCTTAACTCTGAAGGTCATTGCATTTCATTTCTTTTGGGTTATTTCTCTAAGATGTTTCCAATGTCAGTTCCGTTTAAGCAAATAAGAAGGAATTTCAAAGCTCACTACCAGCTTCAAGATTTCAAAGCACAGTGCGGGCAGAGCACACCAAAGATAGCATGATGTAAAGTAGGATAAAGTGCCAGCAAGAGTTTCATCGGCAAAATGATTTGGTAATTTCAGGTGAGATGCAGAGGTTCTGTTAAAGGGGTCAGAGGTGTGAAACAACGGTTCAGGTATAGAACACTCGGGTCATTCAGGGTCATAGGGTTTTGAAAGTCTGTCAGAAAGCCAAGCGGTTCAGGGCCAGTTCGGGGAAGCCAGTCAAAACAAAACAATGCAGCGGAGAGACCTTCAGCAAAGAATGCCATCAACTAACCACCACATTTTAAACTGACGAATTTTTCTTTAATTAAACAGGGACAGGAAATTTTGGTTGTTTCAGAGAAACCCTTTGTGGAGAAAGGCGGTCACCAAACAGGTTTAATTTTTGATTTTTCCTGACCTTCCTAGAAAATGGGACCTAGTTCAGAAATAGCGTAATCTAGCATAAATGTATCCCGAAGTAATAAAAGCTGGTTTAGAAGTTTGCATGTTCGAGATAAGATTCAATTAGAAGTTTTCAGGCCCCTCCTGAATAATGGGACTTAGCTTTAAGATTTCGATTAGATAACAACATTTAGCGTAAATTCTATTGTAGGGTAGTATAATTCAGCCATAAAAGTTGTCACTCTTAAGATAAAATTTGACCTTTGATTTTCAGGACCCTCATGGATAATGGGAATAGTTTAAAGACCCTCTTAGATAACAAGATTGAGTAGAAGTCACACCTTTAGAAAATATAACTTAGATTTAAATTATCATTTAATTAAGAGTTGTCAGGACCCCCTGGATAATGGGACCTAGCTTTCAAATTCTTAGTAATACTTGGTAATATGATTTAGTTTTACACTCACATCTGTGCCCAACCACCACACTGGGGCAGAAAAAATTTTGTTTGTTTTTGTCTATTTTGTTGAAGTCAGGAGCTCGCCTGGAGAGCAGGGAATACACTTCAAGTCAGCAGTCAGGAGCCCGCCTAGAGAGTAGGGAATACATTTCAAGTCAGCAATCAGGAGCCTACCTGGAGAACAAGGGAGTATAAATCAAGTTTTAGCTTTCAAGTTCTTATTGATATTTGGTAATGTGGTTCGTTTTACACTTACATATGTGTCTAGATACCCAAACTGGGGCAGAAAATTTTTCTTTGTTTAGTCTATTTTGTTGAAGTCAGGCGCCCACCTGGAGAGCAGGGGAATACAATTCAAGTTCATGCAATCAGGCGCCCACCTGGAGAGCAGGGGAATACAATTCAAGTTCATGCAATCAGGCGCCCACCTGGATAACAGAGAATACATTCAAGTTCAGCAGTCAAGTGTCCACCTGGAGAAAAGGAAAAAACATCTCAAAGTGTAGTTGGCAGTCAAATATCCATCTGGAGAAATGGAAAGCATCTCAGATTACAATTCAAGGCAGCAACAAAGGGATTCCGCCAGGAGAATACAAGTCAACAAGGCAACAAGAACCACATGAGCAAGTCTGAAGATATAGATAGGATTTTGTAGTGCATAGATCATAGTCTAGTCTAGATTCTTTTTATTTTATCATGGTGTAATAAGGGGATACAGTAAGCAGTAGCAGCAGCAACAACAACGAAATCACAGCTTCGTGGTAATCCCACCTATCAAAACTTCACAAACTACACTGACCCGATTCCTTTATAGCCGAGGATATGTAGGCAACCTCGGAAGCAGGGTGCGGTCAGATCTTTCAAAAATGTTTCCGACGGAGTATTCAAGTGGGCAAAAATTGCTCGTATCCGCTCACTTTATCTTTGCACGAAAACTCTTTGTGTTTCCGAGCAAAGAGGGGCAGTTGTGAGAACGTGATTTTTGCCCTATATGAATTACTCCCATAAATTCAAAACAAAGAAACTTCTTCCATTGTTTACAATTTTGTGGATTTGTGTGGCATTTTCTGTTAATTGTTTGCATATTGCCTGGGCATGTTTATTTTTATTTAGTTAATGAAAATACAAAAATAGGCTGCATTTGCATTTAGGATTTAACTTTGCATTTTAAAAATTAATTAGTAATTAAGTTGCTTTACAAAAAATGGAAAATCACAAAAATAGTTTATTTTGCTCTTTAGTTTTGATTTTTGAATTTTGGTAGTTTTTCTTTAATTTGGTATTTAATTATTCGTGGTAATTATTATCTAGAGTTAGTTAATTCAATTTGATGGGATAATTTATTTAGGAATTAATTTAGGTTTATGTTTAATTTAATTTTAATTTAAAAGGAATTAGAAAAAAAAACTAATTTGAAAAAGAAAGAAAAAGAATTGAATAAGAAGCCTGGGTTTGGGACATTCTTGTTTAAAAATCCATAGGCCCAAATATTTTGCCCTGAAACCCGTTCAGGCAGCCCCCAACCCACCCCCAACCCGGTCCAAGTGATCTGTCGCCCAGACCTATGAAACGGCGTCGTTTAGAGTTCAATTAGGTTAGATTAATCTAGGCCCTCCATCTCCCTCATCAAACGGTCCAGAGTCTCCACCCCAACCACATAAAAATGTCCAAACAACCTTAAATCTAAAACCAGTATAACCTCTTATATCTTACTACCATCCGCCACCATCAGCCGCCACCGGAAATCGCCCTACGACGGCGGAGAGTCTCCAAACCACCCCAAATTCATATCAGGCAACCGCCGGACTTTGCTAAATCATGTCTTGGCCCCCGTTTCCCAAAACACCCAATGGAATCCCTCAAATTTCCAGTCTAAAAAGCTGGAATCGCCGAGCTTTCGCTTCGTCAATTCTTTTAGTTGATTTTGGCATATTGTGAGTCGAAATTAACATTAGTTAATGGCTTTGTCAATAGCCTTTGATTAATGTGATATTCGACTCATCTCAGATTCATCGAGGTTCGGTCAAATTGCTTGCGACTGGGCAGAGTGCTTTCGAGTTTGGTTCTTCGACTTCAAGAATGATATTTTCCTTCACTTAAGTCGTTGATATTCATTTCTTCTTATATTTCATCCTTGTCTATCCATGCCTTTTACTTTTCCATTTTTGTTTCATTTTTATGCTTGCGTGGTTGGTCCCAGATTTGTAATGGCTTGGGATTCTTAGTTTGAAAACAGTTTCGTTTTGTTTTGAACCCAAATTTCATGAGTCTCTGAGACTCTGTGGGTTGGCTTGTTAACATGGGTTTCAATAAATTAAAAGGCCCAAGAGGGATTTAATTTGGGTTTATCTGAACCCGTTAGATTTGGGCAATTATATTTATGCTCTGTTTGGCATGAGAGAGTAATTTTTAGAGTTTAAAAGGATTCTAAAAGGGTAATTCAGGTAATTAGCCTAAGGAATCTATGATATAACAGATTTAGAAGCTTCTAGGAAGCTTGGGTGGGGGTCTTTAATTGAATTTCAGACTTGTAGTAGGCTAACTTGGTTAACAAGTCAAGAACTGAGGGATTTTAAGCTAAAAATGAGAATTAAAGAGGGGGGCAAAGTGCAAAATTAAAATCCTAAGGTCTGCCCTAGTCCCTTGCTTATAATAGGCATCCTAAACTTGCCTTTCAAGGCAGACCCAAGAATTAGAGTTAAGAGCTGAAAATACAGAAATAGAGGCGACTATAACTTCAAGAGAAAAGTCGAGAAAAATCAAAAATAGCTAAAAATAAAAGAGAGGGGGAAGAATTACTGTTCCATCACATTTCCCTTCTATAATTTTAAGAGACTTGTCGTTTTTTGAAGATTGTCCAATGATCTAATGTGGGAATGGAGTAGACTTGGTTGTTTGAAGTTTGGTTGTGAAGTTGCTTGGTCATTGCTCAATTGAAATAGTTTTCTCTTACTTCAAATTCATTTTCCTGGGTTGAGTTGCTGCTGCTGGTGCTATTTTTGCTGCTGTGTATTGCTAATTCCTCACTCCTTTGGATTTGTTTGTTTTGCTATTGTAACCAGGTATTCTCCACCACCTTGGCATATGAAATGGAAGAAGATGAAGTTACTTGAATGAGTTTTGTCATTTGTGTCGTAATACTTAGTTAAATATGGAGTTCTATTTTTATTTTATCTTTGAAAGTTGTCAGGCTCTACTGTAAATTTGGTTTGCTTACTACATTTGATTGTTTCTCTCTCTTAGCTTTAATTTTAGTTTATAATGATAGAGAACTGGTAGGCTTGGCCAATGGGCAAATAAATCTGGGTTCGGTGTTTGTACAAAGGGTCCAGGTCTATTTGGTTAGGCTAAAATCGGTGCATTTTGTTGAAATCTGCATGGGTCCGTTAAAATATTAAGGTTAGGGTGGAAATCAGAACTTTTCAATGGGATATACATATTAGTGGCGGTGATGTGTTAATTGAATTCATGTGTTATCTTATTCCATTATAATGTTCAGCCAACGGCCATTACACAGCCGTCTTAGTTTCAGTGTTTTTTTATTTTTGACTCTCATCTCTGAATAAAGTTGGTAAGCATGAATCCTCGTCAAAAATTTAAGTCCATCTTAGGTTCAAGTCAGCAGGCATGAATTTTAATTTGTGTACCTCTGGCCCAGTCAATGTGAATATTTTATTATCATGTTAGCATATGTGATACCCAAATGTGCCCTTGCATGCAACTAAATTCCGTTCGCACTTGCTCAAACCCAAGGGGTTTTTCTCATGCAAATTGGTATTACTCTTACAAACATCTGGTACTGAAACACCAAATTGGGCCACCAACGTTGGCCCAGTTATGCCGGATTCCCTTTCCCTTTTCCTGCACTCATACTTCTTGATGTGGGCAACAGTATGAACCCGGCATTGCTCATGTGGGTCACGCCTTGGGCTACTGACAATTAAGGCCTCGAGCCTAACCAAGCCTAGGAAGGAAATGGTGAAAATTTCGCATGTCCATTCCTTATTGATCAAGCGATTTAAGTGTGAACTTTAGGGTTCAAGTAATTATAATATCATTATGTTTTTTTTTCCAAGTGACTAGTTTTTTTAGAAATGGAATCGAGGTGCACCGTGCCAAATAAAATCAAAATGCGTGGCCCTCGCTTAATTGTTTCTTTTAAAATCCTTATAATTCCAGGCATGCCATTTAGCAAATTTTCATGGCCCCCGCAAAGTTTCTAATGCGCAGTTGCTTTAGGCGCGTCATTTTAATAAAATTACCTTTCTAAATTCGGGTCCGCATTTATGTGACCCAAATCCAAATCTCAACAATGGCAAAATATATCGAAGACCGCGGGTGCATTTATGTGACGTGGTTCAAGATGTGTTTTAACAGCGTTGCAATATTCCTAAAATAAATAAAGCGGTTAAAGTCTTAAAAAGGCACACAGGTTTAAAAGTGTTTTAAAGTCAGATAACAGGCCAATTATAGTAGTTGAGCGACCGTGCTAGAACCACGGAATCCGGGAATGCCTAACACCTTCTCCCAGGTTAACAAAATTCCTTACCGGGATTTCTTGTTCGCGGACTGTAATACAGAGTCAATCTTTTCCTCGATTCGGGATTTGAACCGGTGACTTGGGACATTGTAAATTATCCCAAGTGGCGACTCTGAATTTAATAAATAAATAACCCCATTTCGATTATCACTTTAAGTTGGAAAAACTCCCCTTATATACTCCCTTCTACGGGGTGTGGTAAAAAAGGAGGTGTGACAGTATCTATATTGATTAGGAAGCAGTAAAACAATAAACAGTTTTAAAACGGACAACTTGATATCCTATAGACATGCTTTCTAACGGTATTATCTTAAGGCAGTATTTGAAAACTTGTTAAGAAATGGACGGATTAATTAACCAATTCAGAATAAACAAACAATTAATTAAACTGATTTATTTAACTAGACTGATTTTAAGTTCTATAGGCATGATTCTAATTAGAGCTGATTATAATCCTTATAGGCATGGTATCTAGTTATTAAAGTTGATTCTTAAACTTATAGGCATGATACCTAAGAAGACGAATGTGAATACATGCTATAACAAAAACTGAAATTCAATTACTTTTCACTCTTTAGGCATGATATCTAATTATAAGGCTGATTTTAACCCAATAGGCATGATTTCTAATATTAAAGTCATTTAGATCCTATAAGCATGGTTTCTAATATTGTGGAAGTAAAGCAAACATAGAAAATACATTAACACAATCCTATAGGCATGGCATCTACCCGATTTACCCAACAAATATGTAACTACCTATCCCTTTTCACTAATCACCCCAATGTTATTTACAATAATTATTACAGACCAGCTGAATCACATAAACAAATAAAGAAAAAGAAGAAGTTAACTATAGGGAGCTTGAAGCAGGCCCAAGTGACTTCCAAGCCTCCAACAGCCTCAAAATGCCAAAGTTCCATAGACAGTATCATGTCTAGGTGTGTTAGAGTTCACTAAGGATCTCAAGGATCCCAGGAAGTGCTCACACCTAGAATTTTTCTCAACAATAACTGATTTAAGTGTAGTGTGGAAAGGCCAGCTCTGACATGCCAGAGTTCAGAGAGATCCCAAGACTCTCAAGGCGGTACACATATCAGAGGGGCAGAACCTAATATCCTAAGAGTAAAGTGAGAGTGCTTGACATAGTTTTTTTTAAAAATAGTATAGAGATGACTTCAGAAGTAGAAACGTTTTTCAGAAAACAAGAAATAACTTAGTGGTAATGACAGTTTGAGAAGAGTACCAAGTAGCAGACAATCAATTGGTCATAGGAGACACCCAGATTCAGAAAAGAACACTTAACAAACAGATCTTCACATGGGGATAAAGGGATTGTGTCACATAAGAATCACATTAGGGTACATGGATAGGGATAGAGGAAACATATAGTCACAAACTGCATACAACACTTAGGATCTCAGAGACTCAGTAAGTCATGCTAGGCAAAGAAATAAGCAGGAAAAAGTGCATACATTGGACAGGACAGAATTTTAGACATGCTAGGCAAAGAAGTAAACAAGAAAGAGTGCAGAATATAAAGAATACATTGAATATGCAGACTTTAGACATGCTGAGCAAAGAAGTAGGAGGGAATTCAAGTTGAAACTCATAACTGATGAACTAGTGCAAGAATAAAACATATACGGTTTGGATTCCAAAACTCAATTAGAGACATACTAGTTGAAAAAAAAGGTGCAGAATATAAAGCAAATGAAGTTCCAATATCTAGCCTTGGCTTTCACCCGGCTCAAGTATAAAGTGGAAGAGAAAGAGAACTTTTAAAGGGTAAGTGTGCCCTTTTTGTGAACTAATGTTCTGTCTAATGAGAGTAGAATAAAGCATATATATAGTAGTTTGAAAGCTAAGTAAATAAGGTAAGAATCAAATTATTCAGTAATTGGAGAATCTCGAAATCAATTAAAGTAAAATCAGTCCAAGTCTTCCCTTATTAAGGCAAGCAATTCAATCAAATCGAGTAGAAAGATAAGAATCGAAAGTTTAATGGAAAGTGTTCAAATCAAACCAAGAAATAAGGAATTCAGAATAATCAAAGAGAAAGTCATGAAAGAATCAACATGTTAACATATAAAATAAGGTGAAACATGAATAGTTAGGAATCGACATATAACTTTAACAAAACAAAAAGTTAAACAACACTGATTCAATGAGAAAGATACAGGTCTTGATATGAACAGATGAGCACAAGCACATAGAATCAGTGAAAGGTCAAACTAAGAAATTCAGTAGAAGCATATTAAGGCAAGAAAGTCACGAGAAATCACAAGAACTCAAAGCAAGAACTAGTCAGATGTACTAACACTCAGAACCAAACGAAGAACTCCAAAAATTAGGGCTTTTGGTACAAGCAAGTTAAGGTTGTAACAGACTCATAAAAATAGTTAAAATATATGAGAAGCAGAAGATTAGACACAAAAAATTATCAAACAATTTTTAAAGAGAAATTCCGGAAACACTAGTTTTAGAAAAAAATGAAAATCGCTTGAAAATCATACGATTCTTGTAAAGAATCTTAAGATTGTTGTAAAACGCACATAAAACAAACCCAAATCACCTCGGATCTGTACATATCTAAGATGTTTAGAAAAAGGAAATTAGGGTTTCGAAAAGGACGGCATAGAGATGAAGAAACATACTTAGAAAACCATAAATCGTCGTCAAAATAGGACGATCTTACTCGGAATCACACTGGAATGACCTAAAACAGGAGAGAGAGGAACCATAAATGCAAGACAACTAGCTCGGGTCCCTCGAGGGCCTTGGAGATGGCAAGAGTAACGTGAGGGAGGTCATTGGAGGCCTAAGAGGTGGTGAGAAGTCATCGGAGATGGCCATGGAAGAGGGTCAGTGGATTTGGTTAGGGTTAGGTTGAGAGATTTTGAGAGATGAGAGCAACAGATGACGGCAGTGAGAAGGGGGGAATGATTAGGGTTTGGGGGGGGGGTATAGGTTGGTTTATTTTAGAAAGGGGCGTTTTGAGGCCGTTGATCTTTATGATCAATGGCCCAGATTAAAGGGTATTGGGGACGGATCGGGTCTTCTAGGGTTTGGGCTGGGTAATTTAATTAATATTAGGCTGGTAGTTATATAATAAGGATTGGGCTAGATTTAAAATAGCCACTTTAATAGTTATATAATTTATAAAAATAATAAATGATTTCCAAAAAATACTTTTGTTTACTAAAATGATTTAAAATAATTGTTTAACATTTTAAAAATATAAAAGATTATTTTATGCATCAATAATGTAATTATGCACTAGTAGGGCTATTATTGCAAAGATATGCAATTTAGCTTAAAAATATGAATGCAATTATAAAAAATACACTAAAATATTTTAATAATATTTCGGCATAAATAAGGAATTTAGACGACTAAATCACCACAAAAATAATTTGAAAGATAATTATTAAAAATTTTATAAATAAAAAGAGAAGAAATAAATCAATTTGGCGCTTTCAAAAATTATAGAAAAATTAAAAAAAATGCTTGTGCATGCTTATAGCTGCATTTGTGCTATTTTGAAAGTATATATATGTACTAAAGATATATGAGAAAAAATTAGGTATCAACAATCTTCGATACTTTGTGATCGAAGAGGATCAAGCGAAGATGACCGAGGTGGATGCGTCATGCCTGTTCAACGACTCCCAATAGGCGTTAAACCAGGTAACTTCAAGTGCCCCCTGATGACTTCTATTATGTACTTATATTAAGTCGTAAATAATCGTAATTTTTTTTGCTTTGTCTGAAGGCCTCGGTGCTTCATCACAAGACTTTTCTCCGATATCGAGAAGAGTTAAATCAACACTAGGCCGAGACTCGAGAGCTCATTGAGAAGAGGGATGCTTACAAACTTCTTAATGAGCAACGTGAGAGGGAGATCAAGAAACTCCAAGCTGAGGTGGAGGCAGCTTGGAAGGAGCATGCCGACCTGGTCGAGTAGGTATGAAGAGCGTTTGAGGTTAGTGACGTTGAGTCATATATGGTGGCTAATGGTCTGAACTCGCAGGTCCAATAGAAGCTTGACCAAATTGGAAAGCTCCGAGAAGAGGTGGATGCGGTAATGGTCGAGGCCGAAGAATGGAAAGAGAACACAGACCGTCTGGCCTCAGAAAAGGAGACTGCTTGGGTAAAATAGGCTTCGGCTGAGATCCAGTTTCAAGCTGTAAAGGAGAAGCCCTTGGTTCAGGCCAATAAAATCGAGGAGCTCCAGTCTTAGCTGAATTCGGCCGTCTCCAATAGAGAAAATCTAGCCAAGGAGCTTGAAACGGTCTAGTCAGAGGCCAAAGTAATTAAAGTTGATGTCAACGAGATAGTGGCTGTTTATAAGGCTGACGCCAAGGCAGCTCAGGTTCGAGCAAAAGATATCATCAGGCACGCGAAGTGGCAATATCGAAGGGAGACCCTTGAGGAAATTCATGCTCGGGGTTTCGACTTATCGACTGATAGTGAGAGTACCAAAGAGCTTGAAGTCGAGGCCAAAAAATTGGCCTATCCTGAAGATGATGAGGAGTCCAAAGATTGGGCGAGTCCGAGGGTGGCGGAGGCTCCGAAGGTGATGATGTTTCCCCCGACGAAGACTAGGCCACCTAGGACTTCTTAAATGTTTTTTTGTTTTTTGTATTGTCCTTTTATTGAGGCCGTTTGGCCTTTGTAAAAATTTGTGTCGGGGGCTGTTTGGTCCTTGTAAAAAGAATTTTTGATTATGTATATAAGGCTTATTCCCTTCAACAGCTTTTGAATTTTCTCTTTGCTTTATTTACTTATATTTGCAAACATCTAAATGCCTTAGTATGAAATAGGTAGATTATGTTTGGAGGTTCGAACAAACCTTGCCTTCAACTTTATTTTGTTTAAGGCATCGCGGGGGTTCGGTGTGACCGAATTTTTTTTCTCCTAAAGTACGTATACTTTTTTGGATCATAGTCTGCCGAGGGTAGCCTTTAGAACCGGTTAATAAATTTTAAGGCCTTGTTGTTTTTGTTATGGGTATCGGATGTCTTCGAGTTGTGTTAGTATGGCTGTAGCCTTAAAAATTCTAGCGTTGCCTAATAGGTCTTATGCCCCCGAGCTTTAATAGCTTGGATCGTCCAAGTTTGATCTCAGACGGCAGTCCACGGGTGGGAGTGATCGTTTGAACTTCGACTAAGGTGGCCCTTGGGCTTGATACTTTTAGGGGATCAAAAGTAGGAAATTCTTTAAGAAATGTTAGAAGAAATTTAAAAAGACACGATATTTATCCTCAATGAAGAGACTTCTTTTTATTCTTGTGCGTCATAATTATACATGTGTAGAAGCTTTGTATTAGGGCTCAAGCAATCTATATGGGCGCGGTTTATTTGACCATTTGGCCCTTACAACAAATCCTATCGATCGATACTCTTCAGTTACGAAGTTTCTTCCCTTGCTAAAGTCAATATCCAAGGGTAATATCCCCCAGTATTCGAGGTTGATCATAGATAAGCTTCTGATACTATTAATATGATCTTCGACACCGATTTATGACGGATTTTTGATTCTAAGTTAGCACGATCCACTATTGCCTCATTAAAAACCTTGCCGAAAACCCCATTTGGGATAAAACCGGTTCAAGGAAAAAGAGTGCAACGCATGCTTTCAGGCCTAAAACTTTTGTACTGCTCCTTGTCGGTTACCTGCAAGTGTTAGTCCAATATAAGTAAAAGAGAACGAATAGGGTCGTACCTTGGCAGTAATATCATTTCAAGTGATTTATATTCCAATTGCTTGGTAGTTGTTCGTCGTTCATTGCTCAGAGTTTGTAGGACCCATTTCTGGTGATTTCGATGATATGATATAGCCCTTCCCAGTTCGGCCCCAACTTCCCCTCGTTTCGATTTCGGGTGTTCAATATGACCTTCCTAAATACTAAGTACCTGACATTTGAAGTATCTAATGTTAGCCCTTCTGTTGTAATATCTCTCGATCCGTTGCTTTTGTGTAGCCAACCGAACGAGGGTGGCTTCGCGCCTTTCATCCAATAGCTCTAGGCTCGTAATCATGGCCTCATCATTTGATTCCTTTGTTGCATATCAAAATCTGATACTTGGTTCCCCGACTTCGATTGGTATTAGAGTTTCGATACCGTAAACAAATGAGAATGGAGTGGCCGTAATAAAGGACTTTGAGGTCGTACGGTATGCCCATAGGACTTCGGATAGGATTTCCTTCCATTTTACTTTGGCATCTGTCAACCTCTTTTTAAGGTTTTGGAGTATGATTTTGTTGGTCGATTTTGCTTATCCATTCCCACTAGGGTGGTAGGGTGTTGATAGGATCCTTTTGATCTTGTGGTCTTCAAGAAATTTTGTTACTTTTCTACCGATGAATTATTTTCCGTTGTCGCACACTATCTCGATCGGCATTCCAAACTGGCATATGATGTGATACCAAATAATCGATGATTTCCTTCTCCGTGACCTTCTTGTATGCTTGGGCTTCGACCCACTTAGAAAAATAGTCAATCATAAACAAAATAAATTGACCCTTACTGGGTGCCCATGGAAGGGAGCCGATGATGTCCATCCCCCATTTCATGAACGGCCATGGTGATAAAACTGAATGCAGCAGCTCCTCGGGTTGGTGAATCACCGGATCATGTCGTTAGCATCCATCACATTTTCGTACGAACTCCTTTGCATCCTTTTCCATGCCGATCCAGTAATAGCTAGCTCTAATCACTTTTCGAACCAATGATTCGGCGCCCGAATGATTTTCCCTCATGAATTTCCCTTAGAACGTACTTGGTATCTCCTGGTCCTAGACATATCCCTAGTGGGCCATCGAACATTCTTCTGAATAGGGTTCCGTCTTCGGACAAGCTAGACCGGGCTACCTTTGTATGCATAGCTCTCGATTCTTTTGGATCTGAGGGAAGTTTTCCAGTCTTCAGATATTCTACATATTTGTTTCTCCAATCCCAAGTCAGGATTGCAGAGTTTATATCGGCATGACCTTTTTCCACCACCGATCTCATGAGTTGTACGACTGCTCCCAAGTTGAGCTTATCATCTTTGATAGATGACCCTAAGTTAGCAAGGGCATCGGCCTCACTGTTTTGATCTCGGGGAACGTGTTGTAAGGTCCACTCCTTGAACTGATGTAATGCTACCTGTAACTTATCCAGGTACCTTTGCATTCGTTCTTCTCTGACCTTGAATGTTCCATTTACTTGGTTTACCACGAGGAGGGAATTTCACCTAGCTTCAATTACCTGCGCCCTCAAGCTTTTGGCTAGTTCTAGACTCGCAATCATGGTCGAATATGAGGCCTCAATTTTTATTCAATTTTATAGTCCTAATAGATTGTCTAACTATATTGCCTGTTGGTGGCTTCAATATGATGCCAAGCCTGGACCCTTTACGCTCGAGGCACCGTCCGTAAAAAGGGTCCAGATTCTAGAGGACATCCTCGAGTTTACCAACAACTCTCGTTCAACCTCGGGTATCAAGGCCAGCGTAAAGTCGGCCACGAAATCTATCAAAATTTGAGATTTGATGGCTGTCTGGGGTTGATATTCAATATCGTACCCACTGATTTCCATGACCCATTTGGCCAATCGTCTCGAGAGTTCCGATTTATTCATAGTATTTTGCAATGGGTAAGTTGTCACAACACATATGGGATGGCATTGAAAATACGGTTTCAGTTTCCTAGATGCGCTTAGCAAAGCGAACGCCAATTTTTCTAGGTGAGGGTACCTAGTTTCGGCCTCAGCTAGAGTCCTGCTAACATAGTAAATTGGAAATTGCGCATCTTATTTTTCCCGGACCAGGACTCCACTTACCTCTATCTCTGATATTGCCAAGTATAAGTATAGTTGTTCATCTGCCTTCGGTGTGTGAAGTAGCTGTGGGCTCGATAGATACCACTTGAGTTCCTCCAACGCCTGTTGACACTCAAGGGTCCATGAAAAGTTGTTCTTCTTCTTTAGTAGCAAAAAGAATCGGTGACTCTTATCTGGGCACCTCGAGATGAATCTTCCCAGGGCGACTATGTATCTGGTTAATCTTTGCATGGCCTTCACGTTGTCCACAACCGTGATATCTTTGATGGCTTTAATCTTATGGAGGTTGATCTCGATTCCTCGGTTGGATACCATGAACCTAAGGATTTTACCAGATCCGACTCCGAACACACATTTCTTCGGGCTCAGTTTCATATTGTACATCTTTAATATGTCGAAGGTCTCCTGCAAATGTTTAAATGGTCCTCTACTCGCATGGACTTAACCAACATATCATTAATGTAAACCTTCATTGATTTTCCTATTTATTCCTCAAACATCCAGTTTACTAGGCATTGATAAGTGGCACCGACGTTTTTTAATCTGAATGGAATCATGTAATAGCAGTACGTGCCGTACTTAGTGATGAAGGAGGTTTTTTCCTAATCATTCAGGTCCATACGTATTTGGTTGTACCAGGAATAGGCATCAAGAAAACTGAGGACCTCATGGCCGGTTGTGGCATCGATCATGCGATCGTTGTTGGGCAGAGGGAAGGAGTCCTTGGGACACGCTTTGTTCAAATCCTTATAATCTATACACATTACTAATTTGTTCCCCCTTTTTAGGGACTACCACTACGTTTGCTAACCAATCCGGGTATTTAACTTTCCGAATGAACCCTATTTTAAGGAGTTTAGATACCTCGTCCTTGATGAAAGCATGTTTGATCTCAGACTAGGGCCTCCTCTTCTGCTTGATCGGATGGAATTTTGGGTCCAGGCTTATCTTGTGAGTGCTTATCTCCGGTGGGATCCCTGCCATATCAAGATGCGACCAAGTGAAATAGTCTATGTTAGCTATAAGAAATTGAACGAGTTTTTTCCTGAGCTTGGGAGTTAATCTCGTGCCCATGTATACCTTTTGACCGGGTAGATGCTCGATCAATATGACTTGTTCCAGCTCTTTGACTGTTGATTTAGTAGTGTCGGAGTCATCAGGGACTGTAAAAAGATCGGGGAACCCTATAATCATCGTCTTCGTCAGTCTCCTGCTTATCCAGTTGGGTCGTGGTCGGCATCGATGATTGCTATTTGGCCTCTTGTTTTGAAATCGAACTTGGTTCCTTTGACGTTGCGAGTGTTGATATTGAAATCACTTCTTCGACTACAAACATCTCTTTTGCGGCTTATTGTTCTTCGTAACTTGTCTTAATCCCTCCCGGCGTTGGGAATTTTAATACTTGGTGAAGAGTCGAGGGCACTGCCCTCATGTTATGGATTCATGGACTCCTGAACAGGGCGTTGTACCTCATGTCTCCTTCGATCACATAAAACTTGGCCTCGTGGATGGTCCCAGCGGCATTGACTGGTAATGTTATCTCCCTCTTAGTGGTTTCACATGTCATGTTGAATCCATTCAGAACTCGGACTGCATGCACGATTTGATCTTCTAGACCGAGTTGTTCTATGACTCTCGACCGGATGATGTTGGCCGAGCTACCTGGATTAATTAACACATGCTTAACTCAAGATTTATTTATGAGTATAGATATTACCAGTGCATCGTTGTAAGGCAGTCCTTCTATGTCCTCGTCTTTGAAAGACAAGGTTCCTTCTGTTATGTAATCTTAAGTCCATTTTTCCCTTGTGATGTACACTTTGGTGCGCTTCAACATTGGCCCTTGAGGACATCGACTCCAGTGATGATCATGTTACTGACGTGTTGAGGCTCTTCTAGTTTGGTCCGTTTATTAGAATCCATGTTTCTGAAATGATTCTTGAGTGACCTTTGGTCGCTCAAAAATTCTCGAAGGTGTTCGTTGTTGATATTTGCACATATGGTTAGGATTCCTTTGGGCTGGATTGGATTGTAAAGGTCAAGGCCATTTGGTATCTTATATACATCTGATAGCTGATACAATGGCAGCCGCATCAACATTAAAGTTATATTCCGATAACCTTGGTGCTTCTTTAGGTCCAATAGGCCTGTCGAAGCAGTTCTTGCTCATGAGTCCTTGAGTGCTCTGACCTCGATCATTTCTCCTTTCATTCTGCATAGAACATCGCCCGAACCCACTACTTCTTTGATCTCCATTATACGGCTGGTACCGATCTCTGTTTGGCCTCGGTTCACGGTCGATATCTCTCTTGATTCTGTCGACGGGTCTGATAGGATAAATGGACCCAGAAGGATCCCAAGTGGATCATCTTCGACTCTAATTTTTGATTGATATCAGTTATGCACATCGGCCCAAGTAACAGTCGGGTACACAATCAGATTCTGCTTCAACCTGTGAAGACATCGAGCTTTGAACATTGAGTCCTTGGGTGAAAGCTTGAACGGCGCAGTCATCAGCGACCAGTGGCAGGTCCATCTATTCCATTTGAAATCGGGACACGAAATCTCTAAGCATTTCATTATCCTTCTGCTTTACTTTGAAAAGGTTCGACTTCCTGATCTCGACCTTTTTAGCCCCGGCGTGTGCCTTCACGAAAGAGTCTGCAAGTATAGCAAATTAGTCAATAGAATTAGGTGGTAAATTGTGATACCATATCATATCTCCTTTTGACATGGTCTCTTCGAATTTCTTCAGCAAGAGAGATTCGATCTTATTATCCTCCAAGTCATTCCCTTTGATGGTGCATGTATATGAGGTAACATGCTCGTTCGGGTCGGTCGTTGCATTGTATTTAGGAATCTCGGGCATGCGGAACTTTTTAGGGGTTGGCTTGGGTGTCGCACTCGGAGGAAAAGGTTTTTGTATAAACTTCTTGGTGTCCAGGCCTTTCAGTATCGGCGGCGCTCCTATGATTTGATCAACACTGGAATTGTAGGTTTCCACCTTCTTATTGTTTGCCTCAATCTTCCTCTCTCCCGACTTTATCTGTTTTGTCAGTTCCTTGAGCATCTTCATGATTATCGGGTTGGTCCCCGACTCCTTCTCGTTCGATCTCTCTGAGACTAGTTGAACTCCATCAACAACTTCTTGGGATGGTTCGGGCTCAATCATACTTGGTGGGAGGCTCTTGTTCTGGAGTTGGGCTATCGTCGCCTGTTGAGCCTGTAACATTTCGAAGATCACCTGCAAGTTGATTCCACCATCTTTGCCACCGTGTTTGCTTTGTGTGACCGATCGAACATCCCTACAGATGTTGTCCTCAGAATCGGTGGGAAAATTTGCATCGATGGCCATATGCGAGCTAACGTTGATTGGGTCTGCAGCTGGGACTCCATCGAGGTTGACCAGGGGCACGTCGTTCCTAGGTGCTACGTTGTTGTTTTTATCATGGTGGCCGGACTCATTGTCAACATGTAGGGGTGCTGATTGAGAGTTCGATATTTTTATCCTGAAATCAGAGACACTTCAAAGAACAAGTGTAAAATAGTATATGTTATAGAAATTTGTATCAAATAACCACTATTATCCTTAGCCCCACGATTGGCGCCAAACTATTTACCCTCAAAATTGGATAATAATTGAATTTGTAAGTTGTTTTAAGGATACATGGATTAAATGGACACAAAGGGATAAGTTAAATTGCAATTAGATACAAAGTATGGTAACGTAAATTCAAACCACACGAATTTAATAGTTACAGCCTTGGGGGGGAGATCCACCCTTGAACAGAATGTACTTCGATCAGTGTCAAGACATAATTGAAATATAACTTAAAGAGAAAATAACAATATATTGCTTCTGAATGATTGTTACAATGTGCTTTACAAATAATCAGACCATCTTTAGATAGTAGGGGAGTCCTATTTTAGGTACAATTCTATAAAAGGTAAATTCCCATGATTTTCTAATTAGCCGGATTCTTATTGATACGTGCCGAGATTTCCCCCGTGATACCCGACCGATTACGGATATATCGTTCTTCCGTTATTTGGTCTAATGTTTCCTCGAGCTCATTCGGGGTCAGGGTCAATTTTGGGGTCATGGACTCGATGTTCTCGAGGACAGGCATTCTGACCTCGTCTCTTTATTCGATGGAACCCGGGGTCGATCTTCAACCATCACGCTTCAATCCCGATCTGTCATGCAGTATATGAGTCCGATTTCGACCGTATACATAACTATTAGGACCCACAAATCATGCATAGCAAGAATACGCAAAAGAATTTAGAGATATGATTGAATTTTTGAAAATAAAAATAGCTCACATAATATTGGGACCAGGATGAGATTAAATTATAAATTGATAAGGGCAGTGATGATTTATATATTCGGCCCAAAACTTGCATGGTGTTATGAAATAAAGACTCTAAAGTAAAGACAATTATATGGAGAAAGTGATGTATTATTCAATTTCAAACTGATGTACATAATGAATTGAAATCTTCTCTATTTATAAAAGAAAGGAAGCTATTGTGTAAGGCTTCTTCTGCAAGCTGCAGTGTAAGCTACTTGTAAGCTGCTATTGCAAGCTGCTGTGTAAGCTGCTTGTAAGTTGCTTATAAGCTGCTACTGCAAGTTGCTATGTAAGCTGCTTGTAAGTTGCTTGTAAGCTGATACAGTAACAGATATAGATAATCTTCTACGGGGGGTAATATTTATCCATAACGGAGTACCGAAATGATAAGCTTCTTCAGGAGGCTTATTTTCAATAGAGTACTAAATAGATAAACATATTTACGGCGGAGTCCCATATGGATAAGCTTATTCAGGAAGCTTATTTACAACGGAGTACTAAATGAACATTCATAATATAATATATATTTATAACACTCCCTCTTGGATGTTCATTAAAGTATAATGTGCCTCATTAAAAACTTACTAGGAAAAATCCTAGTGAAGGAAAAAAAGCACATATTTAGTAATAAGCATTTTTAGGTGCCTCATTAAAAATTTTATAAGGAAAACCCCGTGGGAAAGAATCTTAGTAAGGAAAAAAGAGTGCATCGCGTATTTTACTCCCCCTGATGAAAACCTTGTTTCAAATGTTTGAGTCTCCGCATTCCAATCTTGTATACCATCTTCTCAAAAGTTTATGTTGGAAAATATTTAGTGAATAAATCTGTCGGATTGTCACTTGAACGGATTTGTTGCGCATCAATATCATTATTTTTCTGAAGATCGTGTGTGTAGAATAATTTTGGTGAAATGTGCTTCATTTTATCTCCTTTTATAAATCCTCCCTTCAATTGGGCTATGCATGCATCATTATCTTCGTATAAAATTGTGGGTCTTTTCTCACATTCCAAACCACATTTTTTCTCAAATAAAATGAATTATTGATCTCAACCATACACATTCCTACTTGCTTCATGAATAACTATTATCTCAGCATGATTTGAAGAAGTAGCAACAATAGATTGCTTTGTGGAGCGCCACGATATGACAGTACCTCCACATGTACACACGTACCCGGTTTGAGATCTAGCTTTATGGGGATCAGATAAATAACCTGTATCATCATAACCAACAAGATCTGCACTATCTTTGTTAGCATAAAACAAACCCATATCAAGAGTTCCCTTTAAATATCGCAATATATGCTTAATCCCGTTCCAATGTCTCCGTGTAGGAGAAGAACTATATCTTGCTAGTAAATTAATAGAAAATTCTATGTCAGGCCTCGTAACATTAGCAAGATATATTAGTTCACAAATTGCACTAAGATAGGGTATTTCGGGACCAAGTAGTTCCTCATCCTCTTCTGCAGGTCGGAACAAATCCTTATTCATTTCAAGTGATCGAACAACCATTGGTGTACTCAATGGGTGTGCTTTGTCCATATAAAACCGTTTAAGACCCTTTCTGTATAGGCAGATTGATGGATAAAGATCTCGTCTGCTAAATGTTCAATTTGCAGACCAAGATAAAGTTTTGTCTTCCCAACATCTTTCATCTCAAATTCTTTCTTAAGATATTTAATTTCCCTTTGGAGCTCTTCTGGAGTTCCAACAAGATTTATATCATCAACATAAATAGCAAGCATAACAAATTCTAAAGTCATTTTCTTTATAAAAATACATGGACAAATAACATCATTTATGTAACCCTCTTTCAGCAAATACTCACTGAGGCGATTATACCACATGCGCCCAGATTGCTTTAGATCGTACAAAGATCTTTGTAATCTGATTGAGTACATTTCCTGAGATTTTGAATATGCTTCAGGGATTTTCGTGCAAATTTCATTATCAAGTGACCCATACAGATAAGATGTAACCATATCCATTAGATGTATTTCAAGCCTTTCACATAAGGATAAACTAATGAGATATCGAAATGTTATGGCATCTATAACAGGTGAATATGTTTTTCATAATCGACTCCAGGTCGTTGTGAGAATCCTTGTGCGATAAGGCGAGCCTTATATCTTTCAACTTCATTTTTATCATTCTTTTTTCGCACAAAACCCCATTTATGACCAACTGACTTTATACCAGCAAGTGTTTGGACTACTGGTCCAAAGACCTCTCCTTTAACAAGTAACTTCAATTCCGATTGAATTGCCTCTTACCATTTTGGACAATAAGATCTTTGTCGACATTCTTCGACAGATCGGGGTTCAAGTTTCTCACTATCTTGCATAATGTTAAGTGCAACATTATATGCAAAAATATTATCCACCACTATTTCAGATCGATTTAAATTAATCTCATCACCAGTAGAACTTATTAAAAGTTCCTCACTCACTTGAGTCTCAGGCTCATTAATTTCTTCAGGAATCTCAGAACTAATCAGGTCTTAGGTCTCTTAAAGAGATCCTTTCATAGTATTATTTTGATCATTTGTCGATTTTCTTTTTCTAAGATTTCGATCCTTAGAACCCAAATGCCTACCACGCTTCAGGCGTGCTTTGGCTTCACTAGCTCTCATTCTAGTAGATGGTCCTGCTAGGACATCAATTCGGATAGGCACATTCTCTGCAGGGATATATGACTTAGTTATCCCTTTCAAATCAGTAAATGCGTCGGGAATTTGATTTGCTATATTCTGTAAATGGATGATCTTCTGGACCTCCTGATTAGATATAAGGGTACGTGGATCAAAGTTAGATAATGATGAAACTTTTCACACAATTTCTCTTTTGATCTCCTTTTTCTCTCCCCCTACTTATGGGAAATTTGCTTCATCAAATCGACAATCTGCAAATCGAGTAGTAAATAAATCTCCCGTCAATGGTTCAAGATAGCGAATAATAGAAGGTGATTCAAACCCAATATATATTCCTAACCTTCTCTGTGGGCCCATCTTAATGCGCTGTGGTGGTGCTACTGGCACATATACAGCGCATCCAAAAATTTGTAGATGGGCAATATTTGGTTCATGACCAAAAACTAATTGTGACGGAGAATATTTATTATAATGTGTCGGTCTGAGACGAATAAGTGATGTTGCATGCAAGATAGCATGGCCCCAAACAGTAGTGGGCAATATTCCATTTCCAGGCTCTTATCAAGGTGATGACGTAGGAATATCATTGCTTTGGCACGGTTTTGGTTGATGCCTGATTTTTGTCCTTGATGGTGTCTGTCAGACCCATCGAATCAAGATTAATTTCAGTATCAAGCACCCAAGACATGTAGCATTTGCCCAATATATCCAGGGCTACAAATTCAAGTTTAGATAGATTTGACATTATTTAGAAAAAGAAAGTACGTACCTCTCATACTTTCAAAGTATTTGCTCGAGATGGCAGAGTCTCGTGCTGATAACGTGTTATAAAATAAAGACTGTAAAGTAAAGACAAGTATAGATAGAAACTGATATATTATTCAATTTCAAACTGATGTACATAATGAAGTGAAATCTCTTCTATTTATAGAAGAAAGGAAGCTGTTGTGTAAGCTGCTACTGGAAGCTGCTGTGTAAGCTACTTGTAAGCTGCTATTGCAAGCTGCTGTGTAAGTTGCTTATAAGCTGCTACTGCAAGCTGCTGTGTAAGTTGCTAGTAAGTTGCTACTGTAACAGATACAGATAATCTTCTACCGGGGGTAATATTTGTCCATAACGAAGTACTGAAATGATAAGCTTCTTCGGGAGGCTTATATCCAATAGAGTACTAAATAGATAAACATATTTACAACGGAGTATAAATGAACATCCATAATATAATATATATTTATAAGACATGAAACTGAAATGTAATAGATGTTGTTGCAACAATAGCTCGTATAATTTCATATATCATCAAAGATTTTTAGTACTATATTGTTGATTATCATATACAACTTGCTCGATCATGCACTAACATGATCACAAAAAGAATAGCTAAAAATAGATCATTCAATCTCAACGATCCAGTCCCTTTCATCGGCGATAACACCTCTTTGAATCCCTACTAATCTCGAATAAAATTGCTTGCACGTTAGATCTGAGCTTATTTTATACTCAATCCTGCACAAGCAAAAACACAACCAATAAATTTTTAAATATTGAGAAGAACGTGGGAAAATGTGGATATCAAGTAACAATATAATATCGAAAAATATTTGATCGTATTATATTTGAACTAAAAAATTCCGAAAGATCCGAGAAAACTATCTTTCAGCGCTGACTAGACATCATTGAAGTGAGATCTTTACACAAATAGCCGGCTGGATTTTCTGTTTACTTTTTCTAGTCGATATATATAGATTATATGCTGATTACATACGATTATACATATATTATATATGGTTAAACATATGCTTGTTATTTTTAGTTTAACTGATTAAGTGGGTAGCTATTTACGTTAATTCGTCAAAGGACAGGTTTTTTTTGTCTATTGAAATGCATGTGGTTTTTTGGTTGATGTTCGTAGATGGATGAACGACCACTTTTTAACCCCTATAATTCAAAAATAGTCATTGTCATAGAGTTTTAAACTCCGCAGGTGAAGCTCTAGGATATTGTCATGAAATTTCACCCGTGGAATTTCCGTGGAATTTGAAACTCTATGACATTTAGTTATGGCGCTAAAAATTGGCTAAATCGCGCTATTACTACCTACATTTATTAATGAAGAATTTTACCTTTGGCCTTTGTAAGTAATACTTCCAACAGGAGCAACACCAACTGCAGTTCCCGTACAAAATACTTCATCAGCAGTAATTAATTCATCAGCTTCAATTGAACGTTCTTCAACCTTGTAACCTAAATCAAGTGCAATCTCCATAATACTTTTTCGTGTCACTCCTTCAAGAATAGTTCCTTTGGCTATTGGAGTTGAAACTACATTTCCCTTAACAAGGAAAATATTACAAGAAGAGACCTCTTCAATATATTTCTTATTTACTGCGTCAAGATATAGTACATCTGAATATCCTTTCTCCTTTGCATTCTTCATCGCTTTTAAAACCTACATATATTAATAATCCAGACAACTTTAGTTTGAGTTGTTATTTACATCGGCATGTTTAACATCATAATTAGTAAATACTCCTATATATATTGATATATATCCAAGAAAAAGAAGGGATGTATATTTACGGGAGCATAGTTAGTAATGCTTTTGACTCCACCAGCTCCACCACGTGAGGCGCGATGAACGTCTTCCTCCACATACAAGTTCAATGGCGCTGTTCCTTGCTACAATTTCAATACAATCAATAAAAAATTTACTTAGTGAAATTAAACAGTAGTAGTATATGCAAATACTCTGAGGCCTTATACTTTAAAAAGAAATACTAGTAGTATGTATGTCTAGAACTTTAATACAATCACTTGAAAGCTAACTGTATTTATTGATTTTAAATGGACTTACCTTAAAATAATTACCAACAGGGCAGGCATAGACAAGGAAAGTGTACTCAGGTGCGGGAGCCAAACCCAAAATGGGTCCACTCCCTATTAACAGAGGCCTAATATAAAGAGACCCTTTTCCAGGAGGAGGAATCTGCACATTTTCATAAATGAGATAATTAATAATTCCAAACCCTAAAAGCGATAAGTGTCACATAATTAAATTAGAGGACAGAGGAAGTATAAATTTAAAGAACAATAATTACCCAACGCTTGTTAGCGAGAGCAGTTTGCTTAACAGCATCGACAAATTGATCAGTGGTAGGGGAAGCCATGCACATTCTTTCTGCACCAAACTGCATTCTAATTGCATTCTGATGAGGGCGAAATAGAAATATCCGTCCGTCCTCTCTTCTATACGCTTTTATACCTTCAAACAAACCCTGTTTGAACAAATACATTGTTGAGGGTACTTTTCAAATGATTTGGCTATGTGTTAAATTTTAAATAATTTACCTGTCCATAGTTCAGTACACCAGCAGAGGGGCTTAATTGGATATTCCCATAACGATTAAGCTGTCCTTGTCTAAAAGTTCCGTCTTCAGAGCTTTTTGTTACGTACATAAAATCAGTTTGCATCAAATGGAATCCAAGATTATCCCAGTCAATATCCGCAGACTCGTCATCACTGAGATACCATCAACAAATTAACTTTGTAGAATTCAAATGTTGCTGACTCTGTTTTGAGTTGACTGACTAATTTTTGCTAAAGTTAGAAAAATTCTAAGACTCATTCAAAGATATTGAGTTGCTCATATATATCAACTCTAATTTACCTGTAAAATGCAGCCTGAGCTGTATAGTATCTTGCTGTAACCTGCAAATGCAATTAGAAAAAAAGTATGCAATCAAAATATATGGTATATTATTAGCATCTATGGAAAAAAAAACGAAAAGGCAGGAAATTTGTTCCTCAATGGGGAAAAAACTTAAATGGGGACCAAATTACGTACCAAAATTTAATTTGCCAAAGACTAAGATAAAGGCAAAAATAGAAAAGGCTATAAGGGCGTGTTTGTAATGAAACAAAAGATATGCTTAATAAAAGCTAATTCATTTTCCGTCAATCAAACTCCAAAATATATTTTCCTTGAAAATATTTTCATTAAGAGGGAAAAACGACTTTCTTCACCTATATTTTTTCTCCTATATAGTCCATTTGAAATAGTTTTAATCCTAAACAGTGTTGGATAGCGAGACAAAATTTCTTCTGAAAAATATTTCCGGATTCCATAAATATGAATAGAGCTTAAAGAACAGCATGTGAAGAGTAATTAAATGCATGACAAACCTTTGAAGATAAAGCTGAAGATTGATATAATTTACGAAAAATTGCAGCCCCTCGAATCATCTTTGCAGAAAGAAAATTAGTTTGATCTCTTCCCGCGAAGTTTCAAAAATTAGTTATAATATGGGGCAAAGCAGAGGCAGATGGAAAATTCTGCGTAATGAATTAAAGAATTGAATGTACGATATCAATTAGTTAGTTGTGATTTTGATAAAGAGAAATGTGTGTTTATATAAGAGGAGAGGAGAAGAAAACGCCAAAAATTAGCAGAGATGCTTTGGTGGCGTCATAAGATATCAGCCCCCCCAAAAAAAGGGAAAACAAAAAGAAAGGGTCTAAGGAAAGAGAAATGTTAATCCCTATTGTTTATCGGACACAAGTAACCAGGCTGTCAATCAAATCCTCCCTATTCCAATGTAATAGGAACTTTAAAATTGAAAGAGGGGGGTTTTTGAGGTGTTTGCCGGGGGGTGGGGGTGGGGGGAGGAGGCGAGATTGGAAAATATTTATTCACACTCAGTAGTTATACTAAATTATACTACTATTAGTTTCAAGAAGAAAAAAAAAACGGCCCGATGCACTAAGCTTTCGCTATGTGCGGGGTCCGAAAACGGCCGTATCACAAGGGTGCATTTCTGTTTTCACGGCTCGAACCCGTGATTTCCTGGTCACATGAACACAACTTTACCGGGTTACGCCAGACTCTCTTTCTATACTACTATTAGTTAATCATAATTAAGTACTGTAATATATTGAGGTAAAATCATGGATATCAAAATACAATTCCTAATCGAGATAAAAAAAGTATAATTTTTTTTATTTGCTTAAGCCTTGGTATATTGGTGAGAGGTAACAAGTACCTTGTGATATATAGTCGAGGTATGCGTAATAAACTAGCTCACACATTAACATTGAAAAAAGACATTAGGTAATCATGATTATATATATATATATATATATATATATATATATATATATATATATATATAAGACATATGTCATCTATTTAATAATTTGGTGAAAAAAACGAAATAGGAATATATTTTTCTCAAAAAAAATTTGGAAAGGTAGCTTATGAGGTGCTAATTTAAACTTTTGATAAAAGAAAAAGAAGAAGAAAAGGAATAGTTTGCCATAACTCTATCTAAGTTGAGAATTTTTCTATCATGTGATAAATACATATACGAGTAAAATATAACAAAGTTAAAATGGAAACCTCTAATTCGATGACTAGCATCACCTTACTTATGTCTAGTTGATTGTGTGAACTGTGAACCCACTAGGAGACGTGATAGATTGGTTTGAATCTCTCTACCCTTAATAAGATATCTTGAATTCGAATTATAAGATTTTTTTTCTCCATAGAAATTAAAGCAGTTTACCCCTCATAATTGTCTACTACCCATGCAATCAAATTGAATTTATAAATTTCGAATATCGGACAGATAAAAAACTGATTGACGACGAAATAAGCTGATAGTTACGTTCTAGCGTTTATGTTTTGACACATGTAATTGTCTTCAAAATAGTTACGTAATTGCTGGATAATGCCATTTTCTGAAACAAAGAAAAGAATGCCAATTCTTTCGGCACAAATTTAATTACTCAGAAAAGGCCAAAAAAAGGTTAATGATTTGGAATCGCTCTAGAAATTGGTCCATTCCAACAAATCCAGGTGATAATGGCAAATAATTAATGAATCTATTGGTGCTAGTCTTCAGTTTAGGTAAAAAATAGAGAGTAATGATATTAATGTGCTTCGACATCTATTTCATAAAATGCTTTCCAATTTTATTTTAATCACGCATTTACACACGGGTTTAAGTTATACAATATACCTAGCCTAAGAAAAGTAAGGATACGTTTTTCCTTAACCGTATTATGTGCATATGAAGAACAATTGTGTTGCGTTCATTGATTTTGTGTATACGTGATATGTAGGTAAGTTTTGTACCTTTTCCCCCAAATAATCTAAAAAAGAAACCAGGGGCGACCCGACCAGTTCTGTGGTCTAAAGCCAAATTTTATGAGGAGCCTTAACTTTTTTTTTAAATTTTATTTATTTATTTGAACTCTACTTTTTTATCGTTTCTTAGATACAAAGTTATGAATAATTTTATTATAATCAATAACTCCTAATAAGTCTTTCTAATTGACAATATAGCTAATTTATTTAACCTTTCTGGAGACACTGATGATCTTAGGTAAGATTTTATCAATTTTAATTTTCAAATTTCTTTCTGCTGAAACGAGGGTAACAAGAGTTATTAACATTATTCCATAAGTAATATAGCCATTGAAAAAAGAATCAAATCTTTTTATTTGGCTGAGTGTATCAATTAATCTGTTGTCTTCTAATTGTGCTATTTTCTTAATATTTTTATTTCCGAAAATAAATCTAAACCATCAATATCGAATTGATTATTATTCTTTAAGGAACATTCAAGATTAAGGCAATATTTTTTCAAATTTCTATCATCTAGTGATCTTAATTTTTATCGCTAAATAGAAAACCAAATTATATTTGCATATGCTTCGAATTGTTCAAATCTATTTTGAAGTAAGAAAACAGCCTTGTCTACTATGTATAAAGTAATCAACTACAAATGACTCTTCAAAAGATTTTGAGATTTTATTATCAACATTCTCATCAAATTGTTACTTCCTATATATCATACGTTTCTTACGAAATTCGAGTTCGATATTCATTTCAAGTGCAATTTTCGTAGCAGAAATCATAGCAGTTGTAAATCCTTCTTCTCTATACTTGTCAAAGAAAGAAATCAAATTTTTTCACTTCACATAACTTTTTTAAACTTATACATAGCTTATTATGTGTAACAAAAAGTAGGGCCTAAAGTAGTTGCTTTAGTTGCTTTATTGAAGGGCCGCCCTTGAAAGAAACAACAAATTATTCATTTTTATTACATATATATATGTATATATATATATATATATATATATATATATACATATATATATATATATGTATGTATATCTTGGTAATTACATAAATAGTAAAATAGTTAGTAATAAAAATGAATAACCTGTTGTTTCTTTCAAGCTATCAAGATCCTATTAAAGAAACATGATAAATCGAGTTCGTTGCTTGCACGGCTGGATCATAGACATGCGATCTAAAGTAAATGCACTCGTTTTTATCACATATTTTCTTAAAAAAATATAAAACGTGCACTCCTTGCGTCGAATTAATAATTATTCTAATATCCAACTCGATTTCTTTTTCGCTGTTTTATTAATAAAAATTAACACAAAATCTGAAATGTAGCTGTTCTAATATTATGATTGGGAGAAAGTCGCCTATTTCCCCCTATTTTTCTAACCAGCTATGAAGTACGCATTTGAAATTAATTATCGAATCTTTCAGGCTAATAGTATATTAAAAGAGAATCATAAAATGGATTTGTTGAATTGAAAAACCCAATATATATAATTGTCTTTGGTGTTATAAAATAAAGAATATAAAGTGAAGACAAGTATAGAGAGAAACTGATATATTATTCGAATTCAAACTGATGTACATAATGAACTGAAATCTCTTCTATTTATAGAAGAAAGGAAGTTGATGTGTAAGCTGCTACTATACCAGATATGAATAATCTTCTACTGAGAGCAATGTTTATCCATAACGGAGTACTGAAAGGATAAGCTTATTATACCCGATATGGATAATCTTCTACCAGGGGTAATGTTTATCCATAACTGGGTACTGAAAGGATAAGCTTATTATACCCGGTATGGATAATTTTCTACCGGGGATAATATTTATCTATAACTGGATACTGAAAGGATAAGCTTATTATACCCGGTATGGATAATCTTCTACCGGAGGTAATGTCTATCCATAACTGGATACTGAAAGGATAAGCTTATTATACCCGGTATGGATAATCTTCTACCGGGGATAATATTTATCCATAACTGGGTACTGAAAGGATAAGCTTATTATACCCGGTATGGATAATCTTCTACCGGGGGTAATGTTTATCCATAACCGGGTATCGAAGTGATAAGCTTCTTCAGGAAGCTTATTTCCAATAGAGTACTTAAATAGATAAACATATTTACGGTGGAGTCCCATATGGATAAGCTTCTTCAGGAAGCTTATTTACAACGGAGTACTAAATGAACATCCATAATATAATATATTTATAACACTCCCCCTTGGATGTTCATTAAAAGATAATGTGCCTCATTAAAACCTTACTAGGAAAAACCACGTGAGAAAAATCCTAGTGAAGGAAAAAGAGTACACATATTTAGTAATACGCATTGCTGACTGCCTCATTAAAAACCTTGTAAGGAAAACCCTGTGGGAAAAACCTTAGTAAGGGAAAAAGAGTACAGCGCGCATTTTACTCCCCCCGAAGAAAACCTTATTTCAAATATTTGAGTCTCCGCATTCCAATCTTGTATACCATATTCTCAAAAATTGTTGTTGGTAAAGACAATCTGCTGGATTGTCACTTGAACTAATTTGATGCACATCAATGTCACAATTTTCCTGAAGATCATGTATGTAGAATAATTCTGGTGAAATGTTCTTCGTTCTATCTCCTTTTATAAATCCTCCCTTTAATAGTGCTATGCATGAAACATTGTCTCCGTATAATATTGTGGGTCTTTTATCACATTCCAACCCACATGTTTCTCGAATGAATCACTGATCTCAATCATATGCACTCCCTGCTTGCCGGTTTGAAATCGAGCTTTATGGGTATCGGATAAATAACCTGCATCTGCATTACCAATACGATCTGCACCACTTTTGTTAGCATTAGCAAGATAAATAAGTGCACCATCTACACCGAGATAGAGTATTTCAGGACCAAGGAGCTCCTCATCCTCTTCTAGAGGTTGGAACGGATCCTTATTCACTTCAAGTGATTGAATATTCATTGGTGTACTTAATGGGTACACTTTGTCCATGTAAAAGTATTTTTAAGACCCTCTTGGAGCTCTTCCGGAGTTCCAATAAGATTTATGTCACCAACATAAACAGCAAGTGTAACAAATTTTGATGACATTTTCTTTATAAAAATACATGGACAAATAACATAATTTATGTAACTTTCTTTCAGCAAATATTTACTGAGGCGATTATACCACACGCGCACAGATTGCTTTAAACCGTACAAAGATCTTTATAATTTGATCGAGTACATTTCTCAAGACTTTGAATTATATGCTTCGGGCATTTTCAATCCTTCAAGGATCTTCATATAGATTTAGCCAAATAAGTCATATAGGTTAAGACTTGTATCTAAATGGTATGACATCTTCAAGTGTCTGGACTGCTAGTCCGATCCTCACAATCTTTTACAATATTGTGCACTATATTGTATTAAATATATCGTCGACGATCATTTTGTGTCTGCTCCAAAGCGACATAACTTGTGGAGATCTCATCACTTTCTTTATTTTCAGGTACCTGAACTTTTTCGGGAGTTTCATGAAATGTTATGTCGTGGGCTCTTCTAGAGCTTATTTCCTCCTCATTATGATCATTTTGATCATTAGCTCCTACTATTTTTCAAGGATTGTTACCTTTGGAACCGATTGGTCTACCACGCTTCATGCGTACAGTAAACTCTATCCTTCAGGGACTTTAATTTTAATAGGAGCATTTGCAGCTGAAATATGATATTTAATTTTGGATCAGCAAATGCTTCTGGCATTCGACTTGAATTATCTTCTAAGTGAGGATCATGATAATTCGATTCATATAGCATATTTTTCAACTGTTTATTCCATCCCCCAAATGTTAGAAAAACTAACATATATCCCCAATCATCTTTGGGAAACATATCTTTGTGTATTATGGTAGAGAAATTAATCATATACCACGCAACAAAAGATAGTAAAAATATTTGGTTTCTGATCCTAAACCAATTGTGAAGGGAGGACTTATCATATATTGTTGATCTGATGCATACAAGTGCTGCTATATGCAATTTAGAAAATCTTAGGACAACACATGAAGCTTTGTTCTCATAAGCAATGGTTTAGCCATTAATAGGAGGTATTCAACGCTAAACCAGGTTGGATATAAACCAGCATTATCAAGATAAACTGTCTTGATTTCATAATCTGAAAATTATGCTCTTAATCGAGAAAAGCAATTCCAAATGCCAAACTGCAGGTTGATAATAATTACACATGTAACCATCTCATATATGCACCTATAAGTGGTTCACATGATAGGTGAACGAGTCCATATTCACCTTTTATATATTTCAGAATCAGGGGTCTTAGTCCCAACTTTAGCTGGTATAATCAATTCATTATGAGAACAAGCAACACATGAGAATTCCTGAAGAATCTTCTAGTTCTTTAGTATATGCTTATCTGAATTCTCAAATAGCTCATTTAAAAATGGCAAATGAAAACTTCAAGTTTATCATGTCATGTGCTATCTCTTAGTAAACTTCTGGTTTACTATGGCATAAACTTTTGCTTTAGTAAACTTCTGGTTTACTGTGATACATGATATAGTACAAATTAAAGAATAAGACGGATAACTTCTCACATACATATTATTTTACCCCCTATGATTGTGGAAACATGAAGATTATCAATCTTCCAATCATTTGTAGTCTCAATATGATAGCCATTTGTATTAGTAAACTTCAGGTTTACTACAACATATGTTTTGACCATAATCATATAATATGAATGACATATTTGTATATAAGCTCTTCGAGAGCCTTCATTTATTATCCACAATCTAATATTTATCTGGCACTACTGGTGTCATGTATTCTTTAGGCAAACATTTAGCTCTTCAGGAGTTGTTGATACATTTTGTACTATCAAATATTGCTCAGACACTGCTGGTGTCATGAGAGAAAATCACAATCAAATAAACAATGTAAAACAATTGTTTAAGCACACGAAAACTCCTCTTCATAATATTTTTCCACTTCAGGAGGCAATTTCAATTGTGTTACTTCTTCAGGAGCAAATTTAAAATACGAAATATTGAGTATATATTCTCTCAATTATATTAACTCTTCTGGAGGTGAATTGTAATGTATTCACATCAAGAGCGCGTTCATATTTACCCGACTTATTAGTATTGTCACATTCACTTCAGGGAATGGATTAATATTATCAAAAGTTCTCATCCTTCAGGAAATCGAACATAATTATCTGAATGCGCATTAATCACATCAAATTGTGATGCCTCAACCTCTTTTAAAATATTTACTACTTCAGGAGCAAATCGAGGCGTGCATTTAATATAGAGAATATTTATGTAGCTTATCTTCAATTGTAACCATAGAAAGCCTAAATTATCACTTCTGGTGATCATAGGCATATACCACTTCTGGTAGTTAACAAAATATAATTACAATGAGATATACGAAATATAACCACTTCTTGTGGTTGTATATTTCTTGCAAACTCTGCTAGAGTTTAAGTTGATCTAATAATATTATCCATATTCTTCAAAATGACATAAACAAGATATATTATAGTAAACATCATTATCAAATCATAATTTTTCTTTATGTACAACAATTACATAACCATACTATTTATTACAAATAACAAAAATTAAAATATTTACATTTCTACAGATTCACCACCGATTACATGACTTGTTTCTCCTTCTGGGAGTGCAAGGTAATCAGTTAAATCCAAATGCATGAAGTCTAAATTATCTTCAGAAATAAAATTTGCTTCAGCATTTTTCTCTGTCTTCTTTAGGGAGGCTTGATAAAGCTTAACCAGGTGCTTTGACGTACGACAGGTACGTGACCAGTGCCCTTTTTCTCCACATCTATTGCATGCATTTTCTGCATTTGGTGCTTGCACCGCTTTATGCTTTTGTTCCTTCCTTTTCCACTACTGGTGGTGAGGAGTGTTCTTTGGTGCATTATTATTACCATGATTAGAGTTTCTTTCCCGACCACGATCATGACCACGACTGAGGCCACAACCTTTTCCACGTTTAGCCTGGTGGAAGTTCGTCTCATTCACTTCAGGGAATGGACAAGAACCAGTAGGTCGGCATTCATGATTTTTCATTAATATCCCATTATGTTGCTCGGCTATAAGAAGATGTGAGATAAGTTCAGAATACTTTTTAAATCCCATCTCTCGATATTGCTGCTGTAGGAGCATATTCGAGGCATGAAAAGTGGTGAAAGTTTTCTCCAATATATCATGATCAGTAATATTATCACCACATAACTTCAATTGGGAAATAATTCTGAACATAGCAGAATTATACTCACTGATAGATTTAAAATCTTGTAGCCTTAGATGAGTCCAATCATATCGTGCCTGTGGAAGAACGACCATCTTCAGGTGGTCATATCTATCTTTCAAATTATTCCACAGTATGACTGGATCTTTAACAGTAAGATATTCCATTTTCAGGCCCTCATCAAGGTGATGGCGTAGGAATATCATTGCTTTGGCACGGTCTTGGTTTGATGCCTGATTTTTGTCTTTGATGGTGTCTGCCAGACCCATCGCATCAAGATGAATTTCAGCATCAAGCACCCAAGACATGTAGCTTTTGCCCGATATATCCAGGGCTACAAATTCAAGTTTAGAAAGATTTGACATTATTTAGGAAAAGAAAGTTCTTACCTCAGATACTTTCAAAATATTTGCTCGAGATGGCAGAGTCTCGTGCTGATAACGTGTTATAAAATAAAGACTATAAAGTAAAGACAAGTATAGAGAGAAACTGATATATTATTCGAATTCAAACTGATGTACATAATGAACTGAAATCTCTTCTATTTATAGAAGAAAGGAAGCTGTTGTGTAAGCTGCTACTATACCAAATATGGAAAATCTTCTACTGAGAGCAATGTTTATCCATAACGGAGTACTGAAAGGATAAACTTATTATACCCGATATGGATAATCTCCTACCGGGGGTAATGTTTATCCATAACTAGGTACTGAAAGGATAAGCTTATTATACCCGGTATGGATAATCTTTTACCGGGGATAATATTTATCCATAACTGGGTACTGAAAGGATAAGCTTATTATACCCGACATGGATAATCTTCTATCGGAGGTAATGTCTATCCATAACTGGGTACTGAAAGGATAAGCTTATTATACCCGGTATGGATAATCTTCTACCGGGGGTAATGTTTATCCATAACCGGGTATCGAAGTGATAAGCTTCTTGAGGAAGCTTATTTCCAATAGAGTACTTAAATAGATAAAACATATTTACGGTGGAGTCTCATATGGATAAGCTTGTTCACGAAGTTTATTTACAACGGAGTACTAAATGAACATTCATAATATAATATATTTATAACATTCGGCAAATTATATTAGCAAGTACTCTAGTTTGGGACGTTCATTTCTTATTTTATGTTTTATTTCTCTAGACATTGAAATGAAGAATGGACTCAGAACCAAATTTTGTATTACATAATTGCACACAAAAGGTGTGAAGGAATTAGACAAATGTCTTAATGTACACCGATGCTTAATTAGTTGTTAGCTGAATTAGTTAGTTATTAGTTAATTGTTTTGTTAGTGGAAGTTAGGAATACAGCTGACAGTTAGTTAAGAAGTGGTAGTTATACTCTCTCTCTCTCTCTCTCTCTCATATATATATATATATATATATATATATATATATATATAGGATCTAACTAATTCATTTTCATAACACAATTCATTCTATCCAGAAAAATTTCCCAAATCTCTACATGTGCTCTCTTCCTCCGTCTCTACTTTTCTCTGTTTCAATGGCGATTAGGAATTCAACATGTTTCTTCATGGTATCAGAGAGGGGTCTCGTCGGTAAGTTCTAAGAATTGTTCTTCGCGGATTGAAGACGATCGAGAGATTCATCGATAATTTTTGTGAAAATCGATTCCTAATCTGAATTACAGCAAACCCTAGATTTGCTTGTTAATTTTTTTTTTGATTAACGATCATTCACTGCATCTACGAATTCCCTAAGTTTGTTGTGTATAATTTTTGGTTTCCATGGCGATTAAGGATGTATATGATTTAGGAACCTCTGTTCTAGCTCCGGTGATGATTGATCATAATCATCCCTTGTATCTTCATCCTTCTGATGCCCATGGGTCCTTATCTGTTTGTATTCAACTCATAGGCATGGAGAATTATACTCTGTGGGATCGAGCAACGAGAGTTGCACTCCTAGAAAGAAATAAGCTGGGTTTCATTGATGGTACAATCACTAGGGATACTTTTGGACCAGATTTAGGACATTAGTGAGATTGGTGTAATGTAATAGTAGTTTCGTGGCTTACTGGAAAGTGAGCAAGGAATTGCTAAGCGGAATTCTATTTTGTTCAATTACGCTTTTAGTTTGGAAGGAATTGCAGAAGAGATTCAATAAAGTGAATGGATCACGTTTGTATTCTCTTCACAAGGAAATCTTCACATTGACTCAAGGCACATCACCTGTGTCAGTAAAGGATTTATGGGATGAGTATGACTCAATGATGCCACCTCCTTCATGTGACTGTGAGAAATCATAGGACTTTACAGTGCACTTACAATATCAGCGCTTATTGCAAGTTTTAATGGGACTCAATGAAGGTTATGGTCAGACAAGGAGTCAAATTCTGATGAAGTGTAAGGTGATTAATTGAACCAAGCGTATGCTTTGATTATTCAGGATGAGAGTCAAAAACTTATGGCAGGAAGTAACTATGTTACAGCTGAAACCATGGAGTCAGTTGCATTGTTCACAACTAGAAACATTGTACCTAAGTGGAAGAGAAATTGGAGTATAGAGTGTGACTATTGTAATGGAAAAGGCCACACAAGGGATGGTTGTTTCAAGCTGATGCATTGTGGTTACTGCAACAAGAGGAGTCACCTTAAGGAGAATTTCTACAAATTGATTGGATATCCTGCAGGTTTTAAGTCCAAGGCTAGAGCTAATGTGGTTGATGGCATTCTTTGCAATCTGAGGTTGGTGCAACTAATCAAGGCAACACCACTGAAAATAATTCAACCAACACTGCTGCACCAATGATCACATATGAACAATATAATATGCTACGCAGCATGCTCAGTAAGGCTTCCACATCTGAGACATGTGCACACTTGGTAGGTAAGTGCTTTCTTGTTAAAGATAATGCAGTATAATGAATAGTAGAAACATTGTACCTAAGTGGAAGAGAAATTGGAGTATAGAGTGTGACTATTGTAATGGAAAAGGCCACACAAGGGATGGTTGTTTCAAGCTGATGCATTGTGGTTACTGCAACAAGAGGAGTCACCTTAAGGAGAATTTCTACAAATTGATTGGATATCCTGCAGGTTTTAAGTCCAAGGCTAGAGCTAATGTGGTTGATGGCATTCTTTGCAATCTGAGGTTGGTGCAACTAATCAAGGCAACACCACTGAAAATAATTCAACCAACACTGCTGCACCAATGATCACATATGAACAATATAATATGCTACGCAGCATGCTCAGTAAGGCTTCCACATCTGAGACATGTGCACACTTGGTAGGTAAGTGCTTTCTTGTTAAAGATAATGCAGTATAATGAATAGTAGAAACATTGTACCTAAGTGGAAGAGAAATTGGAGTATAGAGTGTGACTATTGTAATGGAAAAAGCCACACAAGGGATGGTTGTTTCAAGCTGATGTATTGTGGTTACTGCAACAAAAGGAGTCACCTTAAGGAGAATTTCTACAAATTGATTGGATATCCTGCAGGTTTTAAGTCCAAGGCTAGAGCTAATGTGGTTGATGGCATTCTTTGCAATCTGAGGTTGGTGCAACTAATCAAGGAAACACCACTGAAAATAATTCAACCAACACTGCTGCACCAATGATCACATATGAATAATATAATATGCTACGCAGCATGCTCAGCAAGGCTTCCACATCTGAGACATGTGCACACTTGGTAGGTAAGTACTTTCTTGTTAAAGATAATGCAGTATAATGAATAGTAGACACAGGAGCTACAATTGACATGACAGGAAATGAACATTTATTGTTGGATGATGGTAAAGTAGGAAGTGCTGAAAATATGCAAATGCCCACAAGAGAGTCTGCTAAAGTAACAAAAACAGGAAACAATCCTTTGGTAGGAGGTGATGTCCTTAAGGATGTGCTTTGTGTACCAAATTTTAAATTCAATCTATTATCAGTATCCAGATTGACCAAGGAATTGAATTGTTGTGCAATATTCTTTCCTGAGCACTTTATATTTCAAGATCTTTGCACTGGGAAAGTGAAGGCAACTATTAGTAAAGAAGATGATTTGTATGTGCTGAGAACACACTATAAGGAAGCTGGAATAAAGGGAGCAAAGATTATAGCAGTAGAGCAGATGAACGAACCTAAAATTTGGCACAGAAGAATGTACCTATGGCAGTCATTAAAGATTTCTGGATTTAGGAATAAAGATGTTTTTCAATTACAAAACTGTGATGTGTGTCCCTTGTCTAGGAAAACAAGATTGTCATTCCCTGTTAGTACTAGTAGAGCAGATGAACCTTTTCATTTGATGCACATGGATGTATGGGGTCCTTATAAGGTTCCAACCTATAATGGAATGAGTTACTTTTTGATATTAGTAGATGATCACACTAGATATACATGGATTTTCTTAATGAGAATAAAATCAGATGTGTCTGAGTTACTTAAAACATTCCTTGCAATGATTCTTAATCAATTTGGAAAGATGATTAAAGTGTTCAGATCAGATAATGGATCTGAATTTTTTAACATGTCTTGCAAGGAATTATTTGCACATCATGGGATTTTACATCAGAGTTCCTGTCCTTACACTCCTCAATAAAATGGAGTGGTCGAGAGGAAACATAGGCACATCCTAGAAACAACAAGAGCAATTAGGTTTCAAGCTAATTTGCCAATTCGATTCGGGGGGGGGACATGTGTAGAGGTAGCAGCATATATAATAAACAGGATTGTCACGACCCAAACCTAAGGGTCACGACGGGCACCCGGTTCCTTACTTAATCGAGTACCAACGTAATATATCTTTCTTATCGTACTATCATGGTAATTGGGCCAACATGGCCACAACTCGTAATGTATAACTATAAGTGGAAAAGCACTGTATCAATGAACCATCTTTCTTAAAACATGAATACATATGGGGCGTCAAGGCCTCTAACATACTGTACAAAATTGACCTCTGTCTAGAAAGCCTCTAAGGTTTTTACCATCAAATGGAACAGGGTACCGGCCTACCCATAAGTCTGTAGCAAAATTCTAACACAATGACTCATAGACTCGGCTGCACTCCGAATGAGGTGGAGTCTTACCGATCCATCGATGAATGCTAACCTCGTCTACTATGAGGGCTCGTCAAACTAATTTTCTATACCTGTAGGCATGAATGCAACGTCCCCAACAAAAGGACATCAGTACGAATAATGTACCGAGTATGTAAGGAACACAAATAAGTATATACAAGACATGGAAGAAATATGGAGTAAATGAATCAACCTGTAAGTTTGGATAACTCTATAAATTATGAAATATTTATAGTGTCATGCATATGCGTATGAATGTCATGTTGTGCATAGGTACATGTGTTCATAATATCATCAAGCCTCTGAGGGAATCCCATTATATCATCTCGACCACTGTGGGCAAAATCATCAATGTATACTAGTTGATCAGGTAGTGGTGCGTATATAACGTCGTAACCGTTCCCATATCCCATATAATATATATATATATATATATATATATATATATATATATATATATATATATACACGCGTATATAACACCATCTAGTCATGGGTCAATGTAAATGAATGCAATGCATGAGAAGTACGTCAATAAAATCTCTCGGAATGTCATAAGACCATTATGTCTTTAATTAGTATCATGAAATAAACTGTATCAACTTACGTATTTTCTGAGACACATGAACAGACAATAGAATAATAAGACATATGGGAAATCAAGAACATAGGAACCTCTAGTATTTCTATGAATAAAGTCATTTATGGAAGTTGTGCATTTGCTCGTTTCGTTTGTATTGTATGGACCATGCCAAAAGGAAAGAAAGGATAGCCTTAACATACCTGAGCCGATTCTCTTGACAATCACTCTAACACATGTTAATTGCGACAGCACGTAATGGCAGATCAAAGTAGGGGAGAATCCGTATGAGTTTTTTGAGAAAGATTGTATCGGGCTCCCTTAGAATTGCAAATCCCATTGCTATTACACAGTATAACTTCGTGTGAAATTTTGTTGAAGAAACAATCACGTTGCCATTACTTGTATGAGTTTGTTAAAGCATTATACCTTACTATGAAGATCGGATATGTCTTTCTTTGAATTTTTGAGATGTCTTTTACCTTAGTGTGTGTGGTCCCCACTAAGGTGATGAGTTAGCCACACAAAAATCCTCCAAATGCCACCTATCCACTTGAATTCAAGATTCACTAGGTGGGAATAGTGTGCTGCCACCTTAATGCCTCCTTAAACTTATCCAAATTTTCACCCCTTTTCCTTAATCAACTTATTAATTCCCCACTAATCCAATAATTAACCAATTATCCACATAATTAAAAATTATCTCAAATTACTTAAAATATTATTCACTTTTAACACACTTTATATACATTACTATCATGGTCATGTGGTACCTTGTATGGCACTAGTCCATGATTACGGAGTATTATAGCTTGGACCGTATTTTATCTCCAAATTGCCAAACTTCGACGGAACTCATTTTCTTCGATTCTCTTACCATCTCACCTTCACGAATTAACTTATCACTTATTTGAAATAGTGTAATAATTATAATCCCGAAATAAATCTCATTCCCGAACTTACGTCAATTAACTTACGATGAAACTTTAATGTATGAAAATGTGAAATGTAACATCTCATTTATGAGCTTATATCAATTTACTTATGGTGTACTTTCACGTAAGAAAACATGGGGTATAACGTCATCCCCCCCTCCTCTGGAACATTTTTCATCGAATGTCGACTGATTCACTTATCATTTTCATAAACTATGTCTTCTGAATACTTTAATACTCTTCTTGCCATCTAGGCAACTGTTCTGTGAATAAAGCCAAAGGCCATGGCATTCTCCCCTTTAGGCCTCTTTCTCACATCATGACTTGTGTTCGGAATCCTTCCAATCTCGTAACTGTTGCTACCTTTTATCATGTAGCCTGCATGACTCTGACCTTGAAATGTGCCTATGTGACTCTTCTCTCCTTTTTCCTCCAGCTCTTAGCCAATATCTATGCCTCACTTTGTAAACATATACAGAGCTTGATAAGATATCTCTCTGGGCATCTATGGGTATACTGAAGTTCTTCGCTCGATACTTTGTTGAACTTACGAATATTGTTATACCTTATTTCATATATTCGTTTATCCATCTATATGACTTTATTGCATCTAGGTAGGTCATACTATACCATAACTCTTACTTTGATTTATCGTTACTGAGGTCTGCTACCAAACTCCAAGTTACTTTCGTTGCTTATCCCAAATGTATAAATCTAAGTCCGTTAATGCTTCCTCATTACTGTTCATCTTAAGAATGACGGCCTAATCTCATATCATACTTTGTGACTTTTGTCCATCCGTTGTTCATTCACCTCAATATTGATTTACAATCTACCACTGATAACTTGAAACCTCTTACGTAATCACTAGGGCTCACATTGCATCGTAGAACATTTGAAGTGATTTTCCTGATCCACTTAGGGGCGATACGATACTATACTTCCATAATCATATTTCATAGCATCCCAATGTGATTTACCTTACGTGGGTATTTTAATCTTGTACAATTCATGATCATTACTCAATCTAAGGCCCAAACATCATCCTTGAACTATCACAATTACACCTTCATTCTATTACTAGGGCAGCATTCCATCTCTTCTAAATGCTACTGGTCTTAGGCTCCTTTGAGTTCATTCAGGCTATACTCAGCTTTCTATAACTTAGAGAAACCATCAGCTCTTTTGTTTTTATGGGCTTAATCCTGAGGACTTATCCATTCTCATCACCTTCTCACTCTCCCTTTCTTATCCTTACTCCTATTTTCCTAAAACCTTGTCGCTTTATCATATTTTAGCTTACGATCTACACATATCTATCTATACTACTCACAACCTTCTTTTAACTTGCTTGTGTTGATACCCAATTTTTCCTTCACATATTTAAATATGCATACATACTTTTAAAATATTGCATACACACTTACAAACATGCACAAATATTTTTATAATTTTTCTATAATTTTTAAAGGACTTAAAAACCAATTTATTTCTGTATTTTATTTGTACAAATATTCAATAACTATTCCTCATATTATTTTTTTATGAAGATTGATTATTTAAATTCATCATTTTATGCCCATATAAACCCTTAAATATTTTATTTGTATTTTTACAATCACATTTGCATTTTAGGCTAGAATTTTGTATTTTTTGCAACAATAGCCTATATATATGAAAATTTATATTATCCATACAGAAAATGGTTTTTCATATTTTTATAATATTAAGTATGTATTTTAAAACATTTTCACATACAAATAAAATTTTTATTCTTTATAAATTATATTATAAAATTGTTTTATTAAATTAATCAAGTATTTAAAATATAGCCTTAGAAAAGACCCAATTTCAAACTTAACCAGCCCAAACCCAAGCCCAAATCCCATCTGACCCTAACGAGCCTACCCGACCCAATGCCCTGGCTTATCCTGACCGTTGATCATTTTGATCAACGGTCCAGATCCCCCTTAACCTTAATTAAACCCATATACCCCATTCAAAACCTAATCATTTCCCACTCCTTCCCGCCGTCATCTGTTCCCTCCTCTCTCAGATACTCTCCATCTAAACCCTAACCCTAATCGCCGTCACCAGCGAGAACCTCCCTCCTATGGTGTTTCTGTGCCTTCTTCGACCACCTCTAGTCTCCTATACTCCATGGCTTTTCGACTTCATGAGTCCTTGAGAAGATTCTCAAAGAAAGCCAACCTATTCCGATTTGAAACTCATTTACCGGCATGTCTCCGGCCGCTTTCGTTTGTAAGTAAGGAATTCTCTTATTTTTGTTTGAATCCATGAGTTTTTAACCAATTCTCTTCATCTATACTATTTTCTGAAAACCCTAGTTTACTACTGTCTGATTCTTCACATATCTTTATAGATCCGAGGTGATTCGAGTATTATTAAGTGTTTTCCTTTAAAAAATTCCCTTTTTTACTAACTATCTCGATCTTAGTCACTCTCTTCTAAAACTAGGGTTCTTCCCAATCAATTGAGAGTCTTCTATACATTTAGAAACGTTCTATTTATTCCCGAACGCACAAGAAAAGGTAGAACCTTTGGGAGGTACTTTCGTTCTACTTTACTATAGCAGTTTTAGATCTGTCGGTCGCTCTCTTGCAAGTGCTCATCTAGATCCCACATATTTCAAATCTCGGCTCCCCTCAAGGAAAAAGCGGGATACTTAGCTGAAAGGGTGAACAAGGTCGAGCACCTTCAAAGGTTGCTCCAGTCTCCTGAAGCCTTGTGGATTGTGTGGGATTTAGGCGTGTCACGCCAACCATCTTCCAGTTCCTGGATAATCATTCCCGGATAATGCTTGCACGCTTGACATGAAAAGTAGAGGCAAGCGGAATCAAAGGCCGAGCCTCAACCAGTAAAGGGGGACATTCATGCCAATCCAAGCACAGTAAAAGTGTGCCCACTCTACCCTTCTTTCTGCTGGTGTGTAGGAGCACACTTCCATTTTCCCTTTACTAGTAGGGGGTCCCGTGGTTCTTATTCCGCCGCGTTTCCCAGTCCTTTTCTTTTAGTGCTTCAACCCGAATTTTTTCTACTTTCAATGTTTAATCTGCTCATCTCTTTAGGTATTTGAATAATTTTTGCACAAATGTCCGAACCCTAGACATTTCTAGTAGTTACACTAATTTTTTCTTCTTTCGTTTATTATGTTGATTTCTGGCAATCAGTGGTACTAACCGGTTCTATTTTGGGGATTCAAATATTTTCCTTGTTAAATCCAGTATTCTTTGGGATTTTTGCCCTAATTGATCTCTATTGGGGCTTCGAACCAGTTTTTCTTGTTAAATCCGGTATTTCTGTGAGGTTACTTAATTGATTTCTATTTAGTGAATCTAAATAAGTCTTTCCTATTAAATCAATATTCTTTGAATATTTTACTGGTTGATTCCTATTAACTGTCCTATTAAAATCAGTGTGTGTGCTGAAATTTTATTTGTTTCCTTATTTGTGACATGCTTCCCTGTTTTATTTGCCTTAACTAATGAACAGAAGTTTGGGGATTTTTATTGACTCTTTATATGGCATTATTATGGATTCTTTGCCTTAATTAAACATCATGTTGTATTAACCCCCAAATTAAGGGGTCTATCCCAGACTCCCTCATGGAAATTGATTATGTGATTGTCCTTAATTGATTGAATTCTGATTCTCTTTACCTTATTTATTCTACTCCCAAAGTATATATATATATACACACACTCTTATTCTACCTCTCAAACACACAAACAGTAGTTCAAAAAAAACACACACACAAACTTCCTCTCGTCTCTCTTTCTACTACTTGTGCTCATTGCTTGTCTAGCCGGCTAAAAGCCAAGGCTAGACCATTGCATCCTGCCTGCTCTATTTTCTGCATTTGCTTCCTTAACTAGTATGTTCCTATCTTAATGTCATTCTGAAATTCAAATCTATGTGCTCCTTGTTGTTCCATAGTTGTTAAATCCATGCATATTCTTGCACTAGTTTAATTGCTTATGTACATAATTCCATATCCTTTCATGTTTGTTGCTTTGACCAGTATGCTCAAGTTTCACCTTCTCTTGTTTTAATCAGCCTGTCTATTCTGTTTGAGTATCCAACATGGCCTTAGAACAACCTGTTTACTTGTGTCTCCCCTGTCCTGTAACCCCAACTAGTATGGCTACTTTGTGTGACTGAATTTCTATGGCTCTTTCTCTATTACTTATGTCACGACCCAAAATCCACTAAGGGTCATGATGTCGCCGGACACCATTGTCAGGCAATCCAACAACAAATATCTAGTAATGTTATAACGTCCCAAAATCCACTAAGGGTCGTGATGGCGCCGGACTCCATTGTCAGGCAAGCCAACAACAAACATCTAGTAACTTCTCATTTAAATATTTCTGAAATTACTTCTTTTATACGTTTAAACAATAAGGAGTAAATTTCCACTGAATAAATAATGATATCTTTAACAAATTTCAGAATATTGACTACTTCCATAGACATCCCAGAATCCGGTGTCACAAGTGCATGAGCATTTACTAGGGAATAAAATAAAATACAGTAACTATCCGGAATACAAGTGGACAGAAATGAAAATACAGTACAATACTCTGAAAGAGACTCTGCTAGCTACGGACGTCTCGATAAATGCAACTCACCTAAGTGTCTGTATCAACCATGCCGCTATGCCACTAAGACAATAACCACATACGAACCTGTGCAACAAAAATGCACAGCAAGTGTAGTATGAGTACGAAAACAACATGTACCCAATGAGTATCCCGTCTAATCTAGAAGAAGTAGAGACGAGAGGTCGACTTTGACACTTACTAGTGGTCCAATAGTAATATTATTAATGCGATGAATCACAGATTTATTAAGAACACAGTAAATTCAAATAAGTCACGAAACATGTAAAAGTTCCTTTTTATTTAAAAGTCTCCGAATTCATAACCCATTCATTAACAATTATCTCAACTCGAGGAGAGCAAATATCAATATCAATAAATCTCCAGGCAAGCAATACAAGTATGCGCAAATCATGCCGAGGTCGTACAACCCGATCCAACATAAATGTAAAATGTGCACTACCGAGGGTCGAATGACGCAAACTATAGATGCATCTATTATCCCGCTCGCGAATCATACATGCGACGCGATCAAATTTAAATAAACAACCACCCTGCTCGCGAATCATACATGCGACGCAGGTACACATAGAAATACATGCTCAAACAACCAAATTAAGAATTTATCGGGGAACATATATCCAAATAAAAGCCAATTCTCTTTTAACGATTTAAGAAAATGAAGTTTAATCCTTTTAGAAATTCATTTACCAATTCGATAGGATTTAAGCAACTCAACAGTCAATAAGATTATAGATATTCCAAGTATAGCATGCTTTTGGGTCCTAGACTACCCGGATTTACACATATTAGTAGCTACGCACGAACTCTCGTCACCTCGTGCGTACGTAACCCCGACAAATAGGAGCACATAACCAATTATTTCACATATCGGGACAATTCCCTCTTACAAGGTTAGAAAGGAGACTTATCTCGTTCCGAGGTTCCATAACCGGCATTCCACGCCCTTCCAAAGAGTTGAATCGATGCACAATGCTCCAAAACTAGCCAATAATTATGCAAATCCATTAATACATGTTCAATTACTCATTACAATCCAATTTATAACAATTCCTAACCCCAATCGAAAAGTTGACAAAATAGCCCTCAGGCCCACGTGCCCGGATTCCGAAATTTTTCGAAAATAAAGTTTACCCATAACCTCACAAACTCAAATATATAATTTACTCTCAATTTCATGTCCAAAATTGTGGTCAAAATTCAAAAATATCAAATTTCTAGGTCTTCCTCAAAATTCCCAAATTTCTACAAATTTCCTTGTCTAAATCCATATATAAGCCTTGTATTTACTCAAAACTAGTAGAAATCACTTACCTCATGCTTGGTGATGAAAATGGCACTCCAAAGTTGCTCCAAAATCGGCTCCCATAGAAGAAATGAAGTGAAAATGAGTCAAAACTCCGATTTTAAAAGAACACTGCCCAGACGACCCTACATCGCGGACGTGGAACATCCCTCGCGTTCGCGAAGCTCAGAAATCTCATGCCCAGAAAATCCTTCTCCACGTTCGCGACCCGCGGATCGCGTTCGCGAAAGCCAGCTGCCCAGACCCATCGCGTTCACGTTATCCTCTATGCGTTCGCGTAGGCCAAATGGCGTTGGTCCCAGCTCTCCCTTACCTTCTTCTCGTTCACATAGCCTCCCCCGCATTCACGAAGGCACAACGCAACAGCCCCATCAACTCCTCTTCGCGAACGCGGCACTCCCTTCGCGTTTGCAAAGAATGAAACCAGACACCAGCAAACAACAATTTCAAAACAGCCCGAAATGCTCCAAAACCACACCGAAACACACCGGAGGCCCCGTCTAATCACACCAACCAGTCCTATAACATAACACGGACCTACTCGAGGCCTCAAATCAAATGAAACAACATCAAAATCATGAATCACACTCCAATTCAAGCTTAATGAACTTAAGAATTTCAAACTTCTACATTCGATGTCGAAACCTATCAAATCATGTCCGATTGACCTCAAATTTTGTACACAAGTCATATTCGACATTACGGACCTACTCCAACTTCCGAAATCGGAATCCGACCCTGATATCAAAAAGTCCACTTCCGGTCAAACTCCTCAAAAACCTTCAAATTTCTATCTTTAACCAAATGACTCCAAAATGACCCACGGACCTCCAAATTCACTTCCGATCGCGCTCCCAGTACCAGAATCACCATACGGAGCTATTCCCAGACTCGGAATCCCAAACGAACATCAATAACACTGAAATGCACTTCAACCCAAACTTATGAAATTCCTTCAAAATGCTAACTTCTATAATAGGCGCCGAAACATTTTTGGGTCTTCCAAAACCCAATCCGGACATACACCCAAATCCGAAATCATCATACGAACCTGCTGGAACCTTTGAATCCTGATTCCGATGTCATTTACACAAAAATCCAACCTTAGTCAATTCTTTCAACTTAAAGCTTCCGAAATGAGAATTCTCTTTCCAAATCAACTCCGAACTTTCCGGAATTCAATTCTGATCGTGCGCACAAGTCATAATACCTTAAGTGAAGTTGTTCATGGCCTTAAACTACTGAACAACATGCTAGAGCTGAAAACGACAGGTCGGGTCATTACATTCTCTCCCACTTAAACATGCGTTCGTCCTCGAACGTGCTAAGAACTGTGCTGGAGTTGTCCGAAATCACTATTTAACACCTCGAGCCCCTACCCGTGCTACCACAACTCAGCTGGGCACCCTAGCTCGATTAGTCTGAAGATATCCTTTTTCACTTAAGCAAATAAGCCTTATGGCCCAATTCCAACATCCGGAATTCTCTGACAGGCATGTTCCAACATACGCTCACCGAATCAATAACTACACGCAACACCAAAACATGACTGCATACCTTAGCTGAATTCACAACTTGCACCACTTTACTCACAGGACCACAATAACATTCTCTGATCAAATTGATCGAAATTCCACGAATCTGATGTTCCCATTGAACCTCATGACCTACATAGGTCTTGATCTAACTCTTACAATACCGCCACGACGGAAGAGATGTGTAGAAATTCATAACTAACTACTGAATCAATAAATCATTGGGTCTATACTCCTGACAAGAACCATCACCTTATTCTGAAGCAAACAATGGTCTTAGCTCCTTAATATACTTCACATAATCAGATTGCACTGATCCTAAATCCAATGATTTCGTCTCACTTAGTACGAATTGCTCAGGCAATAAGCCATCTCGGACATGCTAAAAAGTCTCATATAATGCCACAATGTGCCAATAGGCTACCAATTCGAAGGTGATACAAAGGAAATTGAACTCTGAAAAGGAAATCCAATTTCCCCGCTCGTGAATCATACATGCGACGCAGCCAACATAATTAAACAAACACCCTGCTCGCAAATCATACATGTGACGCGGACACATAGCTAATATGAATTTTCCTCAGAAAGATAGGAAATAAAACACATAAAAACAGATATAGGAATCTGCACTCAACATCATACTGTTGCGGCGCACAACCCGATCCAAACAACATACCCATGGCGGTGTGCCGCTCGATCCACACATAAAATTCACAAAGGAGTTACACACCGAGCTAGATTGCTTATTACAACAAAATACTGAATATCGGTCACAAGCACGCTAAGTGATTAATACCATCCCTGAGGAGACATAGAGCGCTACAAGCTACGAACTCAAGCGCAACTGAAGTGCGATATATGATCTGAATCTCAAGAGCCATTCCACTCATATAATATCATCACTACGCAGAACCTCAACACATAAGAAATTCACCAAGTCGTCTCACAATTCACACGGCGCAATTTATCATTACATGAAATAGCTGACGATGAATAACACCCCGACTACTCTTCCATAAGGAGCGCATTGCTGAAATGAACACATCTGGCCTGATATAGAGCCTATATTCACATTTAAATCCATCCACAAACCTCAAGCTGATTCTGATCGCACTGAACTAAGCTAATAACCTTTCAAAGGTCCATAATAACTCCCCTTTTCTCATAACACACAAGAACAACCATCATAACTTGAGTAATCCTCCACAGTCCATAACCCAATAGACCGAGTGCCCTCAAGGCATCAATTCTTAGTTTAACGACATTACTACAACCTTCATACTTGGTTTAACTTCTTCTATCAATCAAGCGGCTACATGCCACACTTATACAACCTTCAAGTGGGGCACGCTCCCACAACCTTTCTTAACAGATAACATGTATGTACATCCAAACCATCGGCCGCACTAACGCTGAAAAGAGATCAAGAATCCTTAACCAGGATGCAAAGCGTTTTTCACAAAACACCGATTTTCAGGTGACGCTGAAGACAGTACCAACTTACTTTAAACATCAAAACTCATTTCCCTCTCATCCGAGCTCGTGACATCCTTGTCAACATCGAACTGCAACCTTGATCCTCACTTCAAATTCTATACCACTCACTGCACCCAACATGCCGATATACGATAGAACGCGATTTTCATCATAACTTCGGAACCACTAATAGATTAACACTTCATCATATAAAAACTTTTCACTTAACTCACATCAAGAGAACCATAGCAGCACACAGGTGAATTCTCATAAACGTGGAATATGCAAATCTCTAAGTAATCGTCTAAGCCACCAAAGCCCTTCTGGGATCCGCCTACACATAATAGGCCATAACGGTAGAATACTTCTGAATAACATCAATTACTGCGGCCGACCGGCCTCACACGTACCGTCACAAATCACTTACATAACTTGGTCCCACTACAAGAACTGATTGTCACACCTCTTTTTTACCTACACCCAGAAGGGAGTATAAGGGAGTTTTTTCCAACTTAAAGTGACAATCGAAACGGGATTATTTATTTATTAAATTTTGAGTTGCCACTTGGGATAATTTTATGGTGTCCCAAGTCACCGATTCAAATCGCGACTCGAGGAAATGATTGACTCTGTACTATAGTCCGCGAACACAGAAATCCAGGTAAGGAATTCTGTTAACCCGAGAGATGGTGTTAGGCATTTTCGGATTCCGTGGTTTTAGCACGGTCGCTCAACTATTATAATTGGCCTATTATCTGATTTTAATACATGTTTTAGCCTATTGTGCAATTTTAAACTTTATAATCGCTTTTAATTATTTTTAAGGAAAAATTGTAACGTCATTTAAAATACGTTTTGAACCACGTCACATAAATGCACCCGCGGCTCTCGACATATTTTATCTAACATTGTTGATATTTGGATTTGGGCCACATAAATGCGCACCCGAGTTTAGGAAGGTAAATTATTAAAAATAACGCGCCTAAAGCAACTATGCATTTTTAGCTTTGCGAGGGCCACGAAAACTTCACTAAGTGGCATGCCTCGAATTCTAAGGATTAAATAAAACTTAATTAAAATGAGGGCCAAGCGGTTGTAATTTTTGTTTGGCATGGCGCGCCTCGAAGTATTCTAACCAAGTTGCTAAATTAACTCATGAGGGCCCTAAATTGTTATATATTGTAATATGGCTCGCCCCAATTATTCCAAGAGGCTCGATTAATTGATTAAAGGACACGGGAACTTCTTGAATCATTGTTTTAGAAATTAGATATGATCGAGTGCTGACCCAGCAAGAAAATAACATATGGCAAGCACTTCCATTTCCAGCGGCTGAACTTCAAAGCCTTGGGCCCACGTTGCGCCCAAGTTTGACAAACGAAGGGACCTTAATGTCTGATCCTAGGTTGAGTCCCTGCAAGCCCAACTCAATCCCATAATAGAAATTAAGCCCCAAATGACCACAATGAATTCGAAATCCCAAATACAATCACTGATATTCAATGTTAAGCCCAAACAGACCATTAATCATTCGAAATATCTGATATTCAACATCATCTAACCAAGTTTTCAAGCTGCGATTACACGTTCTTATTTACAAGCAATTTATCCACTAATCTATTTACTAACATGGATTTCAGATTCAACATGCATATATCAATATATTCTTTACATTTCTCACTTTAAATCCCCCCATTCTACATGTATTCTAATCAAATAATTGATAGACAAAACAATGAGAAACTTAATGAAACATGTTTATCCTAACATGCTAAATGCAGAACCCAGCCATAGGTTATTCACCATAACAGATTCTAAGATGGACTCATGCAAATCAAGGAGTATCTCCTAACTTACCTCACTAATACAGCCTCCAACTTCGAAGATAAAACAAGAGGAACACACAGGGTAAAGTCAAGCTGATTATAGAATCCGACAACAAAATCATAAAAAGACCATATATACTAAGCTAGTGTAATCTAGACTTCAATTACAACCCCTATGGTGATAAATACATTAATCAAAAATCCAAATAGGGTATGCTGATTACAAAAACTGAAGGAACAAAGATGAATTTCAATGAATCAGTACCACACTTCATCTTTTTTTTCAATCCAAGCTTTGCATTACACATTAGGTGATGTCCATAAGGATGAGCAATACCTGGAAATGAGAATAAAGGGGGGGGGGGTAATGTTCAGCAGAAGCGACAACAGGATGCAATAGCAGAAATAAACGAAGGAAGATAACTTTAAACCAAAAACTGATGCTCAACAATCAAAATCCAAAACCCAAACTTCAAAACAAGCTTCCAAAACACCAGATTCCAGAAAAACTCAATGAAACAATAACTTTAGCAAACTCTCAACCAAAAACCCCTTCTAAAACACATAAAATAACACCAAGTTCAATCCATTTCAATCCTCAAGCTATTCAGAAGTTGCTTCAGAAGTTGAAGGCTTCAGAAATCAAGGGAAAGAAGAAAAAAAACTCAATGAAACAGTAGCAATTTTTTTTGCCTTTTGTGTTTCTGGAATTCTATCGCTGAAGTTCTGCCTTGAAAGGCAAGAGAACATTCCTTTATAGGCAAGGAAGTAGGAAAACCTAGAAAAGTTTAGCTTTGCAATTATGCCCTTTTTCAATTTTTGTTTTTGCCTAGATATCCTTAGTTAAAAATCTGAAAATCAACTTAAACCCCCCATCTAGCTTCCTAGAAGCTTCTCAATCAGTTACCAAAAGATTCCCTAACCACAGTCCTCAAATTACCCTTCAATGACTTTGAAATTTACCCTTGAGTCTTAGGTGAGTTATGGGTCAAGTTGACCCTGGGCTGATCCATTAGACAACCAACCCACTACTGAACCTCAACCAAAACACAATCAGATCGAATTTTATGAGTCAAAATGAAACAAGCAGAAAACAGATGATTCGAGTAATTTTGGAAGTTCAACTAATGAACAGACAACTAATGAAAGTGAAACTAATAATAATAGACTGTTTATACTAATCAAATAAAAGAAAATTTCTTACCAACTAACATGCATGTAAATGACACTCTAAAACCGGGAAAGCAAGAGAGTTCAAAAGAAGGGGGAAGAAGCAGATGCATAGAAAAAAGATATAAACAAATAGACAAAATGAACACAAATAATACCTAAAAACCGAGCTAAGAGCCGATTCGCCCAATTTTTGAAGGGCTTCCAAATTCTGGACCGGAATAACCTTTAATCGTGTGTTTTCATATGAAAACACACGAATAAGGGTTACTACAATCTAAAATCCTCCACAGACTCGACGATTTGGACTTTTGGACTTTTAGGGTTGTCCCTTCAAATTCAGATTTGAGGAGCTTCACTACTATTCGAAGGAAACGAAGTGGATTTCTGGAATGAGGGTGAGACGGGAGTTCCGGGGTGTTATTTTGGTGGTGAATGGAGTAGCCGCCGCACCAACAACGGTGGGAATTTAGGGGCGGCGAGCTAGGGTTCCGTCTCTAATGGAGGTGGGTTTGTGAGAGATGATGAGAGGAGGGGGGGGGGCAATGAGTTAGGACAGATTTATATTAAGTAGAACCCACTTCAGGGCCGTTGGATCTCCTTACCTCGACGGTCCTGATTACCTTGGATGAAACGACGTCGTGTGGGGTAGGGGGATCCGGACTGGGTTTTGGGGAGACTGGGCTGGGTTGGAACGGGTAAACTTGGGCAGGATTGGGCTTGGGGAAGCTGATTTGAAGTGGCCCAATTTTATTCTCATTTTAAATCCCTTCTCCTTTCATTTCTTGTCACAAATTGTTTTTGTTGTTTTTTTTTCCAAAAAAAAAACTAATCTAAATTAATTCCTAGACCCTAATTAACCTAAATACATTAATTAAGCCTAAATGATAAATATCAAAATTAATTAACCAACCAATTAAAAGGAAAACTACTCCAAATTGAAGTTTAAAATAAAAATGCAAATTAAACTATTTTGTGATTTCCTTTTACATAAAATAACTTAATTACTAATTAATTCTTAAAAATGCAAAGTCAAACCCTAAATGCAAATGCAACATATTTTTTTGTATTTGTTTCACTAATTAAAATGCACAAACAAAAATGCAAACAAATATCAGAAAATGCCACGAAAATCCACAAAATTGCAAACACTGAAAGAAATTATTTTGTTTTGAATTTATGGGAGTAATTCATATAGGGCAAAAATCATGTGCTCACAACTGCCCCTCTTTGCTCAAAAACACGAAGAGTTTTCGTGCAAAGATAAAGTGAGCGGATATGAGCGATTTTTGCCCTTTTGAATACTCCGTGGGAAGCATTTTTGAAAGAGTTGACCGCACCCTGCTTCTGAAGTTGTCTACATATCCTTGGCTAAAAAGGAATCAGGTCAGTGTAATTCAGGAATGTCTGGTAGCTGGGACTACCATGAAGCTGCGATTTCACTGTTGTTGTTGTTGCTGCTACTGCTTACTAAACCCCCTCATTACACCATGTCAAATATAGAAGAAGCTAGACTAGACTATGCTCTATGAGTGTACAAGAGATCCTATCTATATCTTCAAACTTGCTTCTTGTGGTTTTTGTTGCCTTGTTGACTTGTATTCTCCCAGTGAAATCCCTTTATTGCCGCCTTGAATTGTAATCTGAGATGTTTTCCCTTTCTCCAAGTGGATGCCTGACTGCCAACTACACTTTGAGATGTTTTTCCTTTCTCCAGGTGGACGCCTAACTACTGAACTGTATTTTGGGATGCTGCCCCTTTCTCCAGGTGGACACCTGACTGCTGAACTTGAATGTATTCCCTGCTCTCCAGGCGGGCTCCTGACTGCTGCACTCGAATTATATTCCCATGCTTTACAGGCGGGCTCCTGATTGCTAAACTTGAATGTATTCCCTGCTCTCCAGGCGAACTCCTGACTGCTAACTTGAAATGTATTTTCTGCTCTCCAGGCGGGCTCCTGACTTCAACAAAATAGACAAAAACAAAAAAAAAATTCTGCCCCCGTTTGGGCATCTGGGCACATATGTAAGTGTAAAACGAATCACATTACCGAATATCAATAAGAACTTGAAAGCTAAAACTTGAATTATACTCCCTTGTTCTCTAGGTGGGCTCCTGATTGCTAACTTGAAATGTATTCCCTGCTCTTCAGGCGGGCTCCTGACTGCTGACTTGAAATGTATTTCCTGCTCTCCAGACGGGCTCCTGACTGCTAACTTGAAATGTATTCCCTACTCTCCAGGAGGGCTCCTGACTTCAACAAAATAGACAAAAATAAAGAAAATTTGCTGCCCCCGATTGGGCATCTGGGCACATATGTAAGTGTAAAACGAATCACATTACTGAATATCAATAAGAACTTAAAAGCTAAAACTTGAATTGTACTATCTTGTTCTCCTGGTGGGCTCCTGATTGCTGACTTGAAATGTATTCCCTGCTCTTCAGGTGGGCTCCTGACTGCTGACTTGAAATGTTTTCCCTGCTCTCCAGGCGGGCTCCTGACTGCTAAACTTGAAGGTATTCCCTGCTCTCTAGGTGGGCGCCTGATTGCTGAACTTGAATTGTATTCCCGTGCTCTCCAGCTGGGCGCCTGATTGCTGAACTTGAAATGTATTCCCATACTCTCCAGGTGGGTGCCTGACTGCTGAACTTGAATTGTATTACCGTGCTCTCCAAGTGGGCGCCTGACTGCTGAACTTGAATTGTATTCCCGTGCTCTCCAGGTGGGCGCCTGACTACTGAACTTGAATTATATTCTCCCTATTCTCCAAGTGGGTACTTGATTTCAACAAAAATAGACAAAACAAAGAAAAGTTTCTTCCCCAGTTTTGTAGCTGGGCACATATGTGAGTGTTAAACTGAATCATATTACCAAATATTACTAAGAATTTGAAAGCTAGGTCCCGTTATCCAGGAGGGTCCTGACAGCTCCTAGTTAAACGACAGTTATAAATCTAAATTATCTCTCGTAAAGGTATTACTTTCGCTACATCTTGTTATCTACACCGATCTTAAAACTACACCCCATTATCTAGGAGGGTCCTGACAACTCTTAATTAAACGACAATTTTAGATCTAAGATATATCTTCTGAAGGTATTACTTCCGCTACATCTTGTTATCTAAGAAAGTATTAAAGCTATATCCCATTATCCAGGAAGGTCCTGAAAACTCCTAATTGAATCCTATCTTACACATGCAAACTTTGAAACCAACTTATATTCCTTGGGGTACATTTATGCTAGATTTTGCTACTTATGATTGTTTCTATTTTTAAATTAGGTCCCATTTTTCAGGAGGGTCCTGAAAATTTACTGTCAAACCTGTTTGGTGCCTGCTCTTCCTTACGGAGGATTTCTCCGAAACAATAAAAATGTCCTGCCCCTGTTTCAATCAAAGAAAAATCTTGTCAGTTTAAAGTATGGTGGTTAGTTTGTGGCATTCTTGCTGAAAGTGGCCTCCCCGCTGTTGTGCTTTGTTTTGACCGACTTCCCCTGAACTGGCTAAGAACCGCTTGACTTCTCGACGACTTTCAAACCCCATGACCTTGGATGACCTAAGTTTTCTATACCCAAACCATTGTGTTACATCTCCGACCCCTTTATCTGAATCATTGCATCTCCCATGAGATTAACAAATCATTCCGCCGATGAAACTTCTGGTGACTTCTTATATCCCACATTACATCATGCTATCTTTGGTATGTTCTGGACACACTGTGCTTTGCAATTTTCGAAGTTGGTAATGAGCTTTGAAATCCTTTCTTATTTGCTTTGAACAAGACTGACATTGAAACATCTTAGAGAAATAAACCCCAAAAGAAATGAAATGCAATGACTTTGAAAGTTAAGAATAAAGAAAATCCGAAACTGGATGACTTGCTAAAAAGGAAAAGAGAAGAGCCTTATCTGAGTGGAACAATTGGTACTAATGGTCATGACATGCACTTCGGATTAATCGGACCAATCTGTCCAACTAAACAACTTTCAGCTGCTATACTTTGTTGCCCCGGAATTTCATAACCCGATTTGTTCACCCACACCTTGACCTTGTTCATCCTGTTGTGCCCTGAAAGGTTTTCACCAACAGACCTCTCTCATCTCTCAACTCACTTTCGCCTCAAGGTGCCCGTGAAGGTTTTCACCAATAAGACTCTCTCATTTTTGATTTCCCTCAGCTCCCGTCGCCTTATGGTGCCCATGAGGGTTTTCACCAATAAGACTCTCATTATCAACATTTTTTTACTTGAACAGAGTGTTGCCCCTGATATGAATTACCTCTCCTTGCTTGACTTGGCAGTTGTTGAAGACTGATCAGAAGATCTTTCTTTGGACCGTAATGTGGGCTTTTGGATACGGTTAGAAATAAAGGGTATCAAAGGCTCAAAATAATTCAAATGGATTAAAAATTACAACTTTCGGAATTAGATTTCTTATAACAACCACGTCTTCTACCCCAGTTTTTTTGTTTGGGGACTTTTGGATTTTTATTTTCATGGGACCAAACTGTGAGGCTGCCTACGTATCCTTAAAAGGAATCAGGTCGAACGTAGTTTAGGTCATAGGAATTACTTTGTTTGTTGTGATTTTTCTTTTCTTTTCTCTTTTCCTTTCTTTTTTCTTTCTCTTTTTGTTGTTTTGTTGTTCTTCTTCTTTTTTTCTTTTCTTTTTTTTGTTTTTTTTTCTTTACTTGCGCTTGCGTCTCTGAGCTTTACTGTTGATTCCAAAAGAGGGGTACGAAAGGAAATAAATAAGGCTCAAAGGGGTAATAAAGGATAAAGTGTTTAGATAACAGAAGAAAATGTCTTCGTCATTCCAATCTTCAAAATATGACAAGTACAAACACATACAATTTAACCAAAGAAAATCATACATAGTATCTCTTGACCGCATCAGAATTGATGGCTATTTCTACACACTTGCCCTCTATGTCTGTTCAATACAAAGCACCATTGGACAACACTCTCGTCACGATGAACGACCCCTGCCAATTTGGGGCGAACTTGCCTTTTGCTTTAGCATGATAAGGAAGGATATGTTTCAATACTAATTGACCCACTTCAAACTTCCATGGACGCACCTTCTTGTTATATGCTCTTGATATTCTCTGTTGATACAACTGACTATGACAAACTGCTGCCAATCTCTTCTCATCAATTAAACTCAACTGTTCCAAGCGAGTTTTGATCCACTCATCGTCATCAATTTCGGCCTCAGCGACAATCCGAAGGGACAGGATTTCAACTTCCACAGGTATCACTTCCTTAGTGCCATATACCAACAAATAAGGAGTTTCCCCTATTGAAGTACGAACAGTAGTGCGATAACCCAACAATGCAAAAGGCAGCTTCTCATGCCATTGCCTGGACCCTTCCACCATTTTCCGAAGTATCTTCTTTATGTTCTTGTTGGCTGCCTCGACTGCTCCATTTGCCTTTGGGCGATATGGGGTGGAATTGCGATGTGTAATCTTAAACTATTGACATACCTCTTTCATAAGATGGCTATTGAGATTAGCCCCATTGTCTATAATGATCACCTTTGGGATCCCAAACCGACAAATGATGTTTGAGTGCACAAAATCGACCACTACTTTCTTGGTCACAGACTTGAAAGTTTTAGCTTCAAACCACTTGGTGAAATAATTAATGGACACTAGAATAAACTTGTGCCCATTGGACGTTGCTGGCTCGATTGGCCCAATGACATCCATGCCCCAAGAAACAAAGGGACATGGTGCGGACATTGTATGCAATTCAGATGGCGGAGAATGAATCAAATCTCCGTACACCTGACATTGGTGACACTTGCGCACAAAACTGATACAATCTCTCTCCATGGTGAGCCAATAATAACCTGCTCGGAAGATCTTTTTGCAAGAACATACCCACTCATGTGCGGTCCACAGACTCCAGAATGTACCTCGATTATGATAGTTGTGGACTGTCTAGCATCTATGCATCTCAACAATCCAAGATCTGGAGTTCTTTTGTACAAGATCCCTCTACTGAAGAAAAACACACTTGCTAACCGTCGAATTGTTCTCTTTTGATCACCTGTGGCTTGTACTAGATACACCCCCATCCTGATATAATCTTTGATATCGTGAAACTAAGGCTCACCATCAAGTTCTTTCTCTACCACATTACAGTAAGCATGCTAATCGTGGACTTGAATCTGCAAAGGGTCTACATAAGCCTTATTTGGATGATGTAACATCGATGCCAGAGTAGCTAAAGCATTAGCAACCTCATTATGAATCCTTGGAATATGCCTGAACTCTATTATTGAAACCGTTGACAAAGATCCTGCAAACATTGTCGGTACGGTATGAGCTTCAAATCCCGGGTTTCCCATTCTCCTTGAATCTGGTGCACCAGAAGGTCCGAGTCGCCCAAGACCAAGACTTCCTGGACACCCATGTCTATAGCTAGCCTCAAACCCAGAATGCATGCCTCGAACTTAGCCATGTTGTTAGTACAATAGAAATGAAGCTGAGCCGTAACAGGGTAGTGATGCCCTTTTTCATAAATAAGTACCACTCACATCCCAACGACTTTCATGTTAGCAGCCCCATCATAGAAAATTTTCCATCTTGGCTTTTCAACTGGTTCCAACTCATCAATATGCATTACCTCTTCATCAGGGAAGTAAGTCTTCAAAGGCTCATATTCTTCATCCACTAGGTTCTCAGCCAAATGATCGGCCAATGATTGGGCTTTCATTGCAGTCCTAGTCACATAGACGATGTCAAATTCTGTGAGCAAGATCTGCCACTTTACGCGCCTCCCTGTAGGCATAGGTTTCTGAAAGATATACTTTAACGGATCCAAACGAGAGATGAGGTACGTAGTGTAATATGACAAATAGTGCTTCAACTTTTGTGCTACCCAAGTTAAGGCGCAACATGTCCTCTCAAGGTGAGTATACTTAACCTTGTAAGATATGAACTTCTTGCTGAGATAATATATGGCCTGCTCCTTCCTGCCGGTGATGTCATGCTGACCCAATACACAACCAAACAAATTGTCCAAAACTGTCAAATACAGAATCAAAGGTCTCCCTGGTTCAGGTGGTACCAACAGAGGTGGGTTCGACAAGTACCTCTTTATCTTATCAAATGCTTCTTGGCACTCATCTGTCCACTTGACCACAACATCCTTCTTCAATAGCTTGAAGATAGGCTCATAGGTTGTCGTGAGTTAAGAAATAAACCTGCTGATGTAGTTCAGCATCCCTAACAAACTCATCACTTCAGTCTTGTTCCTCGGGGGTGGCAATTCCTGGATAGCCTTGATCTTTGACGGGTCCAGTTCAATACCTCGGCGGCTGACTATGAATCCCAACAATTTTCCAGATGACACACCGAATGCGCATTTTGCAGGATTGAGCTTAAGGTTGTACCTGCGAAGCTTTTGGAAGAACTTTCTCAAATCCCTGACATGATCAGACTGCTTTCTAGACTTTATGATTACATCATCCACATAGACCTCGATCCCTCTGTGTATCATGTCGTGAATATGGTTGTCATTGCCCTCATGTAAGTTGCCCTAGCATTTTTCAAACCAAATGGCATGACCCTATAGCAGTATGTTCCCCATGGCGTGATGAATGCTATCTTCTCTGCATCTTCCTTATCCATTAGGATTTGATGATAACCCGCATAGCAATCCACAAAAGACCCAATCTCATGTTTGGTACAATTATCAATAAGAATGATAATTGGCAGTGGAAAGTTGTCCTTAGGATTCGCCTTATTGAGATCACGGTAATCAATACATACCCTAGTCTTGCCATCCTTCTTTGGCATAGGTACTACATTGGCTAACCAAGTGGGATACCGAGTGACCCGAATAACTTTTGCATCAAACTGCTTGGTAAGGTCTTCTTTGATCTTCACACTCATATCAGTTTTAAATTTCCTCAGCTTGTGCTTGACAGGAGGGAATGCCGGGTCAGTGGGCAATATGTGAACCACAAAATTAGTGTTTAAACCTGGCATGTCGTCATATGACCATGCAAAAATATCTTTGTATTCAACCAATGCTTTAATTATCTCCTCCCTGAGTTGAGGTTCAAGATGGACACTTATCTTAGTTTCTCTGATATTGTCTGGGTCCACTAAATTGATTGCTTCTGTATCACTAAGGTTAGGCTTGGGTTTTTCTTCAAAATGACTTAGTTCTTTACTAATCTCTTCAAAGGCCTCATCCTCGTCGTATTCTGATTCATTATCACACTATATTTCTTGAATTACTATTTCTGAATTAGATTGGCTTTTAAGACTGGGCCGAAGATTCCTCATGCATGTCATGTTATTGAAACCAGCATAAAAAGAGTTGTACAAAGAAGAAAAGAAAACAAAAATAAAACTGTCATAAATGAGGAAAAGGGAAATTGCATTTCATTGAAATTAAAAGATAACAAGGTTTATACATCCAAATAGACGGAACATAAAATCTGAATTACAACCATGGAATAATCTAGATAAACTGAAAGGAAATCAAAGCAAACTACCAAAACTCCTTCCTGGTGGGGAGAGGAGTAGCTTCCCAATTGTTAATATTTGCACCGGGCCCAACAAATTGCACATCTGCCTTGTTAGAACCCTCTCAGCTGCCACCATGTTCACCGCGTCGAATAATTTCTCAAACCTTTCAAGCAACTCCTTATCAGGACCACCCACAGGACTGGGAACTATTGTTGCTGGGCGTTTCTTGGCGCCGCACCTTACAAAATGATCTGGAGAGATGTGGGATGGGCTTTGGGAGGACCCATGCCCTATGTTTCAGCTTTTTTGCTCTTTTTATGTCCGCAACTGTGGGCTTGAACCCCAAACCAAATGTATCCAAATTTTTGGGGAGAGACACCGACTGTATGATACCTTGCAGAGATGCACCCAAACCCTTCCTTGGTACAAAACCATTTTTCAATATTTCAACGGCTACCATGACTACTGCAGCGGCTACCCTCGATGCTGGAACGCACTTCCCTTCTAAAATTTTCTCTACCGATACCGTGTTAAAAACCTGATAAACCTATGGCCCTTTGTCGTCTTCAAACTCTATGAATGGAACAATGGCATCACTGTGGACACACAAATTATCCTCGCCGTGCACAATAATTTCCTGTCTATCCCATTCAAACTTGACCATTTGATGTAGAGTAAACGGAACCGCTTTTGCAGCATGAATCCAGGGCCGACCCAACAGCAGATTATAAGAAACAGCCACATCAAGCACCTGGAACTCCATGGTAAATTCAACAGGCCCTATTGTACACTCAAGTACTATGTCCCCGACTGAATCTTTCTCTCCACTGTTGAATCCCCGAACGCAGATACTGTTCTTGTGAATTCTTTCATCATCCACCTTCAATTTGTTCAAAGTGGAGAGAGGGCAAATGTTCGCACTAGAACCATTGTCGACCAGTACTCGGGTAACCACAGAATCTTTGCATTTCACCGTGAGATAGAGGGCTCTATTGTGCTCAGTGCCCTCCATGGGCAACTCATCATCAGAAAAAGTGACTCTGTTTACCTCAAATATCTTGTTAGCTATCTTTTCCAGGTGGTTTACTGAGATTTTGTCAGGAACGTGGGCCTTATTCAGGATCTTTATCAAAGCCCTACGATGCTCATCTGAATGGATTAATAATGACAATAGTGAGATCTCAGCCGTTGTCTTCCTCAACTGCTCCACAATGGAATAGTCCTGCACTTTCATCTTTCTCAATAATTCCTCTGCTTCTTCTTCGGTCACAACTTTCTTCACTAGCACTGGGCTATCTTTGGAGCTTTTAGCTTTTCTTAATTCTTCGGGGGCAAAGCATATCCCCGATCGAGTCAAACCATGGGTCTCACAAACTTCTTCTTTAACTTCTTTCCCCTTGTAAGTCACTGTCACTCGTTCATAATTTCACGGGACCACCGTGCTGTTGACTATCGGTAATTGAGTTACCAGCTTGATAATGATAGGTTCTATGTGGGTACCATCCACAATTACAACAAGCTTGTTCGCCACTCCTGGCACAACCACTTTGGCTACTTCTTGTTTTATTGCGACATCACTTTGGGTCCCCTTTTTGGCTACTGCAGATGGTTCACCGTTTGCCTCGCTCAACCAGATCACTGATTCCTCACTTATTGGCTTTTCAATCGGCCTGACTTCACTGGCCCGGATCATCATGACGGTCTGTGAAGGCTTCTTGGGTTCCCCTCCCCTATGCACTATCTCGATTATATTTGTCTCAGGATAGGCTGGCAACGGATTCTGGTTGATATTGGGTGCCTCCAAAGCTTGGACCTCAATCCGATTAGTATGAATGAGCTCTTGAATAACTGTTTTCAATTGCCAACACTTCTCTGTATCGTGCCCCGGAACACCAGAACAATATTCGCAACTCACAGAATGATCAAGGTTCCTCGGGGGAGGATTTGGCAGTTTTGGCTCGATCGGACTCAGCATACCCAATTGTCGCAACCTGTGGAACAAACTGGTATAGGATTTTCCCAATGGAGTGAAAGTTTTCTTCTTTTGCAACCTCTTGTTCTTAAATGCTTGGTTGGGCCGGAAACCTGATCCAGGAGTGTTTCGGTAGGCTCTTAGGGGTGGATAGGCATTTTGTGGAGTTGGATATGTCTTTTGTGGGACTGATGCACGCCACTGTGCATGGGCCGGAGGTTGGCTGTATGTTTGGGCATGGTGGACAGAAAAATGGGGGTCTGGTGGTAGGTAGTAATGTTGTGGTAGGCTATATGGTGTATGGGGTAGGTTTTGTGGTGGGGTCGAGGCTGGTTATAGTAATGTGATGGACCCCTGGGTCCGAACCAAGCTCCTGAATCAATCGTTGCTACATCCTCTTTCTTCTTCTTTCCAATTACTCCCCCGGTTTCGCTTTGAATGGCCTGGGTGGTTGCCTTAATAGCCGAATAACTCATGATTTTGTTTGTCTTGAGCCCTTCTCCTACCATACTGCCCATCTTTACCACTTTATTGAAGGACTTGCCTACAGCTGATACCAGATGACCGTAGTAAGTAGGCTCTAAGGCTTGCAGAAAATAATCCACCATTTCACTTTCTTTCATTGGAGGGTCAACCATTGCTGCCTGCTCTCTCCACCTAAATCCATATTCCCTGAAACATTCATTGTGATTTCTTTCAAGTTTTGTCAAAGACAGACGATCCGGAATAATCTCGAGATTGTACTGGAAGTGGCAAGCAAATGCCTAGGCTAGATCATCCCATGTGTACCATCTTCCGTGATCTTGCCAAATATACCATTCTAGCGCCGATCCACTTAGACTCTGACTGAAATATTCCATTAGCAGCTCGTCTTTCCTGCCATCTCCCCTCATTTTGCTACAAAAACCTCTCAAATGCGCCACTGGATCACCGTGCCCATCATACAAATCAAACTTGGGCATCCTAAACCCTGCCGGCAATTGCACATCTGGAAATAGACATAGATCTTTGTAAGCGACACTTACTTGACCTCCCAACCCCCGCATGTCCCTGAATGACTGTTCCAGGCTTTTAACATTCCTAAACTTCTCCTCTTATTTGGGATTTTTAGACGGTTTTCCAGTTTCCGCAGGGAGGTCAAATTGAGGAGTGTAGGAATAGGGCTCAGGAACCTTGAAAGTGGGCTCCGGGGGTTAATACTAGTTGTCGTGAGTCTGGAACAGAGGCTCGCTGGAGGATCGATATACTGCCACAGGTGGGGGTACCACAAAAAAAGGAGTTGCTGGTAGAGGAGGGTACGAGACTTGTTAGGGTGGTGGAGCTTGTGATGTATGGGAAGTGGTGCCATAGCATTGTTGGTAGAGGGGAAAGGCTGGAGATGAGTTCACAGTGGGTGGTTCCTGGGTCTGAGCCAATGGCGGGATAAAAGCGGGATTGGCGGGGAAAACTGGCGGGGTAAACTGGCGGTGGGTGTCCTTTTGCCCATGCTTGGTACATTTCAGCCATCTGCTGCTTCAGCTTATACAACTCATCTTTTAGATTAACCTCCGATTCTTTCACCTCTTTTGACGGATCGACAATACTTGCCTCAAGTTCCTGGTTGGCCATGTTCAACCTGTTTTTGGATCGGGTGCTGTAGGAGTAAGTTGCCAGAATTCCAATCAAACTAACCACCTGCCTGGACTGGAATTTCATCAATAACAAATTTGTTAGCGATTAGGGCTTTAACGGATAAACAATCGCACATTTGAGGAGTGAATGCACCTAAGCAGTTAACCGTTTCTATTATGCATTTGATCGGATGCTTGCGTCATCTCGGCTTTTCCTTATTTCCGTTTGCAACTTCTCTTTTCTCCCTCTTTTTTTTTCATTCTTGCGTTTCCTTGCTCTTTCTTTGTTTTAGTCTCTCGTACTTCTCTCTCTTGTTTTGCCATTGCTCTTTTTCCACAGTTTCTTATTTTCTTTCTCCTTTCTTTTCTTTTTTTCCCTCTTATTTTTCTCTCTTTTTCTTTTCCTCCTTTTATTTATTTATTTATTTTTATCACTCTTTTTCTTTCTTTTGGTTATGATCGAATCCTATGGAGATTGCCTACGTATCATAGCCCCGCATGAATCAGACCGGGCGTAGTTCTGGGGAAATAAATAACAAAATATTTTGGGATTTTCCATTTTCATAAAAAGCAAATGTTTTGATTACAAAGATTCAAAACTAACAGACTCCAAAAGCAACTAACAGACTCTGATGAAAATAAGCAATAAATACTCCAAAAATAAACTATCATACTCCAAAAAAAGAAAATACAAACTCGAAAACAAATGACAGACTCCAGCAGAAAGAAAATACAGACTCAAAACAACTGACAGACTCTAGCGTAAAAGGAAATACAGACTCAAATGAAAATCATGAATACATTAATGCTCCTGGTGCCTGCGGGACATCATTCGGTCTCACTGCGGACCTATATGCAAGATCCCATAGAAGTCTATCCAAGTCACTCATCATCCGTTTAACAAATTCCATCACTGCCACGAAGAAGGTGGTGCGAGTCATATCCTCATAGGCTTTGCACTTCAAACAATGTAATCGGCGATGGTTCTAATTCTCTCTCTTATGACACCTTTTTCTTGCAACAAACGCCTAATCTGCTGGGCCCTGGCTTCCAAAGTTTGCTCTGCCACATGATTCTGCTCCTGAAGTTGTTGCAAATCTATTTCTAATTGTGCCAATGTTGTATAACAATGTTCTCTTTCAGCCTTGAAATCTTTTGCCTGTTTGATCATTTTGTTCTCCGCGGCAATGACCTTCATTTTTAACCCCGCAACCTCATTGTCGTACTTTTATTTCAATTTCTTAATCAGGCGCGTTCGTTCATCCGCGTTCTTAGCCAATTGCTTTCGAGCCCTGGCTAGTTCATTTTCTGCTTTGTTCAGATCAAAACTATATTCTCCCACTTTCTGCCTCAGGTTATCTATAAGTTTTCCTTCTTTGGCACTTCAGATGGGGTTTTCCGCCACTATTTTCATTTTCTGAATTTGGGCTCGAAGGGCCTCATTTTCTTTGGCTAGCTTTTTCTTTTCACCTTCGTCCGCCACGGCTTGCAAGCTATTCTCAAATTGAAGTTCTTTGACTTGTTTTTCCAACTTTCCTATTGTGGCCCTGTACTCATTCTCCTTGGCCAACCAAGCCCAGTGTTCTTGCGACGCCTCAATGAATTCCTAAATGTGAGGCTTTTTGGCTGGTCTTTCTGGTTTGGCCCTTGCAATGTTCTTCTTTCTATACCAGGCAAGATAGGCGGGTGGGACTTCACCTCTAGATAGGCCACGCACTCGAGTGTTCACCGTCAAATACTGGCATTCGTTCCAAATAGAACGAATCGTTTCTTCATGAAATTGGTTGTCAGAACTAACTTCGACTGCATAAACACCAAGATCTTTATCTGGGTGCATCTCCTGACACCTTCCCAACTATCTCATCACCCGGTAAGGAGCGTAGGACTGAATACCTCGCAAACCCATTAGGAGGAAGTAAGGACTAGTGGTGGGCATATACGCAATTTCTTCAACAGGAAGCCAACCCAGTGTCCATTCTATTTGTCCCGTGGTGATGGAACGAAGGCGGGATACCCAATCTCCGAACCCCTTTGGCAGCTTGAACCCTGAAATCCTTATGTCAAACTCTTCAATGCAACTTTTCTATGTGGATCCGTAACTCATATACTGAGGGCGATGATACAGGTGCTCGATCATCCATATTTGTAATAGCAAATTGCATCCCTCGAAGAAATCTGCCCCAGCTTTACAAGCTGTGAGAGCTTGGTATATCTCAGACACTATCATAGGGGCAAGAGTGCTCTTGGCATTGGTAATCAGGACCTTGACGACTCCAGCCACCCGCAAATCGATATTCCCGTCTTTTCGGGGAAACACCACAAGGCCTAAGAAAGCTACCATGAAGGCGAAATGCCTATGCTCATCCCATTTTGTTCGGTTCCCTTTGCTACAAACCCCGCTTTCTGGATCGTTGAACCCTCCTACATGCCCGTACCTCTAGTATATAAAACGTAGAGTGGAAAAACCACCCTCCAACTCGGAGTACGAGACTCCCTTGCTTATCTTTAGCAAATCCATGAATTTATGAGAGTTAACGGCTCTTGGAGCGATCAGATACTTATGCCTCAGCCCTTCAGTACTTTCCATATAACCTGTTATCTCTTCCAAGGTTGGGGTGAGTTCAAAATCTGAGAAGTGAAATACGTTATGGGCCGGGTCCCAAAACGTAACCAAAGCCTTTATGATATCTCCTCTAGGTCTGATTTAACAACCCGGTGAGACCTCCCAAATGTAGATTGACCTTATCTTGCTCCGATTTTCCTAGATCCTCCCACCACATATGCAACTCCAAAAGGATCTAGTTCCTGACTGTTATCGGCAAACTTGGACTTGTGCTCGTTCTGCACATTTATTAGGGTGATTAAGCAAAAATCAAGACTCATTTGACTCGAAGACAAAGTTGACACTTTTTTTCTTTTTTTTTTCAAATTACAAAAAATAAAATCCGGTTTTGCAAATACGGCCTTTTAGCACCTCGAAGACAAAGATTTTAAGGTTGTGTTGGCTAACCGGTGAAACCTTGAAAAATGACCACAGGCGGCTGTTCTTGCAAAAGCAGCCTTTCGGCGCCCTTTTAGGGACATTCGGCTATTCTTGACAAGAATGGCATCACCCTAATTATTTTCAAATAAAAGTAAATTTTTTGTTCTTTTGGGCTATTTTTGCAAAAGGGAAGTTGGACCCGATGAGGGTGATAAGTTAGGATTTTAAAGTGTTTATGTCCCTACTTGCCTATGCTTTGAGTATAAATTGATACAAAAACAGTCCCAAAATGCTCACAAGTTGTGCTTGATTGACAAAGTGACGAGATGTCAAAGATCGACTCAAAAATGAGTGAAACCTGCTCAAGTATTAAAGACCAAGAGAAGTGAAGAAAAAGGGGCCTAGTGCGGACCGCGTAACAATGACCGCGGCCGCACTAGGAGGTCTAGAGACTGGACATATTCGAGCCTAAGGTCACGCGGCCGTGGTAGGATTCATGCCGCCCGTGGAGAAGCTTCGCGGTCGCACTCCTGCTCTGTGCGGTCCGCGTTCATAGGGTTCAACAAAGGGGCATTTGTCCTCATGCGGTCTGCGGTCACGTATGCGCGGACCCTGCCAGTTGCCTTCGCGGCCGCGGAACACTCCCACGCGGTCCGTATCCCCTAGTTCAAGTCATCAAACAACTGAAACCCAAGAGCCAGTGCGGCCGCGGCCCGCACTGACCCCTCAGGGGTATTTTTGTCCAGTTTTTCCAACCTAGTATAAATAGAACATTTTACTATTTTTTTAGGGAGAAGGTCAGATCTGAGAACAGGAGAATAGCTACGCTTGGTGTTGTAGCCATTTTTGGCATATTTGCTTCCCATTAACATAGATTATTGTAGTTTCTTCTTAGTAATTAATTAATATGTGTAGTTCTTCATCTATTTCTTCAGTTTCTTCTTTAATTATGTGTAGCTAAACCCATTAGCTAGGGTTGTGGCTCAACCCTAGTGTGGGTAATTGATGGGTGTTGCCATCTAGGGTTAGATTGACTATGAGTGTTTGTTATTTGGGTTGATTTTATGATTTAATTTAGAATTGGTGGTTGCAAACACTGATTCAAGCTTTGTGGGTTTAACTCTTCTTGAGAAAGAGAGTTTATGACCTCAAAATTGACCCAACAAGGAATTGGGATGGACTCATGAGAAATGATAGTCCCAATTAACGGGTTAAATCTCGAGAGAGTAATCACCCTACTTGAACCCTAGTTGCTTGGTCTAATTTGCCAACCCAATTGGTCTCGAGAGAGTCAATTGGGTAAAAATCATTCTCTCTACCGAGAGGTGTGAGAGTGGGTAAAAATTGTGCAACGATTATAGCATAACCCCCAAACAAGTCAATCGAACCTAAGTAACATCTACCCGTCAATTAGCCACCAAGGTAATTCCACAACCCTAATGCTCTTCCTTTCCATTAATTACAACTTAGCAATATTCTCCTAGTATAATCTAGCTTTCATCCGTAGTTTTATAATAGTAGTTATAAATACAAAAACTCAAAAGATGATTGAAGTGACATTAGAAGCACAACCACAACTCTAGGCTAGACAGAAAATACAACTCCACTACTAGCTCCTTGTGGAAATTCGATCCCGTACCTCTATTCGGGTAAAAACTATTGCGATCCGCTCTTCCTACCATAGTGTAGTGTCGAGTCGGCAGCGATCAACTTTTTGGTGCCGTTGCCGGGGAGCTTACAGTGTTGACTATCTGTTTAGTTAGTTTTGTGTTTTGCTCCTCTTTCCTTCTTGTTTACTTATTTTGTTTTTGTCGATCAATCAGGTACAATGACTCTTAATGCAAATGACCCTCTCGGCAATGTGATAGCAGGGGAGGAGGTAGAGGATCTAGAACCAGATGAGGTCTTACCTCAACTTCCACGGAGAGGCCGACATGTCAATGTAAATGCAAATGAGAACAACAATATTCCAGACCCTCCTCCGCCACCACCGAGAGTGGATCCCAGAATTTTACCAAATCAAGGATATGCCAGTGCTACCTGAATCCGGGCGGGGAACTTTCAAATCACAAATGTTATGCTGACCTTGCTCGAGCAAATAGGGTATTTCAGGGGTGCCTCCAATAAAAATGCCTATAAGTACTTGAAGGGGTTTCGTGGATACATGCTGGGGTAGCAAGCAATCGATGATGCATTGAGGTTGAGCCTTTTCCCGTTCTCTCTTCGGGGTAAAGCAATGGATTGGTTAGAAAGGATCCCCAATCATTCTATTACAACATGGGATAAATTGGCGGACAAATTTATTTCCAAGTTCTTTTCTCCAAGTCATATGGCAGCTCTTCGGGATGAAATTCTTGCTTTCAAGCAAGAGCCAACGGAAAATTTGCACGAGATATGGGAAAGATATAGAACAATGGTGAAAGAGTGCCCTAATAACGACATGACCGAGGCTATGATTCAACAAACCTTTTATCGGGGCATCAACACCACGAATCAATGCATTGTGAACCAATTGGCTGGAGGGAACTTTATGAAACTTTCTTACCAAGAGGCATGTGATGTACTTGATGAAATGTCCGACACCTCTTCGGCATGGCAAAGTCGAGAAAATGTGCCTCAAGGTGACCCCACGGTCATCCATTTGCACAAGGAATTTCATGATCACGGCCAAGCCATCGCCGAGCTTACAACAATTATGAATCAATTAGCAAAGGCGCAATTGCAACAAGTCCAAAACCCGCGCCAAGTCAATGTAATGGAAGGTGTTTCTATGCTAAAAAGGAGACAAAGAGGACAACAACCTCAAGCTAATTGTGAACAATATGACAACAACAATTATGGTGGTGGTTATTCAAATGAGTGCTATGATGATCAAAGCGAAGAGGTCCAATATGTCAACAACTACCAAGGTAATAGCGGTAACTCGTCCAACCAACAATGGAGTCCTCAAGGAAATTGGGGCAATCAACAACAAGACGGAGGTAATTGGAATAACAATAACCAAAACAACAATTGGGGTAATCAAAACAACCAAGGAAATTGGAATGGGAGTAACAATAATTGGGGCAACAACAACAATCAAGGAGGGTGGAACAATAGCAAGAACCAAGGCAACCGGGGGCAAGGCTTTCAAAGGCCCCCATGTACCAACAACCGAACAATCCACCCCCCTTTCCTTCTCAAGGTCCCAGTTCATTCGGAAGTGATATAGGGAGAATTGAAAGCATGTTCGAGAAAATGATGAAAAAGAACCAAGATTCCGAGGCCCAATTAGCTTCGCATAACACATCTATCCGGAATTTGGAGGTGCAATTAGGCCAAATCTCTCAAGCATTGAATACTCATCCCAAGGGTGCGCTACCAAGTGACACGGTGGTGAATCTGAAGTGTGGGAATAATAATCATATGATGGCGGTTACAACAAGAAGTGGGAGAAGCAGTGATGTGAATGCCTCAATGCAAAAGCAAGTTATGGATGAAGATGTTGAGTTGCGGGATGATGATGTACCTTTGATTGTTGATGATGTGGTTAATCAAAATGCAAACAATGATGTGCAGATTGATATTAATGATGAGGCCGAGGTAGAGACTCAAGATGCCGTGAACCCGTCTAGGGAACACGTGATTGACATGCCCGAGCCAGTTGTACAAAAAGCCAAGGCACCTTTGCCTAGGACACCTTCACCTTATCCTCAACGGTTAGCAAAGCAAAAGAGTGACAATGAATTCAAAAAATTCATTGACATGATGAAGAGTCTAACAATCAATGTCCCTTTGGTTGAGGCACTTGAGCAAATGTCGGGGTATGCGAAGTTCATAAAAGATTTGGTTACAAAGAAGAGGTCGATGGAGTGTGAAACAATTAAGATGACTCATCAAGTGAGTGCCATAGTGCATTCAATGGCACCCAAGCTTGAGGATCTCAGAGCTTTTACTGGACGTGGGCCATATGAAGTGGGATGTGACCGCGTGGTTTGCTTCTGGAATATGACACTCTTTGAACTTTTTGGACGCTCGCATAGCAAGATTGTGCGGCCGTATGAGTGAGACGCGGGCCGCATGAAGTGGGACGCGGCCTCATGAGCTTGACTTGTAGTTTCACAGTCTCTGAACTCCTATGGTGCGGCCGCATGACATGATGGTGCGGTCCGCACCAAGTTCTGAATGTCCTTACTTTAATAATCTTTGACACTTGAGCAGGTTTCACTCCGATTTGGGCCGATCTTTGACGATTTGTCACTTTATAGCTCAAACCTGCAATCAAGCACAATCTGTAAGCATTTTGGGACTATTTTGTAGCAAATTACACTCAAAGCACAGGCAAGTATGGGTATAAAACATGTTAAAATCCTACTTATCAACTCCCCCAAACTTAAACCTTTGCTTGTCCTCAAGCAAATAAAACAAGACCCACCCCTCAAAGGCAACATCCAAGCAATTTCAGCTTATCCTAAAGTAACCTCAACAAGCATCAATTGGGACTAACAATTGCCCTCAATGCGAATGCATCATTAACACATTTAAACTTTGAAAACTTGTGGATCAAGTGTGACACAAGAGCATCAAGAGTTGACACATTTCATCAAAGAACTTTTCTCAATTACTTTGGCCATTGTGGAACCCAAACTCACACATCCTCAACTCTCCCTAAGTGAACCTCACCTTTTAAAGTATTGACACACAAACCGAGGTTGATGGATTTTCACTCATCTCTCTCAAGGAAGAGGCCACAAGTCTGGCTCTAAGTACCATATGCTTGCCCCTTATGAAAGTATCCACTAATGTAGGTTCCCTTCAACTCAAAATCATGTAGGGCTTTTGTGGAGTCATTGTGAAGGCTTTTGGATAAGGGTAGGACATATATTTGTTCAAGTGGGTTCAATCTTCCCTTAAGAACTTCTTTTGATTCATTTTGGCACACTTTCTTGACTCATTTAAGTATTCACTTCTTTTTCAAGGGGTTAGAGAGACACATTGTCACCCTTTCTTATGCAATTCAACACATTTCTCCTTTTTCTACTTTTTCCACACCATTTTTCACTTTTGTTTTCTTTGAATCCCCTTTTTTGACCTTATTCAATTAGGTCTTTCTTTTTGTCTTATCTTTTCTTTCTTTTTTTCATTACCTTTTTTTTTTGCTTTTGTACCTTTTACCACATTGTTTCCTTTCTTGTCTCCCCCCAAACTTAGATATTTACCATCTAATCAAGGGAACATTTGGGTGCCAAGAGAGGGTATCATTAAGAACGGGTATAGGCTTGTAGATTTGGTTCTTGAAAGAAGAAGGTTCAAGTCTCAAAAGGGTTAACTAGGGATCATTTCATTGGTAGGTCATGGAATTGTTCAATCTTAGCATTTTTGATCAAGGAGAGCCTACAATCACTTCTCAAGCCAAATTTCACCTAAGATTTCGCCTCAACAAACATTCGGGGCAAGTTCTAGACCATTGGCTCGGGACTTGGACTCGTAAATCGAATTCTCACCACACACTCTCAAGGATTGCTAAAGATATCGAGTCGAGGGCCCACAACGACCTTAGTTATGATTCAAGCGCACAATGGTCCAATACGACCACATGATGACTGTTTGGTCAACACAAGAGTCTCAAGGCCACGACTTTCACCATCCTAAGCACAACATTATGTCTTTGACCATGGGATCAAAGGCAAATGTGTTAGGCCCAAGTGAAGCTTTGCCTGAGGTACCTTTGACTGCAAAACTTGAAAATCAAAAAAAAAAATTCAAAAACGGACTCAAACCCTTAAGAAGGTTGTCACGCTATCTTTCATTGGGAAGAGCCACCCAGTTCGCACAACACTCTACCCTTGGAAAGAACCATGGCATTAAGAAAACCAAGGGCTTATTGCAAACGCCAACACAAAACAAAAAGGTTACGAGCCTGCTATGAAACTAAAAACGAAAATTTTTAACGAAAATAGAAAAAGCGAATGAATATGTACAATAGGGGAGTAGAATATACACCGGGGGGTGGGGAATGAATATCTACATAAAGTAGAAAAGTAACTAGAATGAAAAGTTATGTACATGCCAACTATCAACATAAGCTAAGAGTTAAATAAATATGTACAGTCATCTCAAATGTATCAACCATCAAAATACAAAATAGTAGGGCGCACCCCCATGAATAAAAGCTGGCATTGTCCCCAATGCCAACTACCAAAATAAGCATATAAACAGAGAAAGGATATAGAGTGGCTCCTCAAGCCTGATCCGTCGTCATGGGTTGATCAGTGGTCCCCTGGTCCTCTGTACTGGCGGGAACCTCAGACTGGTTCCCGGCCTGCTCCTGCTCTGCTGCTAGGACAGGGGTCGGGTCATGGACCGGCTGAACATCTGGTGGAGCACTAAAAGTATCCTCCTGAACCTGTGCTACCTCTATCACAACACCCTCAGTGCTAGGAAGCTTCCTCTTCTTCCTTGGGTGCCTAGGCTCCTCCTCCTGCTGTGGCTCCAGTACAACTACTGCTGGTGGAGGTGCTGACTCATCAAAGAACAAGTCTAAAGGCAGCTGGTCTGCCTTTAGCTTGTCAACCTCAGCTCGGAGCTCCTTCACCTCTTCCTTAGATGCCCGGGATTTTCTCATCTTCTTGTGTTCTCTGGCAAGCTCCTTTAGAGCTTTGCCCTGTGTATCAACTGCCTTTGTCAAGGCAGCCTGAGTAGCCAAAATCTTCTCCTAGTTAGCAAGGAGTGTCTTCAATGGACTGAGGAATCTCAATGGTGGCTGGAACAGACTAGGCCGCAACTGTGGTAGCCAAAGTGGACAACTTGGATGTGAGACTGACATCCAGTTGTTCAAACTGGCCAATGTCTTTGCTAACTGCTGGGCCGTGAGTGGGTTGGATTTGGATGTGGGAACCACTAGGCCAGTTGAAGAATTGGGACCTGCAGAGGAGGATGGGATGTCCGGAACAGTAGTGGCAGCAGGAGTAGGTGGCTTAATAGAGGCCTCTATCGCAACTGGCTCCTCAGACTGGCTAGTCGGGGCAGAGGTGGATGCTTTTCCCTTCTTATCCCCCTTCCGGTTGTCCAGCCCCTGAATATTAAACCATGAGAACGGGGACACCGGCCAGACTCCAACATCGAAGGGGTATTTTTTCACCTTTGCATCTTCAAAGTACATTGTTGGGGTGTTCGGGTAGGGGTAGTTTCTGTCCGTATCAATGCCAACGGATGTGATCACACTGTACATAACATTCCCCACATTGATGGGGAAACCTACCATGATGGATGCAATGAGAACCGTTCGGGCGATTGGAATGGTTTGGTCATGGGACGAAGGGTCCAACCTATTGCATACAAAAGTTAACCATCCTCTCGCCTCAAAATTGAGGTCCTTTCGTAGTATTTTCTTCCCCACCTGAATCCACTCCGGAACAGTACCCGACTGAGCTAAGAACTGTGCCACCCAAGGACGAGCTTCCTCTTTCAACGCTAACTTGTCTCTGTACAGAGAGTCATCCTCCTCATTAAAACCCAAATATTCGTTCAACGCCTCTCCCGAGAACACTATCTTCTTATCCCGCACTTTGGTTGCAATTGACCCTTCTTTTGTGTGGGCCACATTGCTGTAGAATTCCTTCACCATATGTTCATTTGCATCGACCAGCTCATCTTTAAAGAAATCCCACCCCACTCTAGTAAAAAATTGTTCATGGACTCGGGGAAGGTAGGGTAACAAATCCCGGGTGACTACTCTTCTTTCTAGAATCACCTTCTTCTTGGGCCACAATTCCCGAAATTTATGAAAGGCCACCTCGCTGACAAATCTGTCCTGCCATACAACTGGGTCTCTAGTTCTTTCAATTCCCCAAAATCTAAGTACTCCACTGTCCGGGACCTCCTCATCACTCTTGTTTTTATCTTCTGCACCCTCCCCGGATTCTGAAGCTGTAGGGGAGGTGGAGTATTTGGCACTGCCTGCTTCTGAGCCCTCAGACGACTCAGGTTGTATAACAGTTGGAGCTTTAGCTGGGCCTGCGGGGGATTTCCCCGAATCAGTTGAGACATCCTGGAAGGGGAGGTACTCACTCTCCGACTGCTCTTCATCACTCATCACTTGCTTTCTTGTTTTTAGCTTTGGTTGGGGAGTGAGTTTCTTCAATTTTGCTTTACCTCCCCGGGAGGGGTCAGCTCCTCGTCGGGGTTGTTTAGCTCCATGCCCTCGTTGTTTAACCATTTCCTGAACAAATAATTCTAACATTGTTAGTTCAGGCAATTGCAGAGTTTAAGTACAGAATAGAGAACAGGTGATAGCAGTGCGGACCGCACAAACAAGGCATGCGGACCGCACTGACCAAATTGGGAAATGAACACCTCTCTGATTAGGAACCATGCGGACCGCATGAACAAGGGGTGCGGCCGCGTGGGGGCCAATGCGGTCCGCACAAACTGGTCATGCGGCCGCATTGGCCATACTATTAAAAATTGGTGCCCTCTGAACCTCACCCACGCGGACCGCGCAAACATGGGATGCAGCCGCGTGGGGCATGGAGCGAACCGCACAAACAAGGCGTGCGGCTGCGCTGGGAAGTATCAACCTTTAGGCTCAAGGCTTACGCGGACCGCGCAAACATGGGATGCGGCCACGTGGGACATGGAGCGGACATCACAAGAAAGGAGTGCGGCCGTGCTGGGAAGTATCAACCTTTAGGCTCAAGGCTAACGCGGACCACATAATAGAATGATGCGGCCGCGTAAAAGGCATGCGGACCGCATAATCAGGGAGTGCAGTCGTGCTGGGCTTTCATTACAGGGGCAATTAGGGTTTTACAAAAAACTCAAGTCTTTCACGTTTTAGCTTCCTACTTTGTCCCTACTCATTTATAACATGCCTATCATTTCAAAGAACAACAAGAACAATATAAAACTATCATAATCATGAAACGATGAAGAACAAAAAAGAAAAATGAAGAAGTTATGACTAGGAAAACACGTATAAAGTTTAAATTAATACTAAGTAAAGACTAATGTGGGAGATATGTTACCAGGAAAGCAAAGAAATGCTCTTGATATTAACACTAAGAGGGGTCTCTGAGTGTGAACAGTAACTTTTAGGGCTCAGGGGTTAATTTTGGCGAAAAGTTCTAATGAAGATCTTAATGGTCTATTTATAGGAAACACATTGGGGCCCATCACTTACCGTCCAGTGCGGCCGCGTGAACACGACTGCGGGCCGCACTGGGACTTTACCATTTACCTGGTGCTGAAACGAAGGCACTCGGACCGCATGAGACGGGCTGCAGCCGCATGAGAACCACGCGGGCCGCTCAAAGTGGTACGCGGCCGCATGAACGCAGTTCAGAGACTGATCATTCTTGGCCTTCACCGGTGCGGACCGCACAAGCAAGGACGCGGCCGCACTAGCCATCTTCAGAAACTTGGCAATATTTTCTTTGGCCGGTGCGGACCGCACAAAGTGGGATTGCGGCCGCACGGTCACTATTCAAAGACTGTGCACTTTTTGCACAGTTGTTTTGCACTAGTTCAATCACAATTCATGCAACATCTCACAAAACATTAGCTCGAAAATCCTAATCTACAAAAGAAATCAACAAAGAAAGAAAAAGACATGGGTTACCTCCCAAGAAGCGCCTGATTTAACGTCGCGGCACGACGCATGTTACCATCAAAGTCACTTCAAATGAATGAGTGCCACTACGGGGGTGTCATCAAACTTTCCCAAGTAATGCTTAACACGATGCCCATTGACCCCGAAAATTTCACCATTTTTGTTTTTGAGATCAATAGCTCCAAATGGGGTTACACCAACAACTTCAAATGGACCACTCCACTTAGACTTAAGCTTTCCCGGGAATAACCTCAACCAGGAGTTGAAAAGAAGAACCATGTCACCAACTTTGAATTCCTTCCCTCGGGCATACTTATCGTGAAGGTACTTCATCTTGTCCTTGTACAAGGACGCACTGGAGTAGGCATGAAATCTAAACTCGTCTAGCTCATTGAGTTGCTCAACCCGGAGATTCGCAGCGACATCCCATTATAAGTTCAATTTTCTCAAGGCCCACATAGACTTATGCTCCAATTCCACCGGAAGATGACAAGATTTCCCAAACACCAACCGGTACGTAGACATACCAATCAGGGTCTTGTAAGCTGTCCGATAGGCCGAAAGAGCATCATCTAGTTTCTTTGACCAATCGGTCCTATTGGCATTGACAGTTTTGGACAAAATACTCTTGATCTCTCGGTTGGAAACCTCAACTTGGCCACTCGCTTGAGGATGATAAGGAGTGGTTACCTTGTGAGTTACACCATACTTGGCAAGCAATGAATCAAAATCCCGGTTGCAAAAAATGAGAACCACCATCACTAATGATAGCACGTGGAGTGCCAAACCTTGTGAAGATACTCTTTTTCAAGAACGCCACCACACTTCGAGCTTCATTGTTGGGCAAAGCGACGGCTTCAACCCATTTCGACACATAATCTACCGCTACCAAGATATAGGTGTTCCCACAAGAACTCACGAACGGCCCCATAAAGTCGATACCCCACACATAAAAAATGTCCACCTCTAGAATTGTGTTGAGAGGCATCTCATCCTTTTTAGAAATCCTACCGGCTTGTTGGCATTCATCACATATCTTGACAAAATCACCGACATCTTTAAATAAGGAGGGCCAATAGAAACAGCAACTAAGCACCTTAGAAGCCGTCCTTACCCTGCCATGATGGCCACCATAGGGAGAGGAATGACAAGCCTCCAAAATACTCAATTGTTCTTCTTTCGGGACACATCGGCGAATTACACCATCGGTGAAAATCTTGAACAAATATGGCTTATCCTAATAATAATCCAAACTATCCCGCTTGAGCTTTTTCCTTGGGTTAAAAGAGAGCTCATACGGGATTATACCGGTCACAAGATAATTTGCCACATCAGCAAACCACAACATATCATGCATAGATACCGCAAGGAGTTGTTCATCCGGGAACACATCATTGATTTCAAGGCCGTCAGAAGGCCTCCCCTCTTCTTCCAAGCGGGATAAGTGGTCCGCCACATGATTTTCACTTCCTTTTCGGTTCACAATTTCTAGATCAAACTCTTGAAGAAGTAGCACCCATCTCATCAACCTTGCTTTTGAATCTTTCTTGGTCATCAAATACCTAAGGGCGACATGATCGGTACGGATAATCACTTTGGCCCCCATAAGGTATGGTCGGAACTTTTCCATGGCAAACACAATAGCTATCAACTCCTTCTCGGTGACTGTGTAGTTTCTTTGAGCTTCATTCATCGTCTTGCTTGAGTAGTACACCGGATGGAACATCTTGTTGATTTAAGACCGCCCCTACCGCAACATCACTAGCGTCACACATGAGCTCAAATGGCAAGCTCCAATTGGGTGTGGTAATGATAGGGGTTGTTGTCAACTTGTGTTTTAGAAGCTCGAAAGCTTCCATGCATTTCTCATCAAAAACAAACTTGGCCTCCTTCTCTAACAACTTGCACAACGGATTAACTACCTTAGAGAAATCTTTGATGAACCTTCGGTAGAAACCCGCGTGCCCCAAAAAGCTCCTCACCCCTTTGACAGAAGTAGGGGGAGGTAACCTTGAAATGACTTCAATATTGGCTTTGTCAACTTCAATACCTCTCTTCGAAATCTTATGACCCAATATAATACCCTCTTCTACCATAAAATGGCATTTTTCCCAATTGAGAACTAGGTTTGTATCTTCACATCGTGCCAACACACTATCCAAATTTGTCAAACATTCCTCAAAGGAGTTTCCCACCACGCTAAAATCATCCATAAAGACCTTCAATATATCTTCCACCATGTCGGTGAAAATTTCCATCATACATCGTTGAAAGGTCGCTGGGGCATTACACAATCCAAAAGGCATCCTCAAAAATGCGAATATGCCGTATGGACAAGTAAAGGTCATCTTTTCCTGATCTTCCAGGGTGATGAGAATCTGATTGTACCCCGAATGCCCATCTAAAAAGCAATAGAACAACCGACCCGCAAGGCGATCAAGCATTTGGTCGAGGAACGGCAACGGGAAATGATACTTTCGAGTCACCTTGTTAAGCTTTCTATAGTCCATACAAACTCTCCATCTTGTCACCATCCGAGTAGGAATCAACTCATTGTTAGCATTGGTTACCACAGTCATCCCGCCCTTTTTCGGTACGCATTGCACCGGAAAAGTCCATGAGCTGTCAGAAATAGGATACACCACACCGGCGTCAAGCCACTTAATATCTTCCTTCTTGACCTTTTCTTGCATAGCTTCGTTGAGTCTCCTTTGGTGTTCAAGTGAGGGCCTCGCATACTCCTCCAATATGATCTTATGCATGCAAAAGGCGGGGCTTATACCCCGTATATCCGCCAATGTCCATCTGATTTCCCTCTTGCACTTTTGTAGAACCGCCAATGTCCATCTGATTGACCTCTTACACTTTTGTAGAACCGCCAAAGTGGCGTCAACCTGCACATTAGTCAAGCAAGATGAAAGAATAACAGGCAAAATGAAATTAGGGCCGTAGTATTCATACTTGAGGTGAGGAGGAAGTGGTTTCAACTCCAACACCGGCGGCTCCTCAATAGATGGCTTGGTTGGGGGAGTTTTGCAATTCTCAAGGTCCAAGGATAACTTCCTAGGCTCATAAGAATACGAGCCCATACCATGCAAAGCGTTTACACATTCAACTCTCCCAGCATCATCATCAACATCCATGTTCAAGGGCACGACTTCAAGTGAGTCCTCAACATTCACCATTAAGCTTGTGTCATCCACTATCACCGCCGTGACAATGTTAACAAACGAGCACACCTCGGTGCTATTCGGTTGCCTCATAGATTTGCACCACCACCTTTTCATAACCAACACGGAAGGTCAACTCTCCCACCTCGACATCTACCAAAGCCTTCCCAGTAGCTAGGAAAGGTCTTCCAAGGATAATTGGCAGCTCAAAATCCACCTCACAATCCAAAATAATGAAATCGGCTGGCAATATGAACTTATCAACACGAACAAGGACATCATCAATAATCCCCAAAGGCCGCTTCATTGACCGGTCCGCCATTTGAAGCCTCATAGAAGTTGGACGAGGTTGTCCGATTCCCAAGGTCTTGAAGACCGAATATGGCATTAAATTGATACTTGCCCCCAAGTCACAAAGGGCTTTTGCAAAGTTGGCACTTCCAATGGTACATGGGATAGTGAATGCACCGGGGTCCTCAAGTTTCGGAGCCATAGAATGTACAATTGCGCTCACTTGATGGGTCATCTTGATTATCTCACACTCCATTAATCTCTTTTTTGTAACCAAATCTTTTATGAACTTTGTGTACCCCGGCATTTGCTCAAGTGCCTCCACCAAAGGCACATTGATAGTCAAACTCTTCATCATCTCAATGAATTTCTTAAATTGGTTGTCACCCTTTTGCTTGGCCAACCGTTGAGGATAGGGCAGAGGAGGTCAAGGTAAGGGTGCTTGGGCTTTGGGCACCACCGGCTCGGGCATATCAATCATGTGTTCCCTAGACAGGTTCACAACCTCTTGTGTTTCCTCCTAAACCTCATGAACATCAATCCGTACATCATCTGTCACACTTGGTTCAACTACATCTTCAACCACCGAAGGCATTTCATTATCTTGTAACTCATCTTCATCCACCATAACTTGGTTTCCTCTTGAGGCATGCACATCACCGCCTCTTCCACTTCGCGTTGTCACCACCATCATATGATTATTGTGCCCACCCTTAGGGTTTACTACTGTATCACTTGGTAGAGCACCCTTTGGGCGAGTATTTAAAGACTGATAGATTTAGCCTAATTGCACTTCCAAGTTCCGGATAGATGTGTTATGCGAAGCTAATTGGGCCTTGGAATTTTGGTTCTTTTTCATCATTTACTCGAACATGCTTTCAATTCTCCCATCTCGCTTCGGGACGAACTCGGACCTTGAGAAGGAAAGGGGGGTGGATTGTTCGGTTGTTGGTACATGGGGGCCTTTGAAAACCTTGCCCCCGATTGTCTTGGTTCCTGCTATTGTTCCACCCTCCTTGATTGTTGTTGTTGCCCTAATTATTGTTACTACCATGCCAATTTCCTTGGTTGCCTTAATTACCCCAATTATTGTTTTGGTTGTTGTTATTCCAATTACCTCTGCCTTGTTGTTGATTGCCCCAATTACCTTGAAGACGCCATTGTTGATTTGAAGAGTTACCTCTATTCCCTTGATACTTGTTGACATATTGGACTTATTCTCTTTGATCATCAGAGCACTCATTTGAATAACCACCACCATCATTGTTGTTATCAGATTGTTCAAATTACCTTGAGGTTGTTGTCCTCTTTGCCTCCTTTTCAACATATAAACACCTTCCATTGCGTTGACTTGGCACGGGTTTTGGACTTGTTGCAATTGTGCCTTTGCAAATTGATTCATAGTTGTTGTAAGCTCGGTGATAGCTTGGCCATGATCGTGCAATTCTTTGTGCAAATGGATGACCGTGGGGTCACCTTGGGGCACGTTTGCTCGGCTTTGCCATGCCGAAGAGGTGTCGGCCATTTCATCCAGTACATCACATGCCTCTTGGTAAGAAAGTTTCATAAAGTTCCCTCCGGCCAATTAGTTCACGATGCATTGATTTGTGGTGTTGATGCCCCGATAAAAGGTTTGTTGAATCATAGCCTCGGTCATATCGTTATTAGGGCACTCTTTCACCATTGTTCTATATCTTTCCCATATCTCATGCAAAGGTTTCGTCGGCTCTTGCTTGAAAGCTAGAATTTCATCCCGAAGAGCTGCCATATGACTTGGAGAGAAGAACTTGGCAATAAATTTGTCCGCCAATTCATCCCATGTTGTAATAGAATGATTGGGGAGCCTTTCTAACCAATCCAATGCTTTACCCCGAAGAGAAAACGGGAAAAGCCTCAATCTCAACGCATCCTCGGACATGTTTGTCTGCTTGCTACCCCAACATGTATCCACGAACCCCTTCAAGTGCTTGTAGGCATTTTGATCAGAGGCACCCGTGAAATAACCTCTCTGCTCGAGCAAGGTCAGCATAACATTTGTGATTTGAAAGTTCCCTGCCCGGATTCAGGGAGGAACAATAGCACTGGCGTATCCTTGATTTGGTAAAACTCTGGGAGCCACTCTCGGTGGTGCCGAAGGAGGGTCTGGAATATTGTTGTTCTTATTTGCATTTATATTGACATGTCGGCCCCTCCGTAGAACTTGAGGTAAGACCTCATCTTTTTCTAGATCCTCTACCTCCTCCCCCGCTATCACATTGCCGAGAGGGTCATTTGCATTAGGAGCCATTGTACCTGATTGATCGACACAAACAAAATTAGTAAACAAGAAAGAAAGAGAAGCAAAACACAAAACTAGCTACACAAATAGTCAACACCGTAAGCTCCCCGGCAACGGCGCCAAAATGTTGATCGCGGCAAACTCAACTTTATGCAGCGGTAGGAAGAACGGGCGCTAAGACTTTTACTCGAATAGTGGTATCGGGGTCAATTTCCACAGGGATCTTGGAATGGAGTTGCATATTTGTTCAGACTATGCGTGTTTGCTCCTAATTGTACTTCTATCATTTTTTGGGTAGACTCCTAATTGTATCAACTACAAGTTTAAGCTAATTTATGCTACAGGGTGATGTTCTATGTTGTGATTAATATAGAAAAAGGCACTAGGGTCGTGGCATCACCTAGGTGGTTAACTAACGGGTAGAGACTACTAATAATAGATTGACATATTTGGGATTAATGTTATAACCATTGCACAATTATACCCACTCTCACACCTCTCAGTAGAGATAGGGATTTTGCCCAATTGACTCTCTCGAGACCAATTGGGTAGGCCAATTAGACCAAGCAACTAGGGTTCAAGTAGGGTGATTACTCTCTCGAGGTTTAACCCGTTAATTGGGACTACCATTTCTCATGGGTCCATCCCAAATCCTTGTTGGGTCAATTTTTGGAGTCATAGACTCTCTTTCTCAAGAATAGTCAAGACCCACTAAGCTAGAATCAATATTTGCAACTAACAATTCTTAATTAAACCATAAAATTAACCCAAATAACAAACACCCAATATCAATCTATCATTAAGAAGCTACACTCATTAATTACCCACACTAGGGTTGAGCCACAACCCTAGCTAATGGGTTTAGCTAGACATAGCTAAAGAAGAAAATGAAGAAATAGAAGATGAAACAACCATATTAATTAATTTCTAATGTTAAACTACAATAATCTATGATGAAACTAAGCTAAAAATGCCCACGATAGGCCAAAACATATGTCTCACAAGTGCAGCAGCTATCAGATGTACCAAACTTGACCTAAAAATGGTAAAATATTCTATTTATAGTGGGCTGGAAAAACTGGACAAAAATGCCCCTGCGGGGTTAGTGCGGACCGCAAAAAGTTGGCACGCGGCCGCACTGGGTTGCTTGACCTCTGAATCTTGCTCTCTGAAGATGGTGATGTGGACCGCATAAAGTTGGAATGCGGCCGCATGAAGACTGGCGCAGACCGCACAAAGTTGTTGTGCGGCCGCATGAATAGTTTTGGCAGCTTCTCTGAACTTCTTGGACGCGGACCGCGTGACCATAGAGTGCGGCCGCATGGAGAGGGATGCGGACCGCATGAAGTGGGATGCAGCCGCGTGGTTTGCTTCTGGAATATTACACTCTCTGAACTTTTTGGACGCAACCGCATAGCAAGATTGTGCGGCTGCATGAGTGGGACGCGGGCCGCATGAAGTGGGACGCGGTCGCATGAGCTTGACTTGTAGTTTCACAATCTCTGAACTCCTATGGTGCGGCCGTATGACATGATGGTGCGGTCCGCACCAAGTTCTGAATGTCCTTACTTTAATGATCTTTGACACTTGAGCAGGTTTCACTCTGATTTGAGCCGATCTTTGACGATTCGTCACTTTATAGCTCAAACCTACAATCAAGCGCAATTTGTAAGCATTTTGGGACTATTTTGTAGCAAATTACACTCAAAGCGCAGGCAAGTATGGGTATAAAACATGTTAAAATCCTACTTATCACCTTCCAGCTTTGAGGAGCCACCTATGAGTGGTGGCGTACCTATGAGTTAGACAGCCCGAATGAGGCAGCTTCACTGACTTGGACTCAGTTTTTAAATATGTTCCTAAGAGAGTTTGTTCCTCAGAGCCTTAGAGACGCATGGCGCACAGATTTTGAGCATTTGCGCCAGGGTACTATGACTGTCTCGGAGTATGCTGTCCATTACACTAGCTTGGCTAGACATGCCCCAGCCTTGGTTTCTATTATTCGCGAGAGGGTTCGCCGGTTTATTGAGGGTCTTATTCCTAGCATTAGGTCTAGCATGGCTCGTAAGTTGGAGATGGATATTTCTTATCAGCAGGTGATGAGCATTGCTAGGAGGATTGAGGGTATGCATGCTAGGGAGAGAGAGGAGAGGGAGGGCAAGAGGTTTCGAGAGTCGGGCCATTATTCTGGTGCCCGTGATCCAACTGCAGTTTGTCATGGTAGGGGTTATGTGAGTCGTCCCGTTCATTTAGCTCTTCCAGCATCCAGTGGTATTCCAGCTCCTCCTAGACCTCCTGAGCCTTATTATGCACCTCCCATATCTAGTGCGTCTTCTGCGTGGGGTGCTTTCAGTGGGCAGTCCAGCATACTTGGCCCGAGCCAGTTACAACCACTACATCCTCCTAGATCTTGTTTTGAGTGTGGTGACACACGTCATATGGTGAGGGAATTCCCCAGACTTAGGAGGGATGCACCTCCACATACTTCTCAGCCACAATGTGCCCCACAAAGCTCTCAGGCTATGATTACAGCACCAGTTACTACCCCACCTGCTCAGCCAGCTAGAGGTGGAGATCAGGAAGGTAGAGGTCGCCCTAAAAGGGGAGGCCAGGCCAGATACTATGCCCTTCTTGCCTGTACCGAGGCTGTTGCCTTCGATTCTTTCATCACAGGTATTGTACTGGTTTGTCACAGAGATGCATTGGTTCTATTCAATCCAAGCTCCACTTATTCTTATGTGTCTTCTTATTTTGCTTCGTATTTAGGTATACCTCGGGATTCTTTGAGTTCCCCTATTTATGTTTCTACTCCTATAGGAGATTCTCTTGTTATGGACCGCATTTATTGGTCGTGTTTGGTTGCTCTTAGTGGTTTTGAGACCAAAGCTGATTTATTGTTGCTCAGCATGGTAGATTTTGATATTATCTTGGGCATGGACTGGTTGTCACCCCATTATGCTATTCTTGATTGTCACGCCAAAATTGTGACGTTGGCTATGCTAGGTGTACCGCGTGTTGAGTGGAGAGGTGCCTTAGATCACACTCCCAGTAGAGTTATCTCTTTCCTTAAGGCTCAGTGTATGGTTGAGAAGGGGTGTGACGCGTATCTAGCTTATGTGAGAGATATCAATATTGATACCCCTTCAGTTGATTTAGTCCCGGTAGTATGCGATTTTTCTAATGTGTTTCCAGCTAACCTTTTGGGCATGCCGCCCGATAGAGATATTGATTTTGGCATTGATCTATTGCCGGGCATTCAGCCCATTTCTATTCCTCCGTATCGTATGGACCCTCCCAAGTTGAAGGAGTTGAAGGATCAGTTACAGGAATTGCTTTATAAGGCTTTTATTCGGTCCAGTGTATCACGTTGGGGTGCTCTGATCCTATTTGTGAAGAAAAAGGATGGTTCTATACGTATATGTATTAATTATCGCTAGTTGAACAAAGTTACAGTGAAGAACCGTTATCCTTTGCCTCATATTGATGATCTGTTTGACCAGCTTCAGGGCGCATGAGTGTTTTCTAAGATTGACTTGCGCTCAGGTTACCATCAGTTGAAGATTCGGGAGCCAGATATGCCGAAGACTGCTTTTAGGACTCGGTATGGACATTACGAGTTCCTTGTTATGTCATTTGGGCTGACCAATGCCCCAACAACCTTTATGCATTTGATGTAGAGTGTGTTCCGGCCATATCTTGACTCGTTCATCATTGTCTTTATTGATGATATTCTGGTGTATTCCTGGAGTCAGGAAGATTATGAGCAACACCTAAAGAGAGTGCTCCAGACTTTGAAGGAAAATAAGTTATATGCTAAGTTCTCGAAATGTGAATTTTGGTTGGATTCCGTGGCATTCTTGGGCCACGTGGTATCGAGTGAGGGTATTCAAGTTGATTCGAAGAAAGTAGAGGCAGTGCAGAGTTGGCCCAGACCATCCTCAGCTATAGAGATCCACAATTTTCTTGGCTTGGCGGGTTATTACCGATGTTTTGTTGAGGAGTTTTCCTCAATTGCAGCCCCTATGACCAGGTTGACCCAGAAGGGTGCTCCATTCAAGTGGACGGAAGAGTGTAAGGCGAGCTTTCAGAAGCTCAAGACAGCTTTGACTACAGCCCCAGTTTCGATATTGCCTACAGGTTTAGGGTCTTATACTGTCTATTGTGATGCCTCGAGGATTGACCTTGGAGCGGTATTGATGCAGGACGGTGAGGTGATTGCCTATGTATCCAGACAGTTGAAAGTACATGAGAAGAATTATCCTGTCCATGATCTTGAGTTAGCTAGTATTGTTCACGCCTTAAAGATCTGGCGTCAATATTTATACGGTGTTCCTTATGAGATTTATACCAATCATCGGAGTTTACAGCACTTGTTCAAACAAAATGATCTTAATTTGCGCCAGAGGGGGTGGTTAGAGCTGCTGAAGGACTATGATATCACTATTTTGTATCACCCAGGCAAGGCCAATGTGGTGGCCGATGCTTTGAGTCACCGGGCAGAGAGTTTGGCTTATTTACCAGCAGCGGAGAGGCCCATGGCAATGTATGTTCAGACTTTAGCCAACAAGTTTGTGAGATTGGATCTTTCGGATCCCAGTCGGGTTCTAGCTTTCATGGTTTCTCGGTCTTCCTTATTTGATCGTATCAAGGAGCGTCAGTTTGATGACCCTCATTTACTTGTCCTTAAGGATAAGGTTCAGCACGGTGATGCCAGAGATGTGACTATTGGTGATGATGGGGTATTGAGGATGCAGGGTAGGATTTGTGTGCCTAGTGTTGATGGGCTTCGGGAGTTGATTCTAGAGGAGGCCCATAGTTCACGATATTCCATTCATCCGGGTGCCGCAAAGATGTATTAGGTTTTGAGGCATCACTATTGGTGGAGGCGGATGAAGAAAGATTTAGTTGGGTTTGTAGCTCGGTGCCTCGATTGTCAGCAAGTGAAATATAAGCACTAGAGATCGGGTGAGTTGCTTCAGCAGATAGAGATTCCGGAGTAGAAGTGGGAGCAGATCACCATGAACTTTGTAGTTGGGCTCCCACGGACTTTGAGGAAGTTCGATGCCATTTGGGTGATTGTGGATCGGCTGACCAAGTCCGCGCATTTTATTCCTGTGTGTACTACCTATTCTTTGGAGTGTCTGGCAGAGATTTATATCCGGGAGATTATTCGTATGCATGGTATTCCAGTTTCCATCATTTCAGATAGAGGTACTCAGTTCACATTACGGTTCTGGAGGGCCGTACATCATGAGTTGGGTACTCGAGTGGAGTTGAGCACATCATTTCACCCTCAAACGGATGGACAGTCCGAGCATACTATTCAGATTCTTGAGGATATGCTCCATGCGTGTGTGATTGAGTTTGGAGGGTCTTGGAATCAGTTCTTGCCATTGGCGGAGTTTGCCTACAACAATAGCTATCAGTCCAGCATTCAGATGGCACCGTATGAGGCTTTATATGGTAGGCGGTGTAGATCCTCGGTGGGTTGGTTTGAGCTGGGTGGGGCTAAATTATTGGGCACAGACTTGGTTTAGGATGCCTTGGAGAAGGTTAAGGTGATTCAGGATAGGCTCCATGCAGCCCAGTCCAGACAGAAGAGTTACGCGGACCGAAAGGTTCGTAATGTTTCCTATATGGTTGGAGAGCGGGTTCTGCTTCGGGTTTCGCTTATGAAGGGCGTTATGAGATTTGGGAAGAAAGGGAAGTTGAGTCTGAGGTTTGTTGGCCCTTTTGAGATATTGCTGCGTGTTGGGGAGGTTGCTTATGAGCTTGCCTTACCTCCCAGCTTGGCAAGAGTTCACCCGGTATTTCATGTTTTGATGCTCCAGAGGTATCACGGTGATCCATCGCACATGTTTGATTTCAGTTTAGTTCAGTTGGATAAGGATCTATCTTATGTTGAGGAGCCAGTGGCAATATTGGATAGGCAGGTTCGAAAGCTGAGGTCAAAGAACATTGCATCAGTGAAGGTTCAGTGGCGGGGTCAGCCGGTTGAGGAGGCGACCTGGGAGACCGAGCAGGATATCCACAGCCGTTACCCGCATCTTTTCACTATTTCAGGTATGTCTCTATACTCGTTCGAGGACGAACAAATGTTTAAGTGTAGGAGGATGTGACGAATCGGCCGGCCATTATAAGAATTAATGCCCCGATCCCCTAATAATTGCTTTCCCCGTGTTTGTTTATGCTATTTTTGATTCTCCGGGATGTTTGGTTTTGAGTTTCGGAGTGTGTTGGGACACTTAGTCCCTAAATGAAAGCTTAAGCTTTAGAATTTGGACTGTAGTTGGAGCGATGTGAAGATGGCCTCGGAATGGAATTCCGTCGGTTCCATTAACTTCGTTGGGTAATTTCGGGCTTAGGAGCGTGTTTGGATTGTGTTTTGGAGGTCTGTAGCCTATTTAGGCTTGAAATGCCGAAAGTTGAATTTTTGAAGTTTCAGTTTCAATAGTGAGATTTTGATATTGGGTCGGAACGGAATTCCGGAAGTTGGAGTAGCTCCGTAGTGTTGAATGTGACGTGCTTTCAAAATTTCAGGTCATTCGGACGAGGTTTGATAGACTTTTTGATCGAAAGCGTAATTTAAGAGTTTTGGAGTTCTTAGGCTTGAATCCGATGTTAAATTGGTGTTTTGATGTTGTTTTGAGCGTTCTGAAGATTTGAACAAGTTTGAATGATATTTTAGGATTGGTTGGCATGTTTGGTTGAGGTCTTGGGGGCCTCGGGTGTGTTTCGGATGCTCAACAGGTCATTTTGGAACTTAGAGGAATTGCAGAAAATTGCAGCAACCCAGTTTTGGTTTCCTTCTTCGCGTTCGCGAGTGGGGTCTTGCATTCGCGAAGAGGAGCTGGGGCTAGGGGAGGTTTAATGCTCCCGCATTCGTGAAGGTGCTCCTGCGTTCGCGAAGCTGGGAGGTCTTATACCTACGTGTTCGTGAGGGTAGTTCCGGGTTCGCATAGGAGGAGGAAATTATGCCTCGCGTTCCCGACCAGGACATCGCATTCGCAATGAAGGAAGCTGGGCCTAAGCTGAGTTTTACTTCGCGAACGCGAGGGTCCTTCCGTGTTCGCGAAGAATGAAATACCTGGGCAGAAAGTTTAAGTTCAAAATCGAGGGTTTAGCAATTTTTGTGAAAACTAGAGCTTGAGAGCTCGGATTTGAGCGAGGTTTTGAGGAATTTTCAGAGATATCGACTGGGTAGCGATTCTTAGCTCCTTTTTGCTTGTAACCCATTAATCTAATCATGAATTCATCATTTAATTTTGGAATTTGGATGAAAATTGGGGGAAAGTTCTTGAACCTAAAATTTGAGTTTTGATTGAGTATTTGACATTGGATTTGGATAATTTTGGTATGGTTAGACTCGCGGTAGTATGAGGATTCTAAAAATCTAAATTTTACCTGATTCCGAGACGTGAGCTCGGAGGGCATTTTGGTCATTTTACCTAAATTCGCGTATTATCTTAGAATTTGTTTGTGGAATCAGTTGCTTGAAGTTATATTTACATTATGCAATTGAATTGAATAGATTTGGGCTATTTGGAGTCGAGTACTCGTGGCAAGAACGTGGTTTCAAATTGATTATTGAGTCGATTCGAGGTAAGTGACTTGCCTAACCTTGTGTGGGGGACCTCCCCTTAGGATTTGGTATTATTGATATTTGAAATGCCTTGTACATAATATGAAGAGTGCATACTTATGCTAATTGTTGGAAATCTGGTTATCATTAAGTAATTACAATTATGTTTCCTTTTCCTATTTATGTTACTTGCAATTTAAGCCTGTTGTTAGCTTAGGGAAGCATATCTAATTGACTTAATTGCTTACTTGCCCAAAATGCCTTATTTGTATTACGTGCAACATGCTAGTCTAGAAAAATCTGTTTTAGCTTGGTATGAAATTTGAATTAAACTGTGTATTCTTCTTGATTGTTGCTGCGTGTTTACTTTGGGACTACGGGACGGTATCCCAGGAGATCCCCCTGTATGTTTACTTTGGGACTACGGAATGGTATTCCGGGAGATCCCCCTACACATTTACATTAGAACTATGGGACCGCACCCGATAGATTCCCTTTGTACTGAGTATTTACATTTGGGACTACGGATCGGTATTTCGGGAGACCCCCTCGCATTATGAGTTGGACTACGGGGCGGTATCCCGGGAGATCCACTGGATATCTATATTTGGGACTACAGGACGGTATCTTGGGAGATCCCCGGTTGTTATCTCTGTGTTGAGCTGTATTTCTTTCTGTGTTTTACTTTGCCTCTGTAGTAATTGTTGCTATTCTTTCTATCCTGTGTTACTTTTACTGTTACACTTATTTATACTATTTTGTTCTATAATGTTAAATCTTGTATTTCATTTAATCTCAGTAGGGCCCTGACCTTCCTCGTCACTACCCGACCGAGGTTAGGCGTGGCACTTACTGAGTACCGTTGTTGTGTACTCTTGCCCTTTCTGTGCATGTTTTTATGTGCAGATCCAGGTACTTCGACTCAGTCCTATCACCCTTGAGGCGAGACGACTTTTCCAGAGACTTCGAGGTATATCTGTCGCGTCCGCAGACCGAGGAGTCCCTTTCTATTCTCCCTTTAAGTATTAGCCCTTTTGTATTTTCTTTTGTTAGACATTCTGGAGTTAGATACTTGTAGACATCCAAAAGCTTGTGATTTCATGAGATTCCGGATTTTGGAAAAATTGTTGTTGGATTCGAGAGTTTGTGTTGTATATGCCGAGCGATAACTTAAACACTGTTTTATTTTGCCATTTTGGTTTTTAATTATTTCTTCCACAAATTATTTATATCCGCATTGTTAGACTTACCCAGTCATAGAGACTAGGTGCCGTCACGATAGTTCACGGAGAGTGAACTGGGGTCATGACACACATGACTATGATAGTACAAGTATATTATTGTAAGTTATATAATGTGTGTTAAAAGTGAATAATATTTTAAGTAAGTTGAGATAATTCTTAATTATGTGGGTAATTGGTAATTATCCAAAAATAAATTTGGATAAGAACATCACGTGGCAGTCATGCAATAGTCATGAGATGACTCTTAAATCAAAAATTGTAAGATGGCACTTGGAGAGTCATCTCAAATCGAAAATTGTAAGATGGCACTTGGAGAATGATTTATGCTTTTGGATAGTTCCGATGTTCTTTCTAATGCCTGGGTGTATTATTTGGTTTCTCTCTTCCGTCATTCTTCCCTTTTCTGGTATTCAAATTTCTTTTTGTTTTGTTGTATCAACTAATATTACTTTGTCCCTTTTCTTGAATTCAAATACGTTGGAGATTAACAAGTAAAAATTGGATAAACATAAGCGGTGAGCTTCTATTACTTATGCCTAGCTTCATTTGTGAAAATTGTGTGAAGGCAGATTTTTTATATTGGCTTTATTTTTTTGTATTGAGAATCTCACCTATCTTTTTACTCTGGTAACTTCCACTATTTTTTTTCTTATATATAATATAAACTATTCCAAATGGCATTTTATTCACACAAAAAACGTAAATATTACATCTTCCATGCTGAAAATTTGTATGATATTTAGACTCATACTCTATACCTCTCTTATTATAAGTACATACTTGAGCTCCTATTCTCTAAAAAAAAATCCTAGGTTACTGAACAACTACATACAGTTAGTAAGCTACAGTTTATAGACGTGGTGATAGTTGAAAGCAAGTCTTTATGGGGTTGAGATACATATTCAGGGACATTATCCGAAAGTTAATGTAAGTTTACGTAGAATTTGATGGAAGTAATGTCACTTGTGTAATGACCCGGCTGGTCGTTTTAAGAATAACTCCCCGATTCCCTATTAACTGCTTTTTTCCGTGTTTGTTTTTGTTATTTTAATTTGCCGGGATGTTCGATTTTGAGTTTCGGAGTGTTTTGGTATACTTAGTCTTTAAAAGAGAGCTTAAGCTTTAGAATTTGGACCGTAGTCGGAGCAGTGTAAAGATGGCCTCGGAATAAAATTTCGTCGGTTCCGTTAGCTCCATTGGGTGATTTCGGGCTTAGGGGCATGTTCGGATTGTGTTTTGGAGGCCCGTAGCTTATTTAGGCTTGAAATGCCAAAAGTGTAATTTTTGAAGTTTCCGGTTCGATAGTGAGATTTTGATATAGGGGTCAGAATGGGATTCCGGAAGTTGGAGTAGCTCCGTAGTGTTGAATGTGATGTGCTTTCAAAATTTTAGGTCATTCGGACGAGGTTTGGTATACTTTTTGATCGAAAGCGTAATTTGATAGTTCTTGGAGTTTTTAGGCTTGAATCTGATATTAATTTAGTTTTTTGATGTTGTTTTGAGCATTCCGAAGGTTGGAACAAGTTTTAATGATGTTTTAGGATTGGTTGGCATATTTGTTTGAGGTTCCGAGGGTCTCGGGTGTGTTTCGGATGCTCAACGGGTAATTTTTGGAACGTAGAGAATTGTAGAAAAATTGCAGCAGGTCAGTTCTGGTTTCCTTCTTCGCATTCGCGAGTGGGGTTTCGCGTTCGTGAAGAGGAGCTGGGGCTGGTGGAGGTTTAATGCTTCGCGTTCGCGAAGGTGTTCCCGCGTTCATGAGGCAATGAGGTCTTATACCCACGCGTTCGCAAAAATGGTCCCGCGCTCGCGTAGGAAGAGGGAAGATGATCACCGCGTTCACGACATGGACATCGCATTTGCGATGAAGGAAAACTGGACCAAGCGAAGTTTTGCTTCGCAAACGCGAGGTTCCTTCCGCGTTCGCGAAGAAGGATTTATCTAGGCAGAATATAAAATTTCAAAGTCGAAGGTTTAGCCATTTTTATCAAAACTAGACCTTGGGGGCGCGGATTTGAGCGAGATTTTGAGGGATTTTCAGAGATTTTGATTGGGTAATGATTCCTAACTCCTTTTCGCTTATAACCCATTAATTTAAACTTGAATTTATCATCTAATTTCGGATTTGGGGTGAGAAATTGGGAAAAATTTTGGAAAAGTTCTTAGACCTAATTTTCGAGTTTTGATTGGTGATTTTACATTGGATTGATAATTTTGGTATGGTTAGACTCGTGAGTGAATGAGGGTTCATAATCCGTAACTTTTACCCGATTCTGAGATGTGGGCTCGGGGGGAGGGCATTTTGGTCATTTTACCTAATTTTGCGTATTAGCTTAGAATTTATTTGTGGAATCAATTACTTGAAGTTATATTTACATTATGCAATTGATTTGATTTGATTTGAGCCATTTCGAGTAGAGTACTCATGGCAAGAACGTGGTTTCAGGTTGATTTTGAGCCGGTTTGAGGTAAGTGGCTTGTCTAACCTTGTGTGGGGGAACTCATCTTAGGATTTGGTATTTTGATATGTGAAATGCCTTGTACGTGAGGTGACGAGTGCGTAATTGTTGAAAATCCTGTTTTCATTAAGTAACTTTAATTGTGTTTCCTTTCCTGTCTATACTACTTGCAAATTTAAACCTGCTGTTAGCTTAGGGAAGCATGTCTAATTGACTTAATTTCTTTACTTTCTCAAACTGCCTTATTTGGATTATGTGTATCATGCTAGGTTACAAAAACCTGTTTTACCTTAGTATGAAATTGAATTTAATTGAGTATTCTTCGTGTTGTTGCTGTGTGTTTACTTTGGGACTACAGGACGGTATCTCGAGAGATCCCCTGTACATATATTGATTTGGACTGTAGTGCGGGATACCAAGAGATCCCCAACACATATATTGATTTGGACTGTTGTGCGGGATACCGAGAGATCCCCAACACGTATATTGAGGGTACTAAGAGATCCTCGGGATATCGAGAGATCCCCAGCATATATTTTGAGGATACCAAGAGATCCTCGAGATACTGAGAGATCCCCAACATACATATTCAGGATAGTAAGAGATACTCAGGATACTAAGAGATCCCCGGTTGTTATCTCTGTGTTGAGCGTTACTCCTTTTGTGATTATTTTGCCTCTGTTATAGTTGTTATTCATATTATCCTGTGTTACTTATTACTGTTAGTATTTAATTATATTATATTGACGTATTCTATGCTGTTTTACCTCATTTTTCAGCTATAATCAGTAGGGCCCTGACCTTCCTCGTCACTACTCGACCGAGGTTAGGCTTGGCACTTACTGAGTACAGCTGTGGTGTACTCACGCCCTTTCTGTGCATGTTTTTCATGTGCAGATCCAGGTACTTCGAATCAGTCCCACTACCTTTGAGGCGAGGCAATCCTCCAGAGCCTTCAAGGTATATCTGCCATGTCCGCAGACCGAGGAGTCCCTTTCCATTCTCTCTTATAGTTTTAGCCCTTCTGTATTTATCTTGATTAGATATTCTGGAGTTAGAGCACAATGTAGTATTCATAGCTTGTGATTTCATGAGATTCCGGGTTTTGAGAATTGATCAGTTTTTTTTTAAGATCTTGTATTGGTATATGCCGAGCGGCATCTTAAGCACTTCTATATTTGTTTATCTTCAGTTTTATGTGTTTTTCCGCATTTTGGTTCTTTTTCCGTAATTGTTAGGCTTACCTAGTCATAGAGACTATGTGCTGTCACGACAGTTCACGTAGGGCGAACTTGGGTCGTGACAAATTAGTTTGCTCTTTTCCGTGGTTTCTTTCATATTTCTGAATTAGAGGTCCAAATTTACTCTGTTGATTATCCTTTTTTGAGAGAATTACAGATTGATGTACGTGTTTCATAGAATGATCAAAGGAAATTATGTTAATTGAAATGTTCTGGTAATTGAGAATCGACTCAGGTATGTTAAGGCTATCCCTTCTTTTTTTTTGGCATAATCTATACGACACAAACGAAACGAGCAAATGCACAACTTCTAGAAATTACTCTATTCGTAGAAATACTAGAAATGCTTATGTCCTTGATTTTCCATGTGTCATATTATTCTATCGTCTGTTCATGGGTCTCAGAAAATACGTAAGTTGATAAAAAAAATTTCATGATGTTAAAATAATTGTATATATTGACTTAGGGTATTAATTTAACCAATTACTATAACGTTTTAGTTACCAATTTTACAAGATTATTAATCGATTTTATCATAGACTTATAAATGATTTAATCGTATAATATTTTTTTACACTATCATAATATTGAAATGGTAAATAGTATGGTGTTTCACGATTCCGCTATTGATAATCAAAGCGTAACGTAAAGCATGTGCTGAAACAGCTTTAAACATAAATGATGAGATGAGTTTTAACGTTTGCACTTGAATTATTATTATTATACAAAGAATGAGAAGACATTCATGACAACGTACAGTAGAAGAAAATGACACTGTCCAAGAATATTTTAGCAAAAGCTTTTAAGTTCTAAGCAAACATTATAACATGAGCGTTAGATGAATGTGAAGAAAAGAAAATTTTATTGACGTACTTACCCTGCATTGTATTTATGTACATGAACTCATGACTAGATGGCGTTATATGCGCGTATATATGTATATTATATGTATATGGAATATGGAAAAAGGTTACGGTGTTATATACGCACCACCACCTGATCAGCCGGTATACATTGATAATTTGCCCACAGAGGCCGAGATGATATGATGGGATGCCCACAGAAGCGTGATGATGTTATGGCATTATATACGCGTATATATGTATATGTGATATGGGAAAGGTTATGGCGTTATATACGCACCACCACCTGATCAGTTGGTATACGTTGATGATTTGCCCACAGTGGCCGAGATGATATGATGGGATGCCCTCAGAGACTTGATGATGTTATGTACGTACATACCTATGCATCACATGACATTTATATGCATATGCATGATATTATAAATATTTCATAATTTACAAAGTTATCTAGACTTACAGGTTGAGTCCTTTACTCCATGTGTCTTCCATGTCCTTTACATATTGACTTACATTCCCTACATACTCAGTACATTATTCGTACTAACGTCCTTTTGTTGGGGACGCTGCATTCATGCCTGCAGGTATAGATAATCAATTTGACGAGCTTTCATAGTAGACGAGATTGTCTTCAGCCAAGGATCGGTAAGACTCCACCTCATTTGGAGTGCAGCCGAGTCTATGAGTCGTCGTGTCAGAGTTTTGCTATAGACTTATGGATAGGCCGGTACACTGTCCCATTTGATATCAAATAATCTTAGAGGCTTTATAGACACAGAGGCTCATTTTGTACAGTATGTCAGAGGCCTTGACGGCCCATATGTATTCATATTTTAAGAATGATAGTTTATTGATACAATGTTGCCCACTTATAGTTATACATTATGAGTTGTGGCCATGTGGGACCTTGATAGTTACGAAAGGAATGCGTTCAGCTAACTCGTCTTATGTATGTTCCAATTTTTGTCGAATGATTATGAGTTACAGAGTGGTTCGCTCGGGCCAGTGCGGCACCGGGTACCAGCCACGTCTCCCCAGGTTTGGGGCGTGACACGGGGTATATGTTCGAGTCGGCATTCATCGAATTCTGGCAGTAGCTTATGGATTTCTGCCTGGTATTTCTGCAGCCTTTGCTCCTTGATTTGAAAAGTCCTAGTAACTTGGTTAATGACAAGTTGTGAGTCACATATAAGGACGACTCATCGTGCACCATATTTGAGGGCCAGTTTCAGTCCTGCAATTATGGCCTCGTACTCATCCTCATTGTTAATCATTTCTGGGCATCGTATAGATTGGTGAATCAATTCGCCTGTTGGGACTTCAAGTACGAGTCCCAATCAAGACCCCGACGCATTAGATGTACCATCGATATAGAGGACCCAAAGTTCGGGTCGCCCAGGGGAGCTACGAAGCACTTCTTGCTCGACCTCGGACAATATTTCTACACTGAAGTCGGTGACGAAGTCGGCGAGTACCTGCAACTTTATCGCAATTCGCGGCTGATATGCTATATCGTGCTCACTTAATTTTATGGTCCATTTGGCCAACCTTCCCGACGGTTCGGGTTTGTGCAGGATGCTTCTGAGGGGGAAGGTCATCACCACTAATATGGGGTGACATTGAAAATATGGTGTAAGCTTCCATGAATCTATGACCAATGCCAGAGCCAATTTTTCGAGGTGGGGATACATCATTTCGGCATCAACCAAGATTTTGCTAATATAATAAATCGTAGATTGCGTACCTTTGTTTTTGCGGACCAAAACTGCGCTTACCGTGACTTCTTAGACGACTAGGTAGATCAGGAGGCATTTGCCGGGATCTGCCTTAGCGTGTAGTGGCGGCGAGGACAAGTATGCTTTTAGTTTTCTCAAGGCCTCGATGCAATCTGAATTCCACTGGAGCCCGTTGTCTTTCTTCAGCACATTAAAAAATTTATAGCATTTGTCGGATGACCGCGAGATGAACTTCGACAGGGTGGCTATCTGGCCCGTTAGTTTTTGTACCTATTTTTTGCTGGTTAATAGTTCGGGTATTTCTTCGATGGCCTTGATCTGGTCTAGATTGACCTCGATGCCTCTTTGTGATACCAAGAAACCGAGGAATTTGCCTGAGGTTACGTCGAAGGCGTAATTTTCGGGATTTAGCTTCATTCCATATCGTCTTAATATGCTGAAGGCCTCTGTAAGGGGGTCAATATGATCCTCTTTCCTTTTGGATTTGACCAACATGTCGTCGATGTAAACCTCCATCGTTTTTGCCAAGTTGGTCTTTGAACATTTTGGTGACTAACCTTTGATACGTGGCCCCCGCATTCGTTAGCCCGAATGGCATGACTTTGTAACAATACGTTCCCTGATGGGTGATGAAAGTTGTTTTCTCCTAGTCTTCCTCCTTCATGAGGATTTGGTTGTAACCCAAGTAGTAATCCAAAATACTCAGCAGTTCATACCATGTTGTTGCATCGATAAGTTGGTCGATATGAGGTAGTGAGAAAGAGTCTTTCGGGCATGCCTTATTTAGGCTCGTGAAGTCAATGCACATCCGCCATTTCCCATTTTTCTTCTTTACCATGACCACATGCGCGACCCATTTGGGATATTTTGATTCTCGGATGGAACCATTGGCGAGCAGCTTATCGGCTACAACATTGATAGCCTCGTTGACTGCAGGATTAAACTTTCTCCTTATTTTCAACACCGGTGGATAGAGCGCGTTGACATTCAGCTTATGTGTAACGATATCTTTCGGAATGCCTGGCATATCTAAATGGGAGAAGGCAAACATGTCAATATTGTCAATTAAGAATTTATGAAATATCCTTGGTTCCAAGAGATTGTGTTCGATATAAGCCTTCTTTGTGCAGTCATTGTTGTCTAGTTGGACGGGATCGAGGTCTTCTATTGTTGACTTAATGGGTTCCACGATGTCGGGATCCTTGATAACATTTGTTTGTGCATCAGATTTGGTTCCTGACATTGCTAATTGCTATGCTTCTGCGTTCGTCTTCTTTAGTTGCTAGGTGTGTGTGCAATCTTGAGCAATGCGGTAGCATTATTACACAGTGCATTGTTCGCCTCGGATGCTGAATATTCCCCATGGGGTAAGGAACTTGATTTCTTGATAGAGGTTTGTTGTGATGGCCGCGTGTATTCACGGCTGCCCTATGATGGCATTATAGGCCGTGTCTTGGTCCATGGTATGAAATGTTGTTTCTAAGGTAACCCCTCCGGCTAGAACGGGTAGCATTTTTCTCCAGAAGTTCGCTCGACTGCATTATTAAAACTCGTTAGTATTATGCAATGTGGTATTATCTTATCTTCGAGCCTCATTTGTGCGAGGACCCGAGGGTGGATAATACACGCACCACTTTCGTCATCCACCATTATTCTTTTCACAACAGTATCTGAAATACGTAAAGTAATAACAAGAGCATCGTAATGAAGGAAAGACAAACCGTCAGTATCTGACTTATCGAAGACGATACTATCTTCGAGGTCATCATATCATTCGTAAGTGATCGACCACTTGAGTTTGTGTGTAGTGGTGAATTTCACATGGTTGATTGCTGCCCCATCGCCTCCACTGATGATCATTTGGATAGTGCGAACGGGGGAGGGGGGCTTTGGAGGTCCCTGAGGTTGTTCACGTCCGCGAGCAAAGTTGGCTCGCCCTCGGTCACTCATTATCTCCCTCAGGTGTCCCTGGTTCAACATTCTCACTACCTCCTACCGCAGATCTATGAAATCTTCGGTCTTGTGACCCCGCTCCTGGTGAAATTCACATAGAGCGTTCGACTTCTAAGTATTTGGATCAGATTTAATCTTTTGTGGCCATTGTACCTTCATGGTGAGCTTTTCTAGCACGTACACTATTTCTGAAGGGGAAACACAAAAATTGTGAGCAGGTAAGAGTGAAGGCATACCTTTTTCATTTCGCTAAGTCCTTATGTGATGTGGCAGACCATCTGTGTGTCGAGGTGGTGGTGGGATGACTGTTCTGATGTAGGGCTGATATCTTTTCTAGCCGAGGCTGGGACTCAATTGATCCCTTCGACCATCGTTACGATTCTCCTTCCTTGATTCTACTTGAATTGACGTCAGCCATTAGATCAGACCGTTGAGCTCGTTCTCGGCGGCTCTTACCTCGGTGCAGTAGGCATTGTGGATTTCTTCCCAGGTGGTAGGAGGATATTTCATGAGTCTGCTTAGTAGTTTTCTAGTTGCTCTTGACCCATTCCTGCTCAACCCATTCTAGAAGCCGCAACCGGAATCCCCTCTAATATGCTTGGTAGTCTCATTCTCACCCTATTAAATTGGGCGAAGAAGTCCCTGAGTCCCTCGTCAGGCGATTGCCTAATGGTGAATATATCGTTCACCCTGGCTTCCGCCTTTTTAGCACTTGCATGAGCGATGACAAACTTATCCGCCATTTCATCGAACGTCACTATTGACCACTTGGGCAGTTGCGAGTACCAGGTTAGGGCTCCCCCTATTAGGGTTTCGCTGAATTCCTTCAGTAGTACTGTTGGTACTTGCTCCTTTGAAAAGTCATTGCCCTTCACCGCTGTGGCATAGTGGACGATATGATCTTTTGGGTCCGTGGTGCCATCGTATATCTTCAGATATGGTGGCATTTAGAAGGTTTTTGGATGGCATAGGGGGTTGCTCCTTCACTGTACTGTTGTTCGATGAATCGACCAGCGTTTCATTTCGGTAATAACTTTGGGGCGCCCAGTATTTTGTCGACCCTTTCTTGATGTTCCTTCATCTGATCATGGAGCGCCTTTTTTCGTTTTCTATTTCTTCCTTTTTCTTTGGAATGACTGTGAGTGCGTCATTACCTGCATCAATAGTGGCATGAGTGTTACCTGTTTGGGGGGCATCCTGTTCGCCAGTGGTCATAATATATATGTGTGTAGTATCTCTGTTCTCCCTTTGGACGGGTTTATCGAGTATGTTGTTCAGAGTGCTCGTTAGCCACTTTTCTAGTTGTCTTTTTATTGCTGGTGGTGCTTCATCTGTTATTGACGTGGAGGCTCCCTATTCGCGCGAAACAATCACGCTCTCACGGGGGTTGGGGGGAAGGCGAAGCACTCCGCTTGGGTGTAGCATTCAGTGTCGTGTTGTCATCGATTTCCTTGCCATCTTCGTTGATTGTGTTCAAGATGTTGGTAGTGGCATCTGCTATCATTTTCAACCTCGCATCTCCTTTTCCTGGTTAGTGGGTCAAACGAGGGAGCAATGTGTATTGTTGTTTTTTTTATGATCTAGAGAGAACTATAGTTTCAACTAGAAATCTCCCCACAGACGACACCAAATTATTTGAAAAAATAAGTACTATACTAATTAGTAACAAATTAATAGGGTGAATCTCAGTTGAACTCAATAATCTCTAAACCAAATAGAATGACATTTTGATATAATGAGGGTAGTATAGAAGTGTTAATCGGTAGCTCAATGCGTTATGACCGGCGAAATATGTAATATCCTAAAGGTGCAATAAATGCAAGAAATGGCAAGAGTTATAGTATAAAGGGATTGTCACCCAATGATTGTATGATTGAGCACCTCCTTTTTCTGATGATGCGAAATGATATGCAGCAGATATGAATGTGGAATCTTCAGATTTATGGATGAAAGTTAAACAACATATACTTGAATAAATCCAATAAGACAATCCTTTCGTATATTCTCCCTTTTTTATTATGTATTCTCTCTCTCTTTCAATGCCAGCCCCTTCTTCTTTACTCACTCTTCATATCTATAAGGAAAATTTTCCCAAAAATCCCTTTAAAAAGTACAACATAAAGAATATCTAAAAGGCATATTCTTCCTATCTCTCTCTAAGTTTAACCTATCGTTACTATCTCATTTCGGCTGACCTCTCTTGGTCGTCGTCCTTCGTCACAATGACCATCAGTCGTTGTGTTGTGGTGATCTCGTTCTGTGTCTTGCTTATTTGATATTGTGGTTGCCAAATTTAGACCCATATAAAGATCCCATCTACTGCATATTCTGGGGATATGTAACCACTGTGGCCAACAACAAAAGCAAAAAACACCGAGGGAATTAAAAAAGTGAAATGTCATATGAGAGTACTTTGTATGATATAAGAGATTCTTATTGAGTCCCAACCACATGGCTTGTGTTTTCTCCCATCTCATTCCCTACAACGCTTATAGCCATACCAAAATCTGATATCTTTGGGTTCATCTCTTGTCACGCCCCGAACATGGGCCTGGACATAACACGACACTCGGTGCCTGACTAAATGTGACCGAGCGAACCAACTGGCTGGCTGAATCAACATGTGATATCATAACATACTAAGTGCGGAAGATAAACTAACACATGCTAATATACTAAAAGTCTGAATGATACAAATCAAAGTACGGAAATACTAATACAAGTCTGAACCATGTCTGTTGCTAACATTATTTAACACAAAAAGCTTGTGGCTCTGTCTATTTGATACTCTAGTCTATGAGCCTCTAATTTGTACTAAAAATACCGACTGTCTGAAAATGCTGAAGACTGTAGTAATGATAATGCCCCGAAAGCACTGGGGATGACCAAATAGCTGGTACGAGAATCCTAGCGCTCTGAATCATGAACCTGTAAAATCATTACCTGCATCATGAAATGCAAGCCCCGGGCAAAGGGGATGTCAGTACATTTGAATTGCACTGGTATGTAAAGAAACTGAAATAAAGAATTATAAATGCTGAAATTGAAACTAAACTGATAACTGAGAATTGATAATTGATAACTGAAGTGATAACTATTGAAATTGAAACTGAAATGATAACTGAACTGCTATCTGGCAACTGAAATGATAACTGATAATTAAACTAAACAAAGGAAGTAAGGATATGAATACTCCCTCTTCTGAATGATGAACAACCTGTTTATCTGAATAAGCTACGGCCTCGGGCCCAATATATATATGCACAAGCTACGGCCTCAGGCCCAAGTATACGTATACATAACTACGACCTCAGGACCAAAAATGCATAAAGCATAAACTACGGCCTCAGGCCTAAATATGCATAAAGCATAAACTACGGCCTCAGGCCGAAGTATGCATAAAGCATATAAACTATGGCCTCAGACCCAAATACAAGTGTTCAACATTCAGGAATTTAAAATCAGAAACTGAGAATCATACTACAATATATGATATTGAAATACTGAATCACATTGAGTTACATGATACTGAAATACTGGATCATACTAGTTCTTGAACTGATTATGAATACTGAAATTTAAACTGTATAGGGCATACTGAGTAATTTATACTAAGACTCGGGGGCATCAAACCCAAGTCTATATTGAATACACACTAAGCTCACAACGTTCAGAATGAAAGTCAAGAGAGAGTTAGGAAGCTAGGGAATAGAAGTTCTACAACTATTCAAGGAACTAGGCTTAACTATATTTCTGAGGCAATTAGTAACGTCATAAAAGAAACGTAGCGTAGGAAAAATCATTAACATTCCCAAATATAGAGAGTTAGCCTCATATACCTTAACTTCCTGCTCTTGAGCGTAATACAACATTCGCCAACCCTTTCAACTTTAATCTATATCAATACAAGTCAAAGAGATTCCTTATGACCAATAATTCTCATGTTTTGGTTACATAAGCATTTTCTCAAACACTTGGTGACATAAAGATTCATAGTCCTTATCAATGTTGTCTCTACACCCAATAACCCATTCTCTTGCTCCTAGATAAATTCTAAAGTCTCAAATGGTTATAATCAACATCATTCTTTATCACCCATGAGGTAAACAATACCCTTAATCAATAATCAACAATCAACAACCCAAACCTATAATCGTTCATGCTTTTCTATCAAACCCATCAACTCATAACTCATGAACTAGAGTCTATAATCATTAATCCAATGCTAGAATCAATTAGATGGTGAAGACATTACCTTTTTGAAGTTCAGTCCGTTTGAATTCGAGTTCTAGGCTTCCTTCTCCCATCAATGATGTCCCAATCGAATATCTAATGATATAGAGGGTTTACCCATGTTAATAAGATGTTGGAAAATTGAAATTAACTTAGAATCACCATTAGAACTTACCTTGGGTGGTGGAAGGACCCTTAAGGAGTTAGGTTTTTGAGAGTTCCCCTTTCGAGAGCAAGTTTGTATGTTTTGGGGTTGTGGGGAATGAAATATAGCTTTAAAACGACCCCCACAAGCGCTCCCGTGCACCTGGAGACCTGATCGCACTACTGACCACGCAAAATGGCAGTAACACTGCCTCAAAATAAGCACGGCCGCGCTATAGGCGCGCTACCGGGCGCATATATCGCATACTATTCTGTAAAATGTGCATAACATTTTGCACAGAGATCCGTTCGAGCTACATAATATATCATTGGAAATTGATTTCAAAGTCCTAAAACTTTTGTGTTTTGAGTTTTCCTAAATTCCTTACATATTTTCACTAAAACCTGATGGAAGACTGACCTTCTGCAAACTTAGTCGATTTTGTCAAATCTTATGCACCTTACTTTCCATCTTGATTTTGAAACAACTATTTTCACCCATAATCATCCTGATGGGACTTCACATGTTCAAAATATAACTTTACTACTCCTTTAACTCATTCACACCTAAGCCGAATTTACGGGGTGTTACATTATCTTCCCCTTGGAATCATTCGCCCTCGAATGATTGTCCTGACTGTAACTTCTGCTAACTCCGGACCTTAAACGGGTATGATGGAAACATGAAATTTCATTTACACTTGCATACTAAACCGAATGGATACATGATTACTGAACTGTTGAGATACTAACTGAATGACTACTGTATTGACTGAATATTTGTCTGCTATGGATATGTGAATACTGAACTAACATAGGTATATGAATATTTAACTGGCACGAATATTTGAGAATTGAACTAACGTCAATATCAGAGTACTAAGCTGACATGAATATCTAAGTATTGGACTGACATGAGTAGTTGAGTATTAAACTGACATGAGTATCTTAGTATTGAACTAACATGAGTATCTGAATACTGAACTGACATGAGTATCTGAGTACTGGAAACATGAATGGTATAACATGACACGTGAAGCGGTGGATGTATAGCCATAAATTCTGGTGGCAACTCCAACTCATAAGCTAATTGACCGATCCTTCGCAAGATTCTATATGGCCCAATATAGCAGGGACTATGCTTCCCCTTCTTCCCAAATCTCATAACCTCTTTCATAGGCGAAACTTTTAGAAACACCCAATCATCAACTTGAAACTCTAGGTCTCTATGCCGTACGTTCGAATAGAATTTTTGGCGGCTCAGAGTCGTCTTCAAATGCTCTTGAATCAACTTAACTTTCTTTCTAGTCCGATAGACCGAATTTGGTCTTAACAATTCCTCTTTACCAACTTTGAACCAACCAATTGGCGATCTACACCTTCGCCCATACAGAGTTTCTCACAGTGCTACCTTGATACTAGAATGGTAGGTGTTATTATTAGCATGGTCAATGAGAGGTATGTGATCATCCCAATTACTTTTAACATCAATGACATATCCTCAATTGTTTGAATAATGCGCTCTGCCTTGCCATCTTTCTAAGGATGAAAAACTTGTGCCTAATCATTTCTAAAAGAACTTCTAAAGTTCATTTTTTAAATTGAGCACCACAGTCCAAAATGACGGACAACAGAGTCCCATGCAATCAGACGATTCCCTGAATGTACAACTTGGCATAATCTTCTACTGAATTTGTAGTTTTTTTACTGGCAAGAAGTGTGCTAACTCGGTAAGTCATTTTACAATCATCCAATCAAATCATGCTTTTAAAATGAGCAAAATAATCCTATTATAAATTTCATATTTACCATCTCCACCCAAAATATATGTATTCTGTGATAAAACACTAGGCTTTCTGTTGCTCGACTTTCACTTGCTGACAATTCGGACAATTGGCCACAAAGTCTGCGACGTTTTTTTTTCATGTCGTTCAACCAATAAATCTCCTTGCTCATGATGCATATTTGGGAAACCTGGATGTAAAGAATACCTGGGATTATGGGCTTCTAAGATGATCTTCCCTCTTTAAGTTCATCTATGTCTAGAACACACAATCTGTCTTGGTACCTCAAGGTACCATCATCTCTCCCTTATTCAAAAGCCATCGTCTTATACTTGTGAATCCCCTCTTTCAACTACAACACATAGGGATCATCACATTGTTTCTCATTCTCTTCGGCCAGTAAGGGGGAACAATTCATATTCTAGACAACAACTCTACTATCTTTGGAGTATGCAAATGGAACTCCTAACTAGGCTAAGTGGTGAACTTCTTTCACCAGAGTTGTCTTATCTACCTCAATCATGAGTTATACTCCCCACACTTGATTATCTTCTTGAGAACTTCCTGAAGACACCTATAGCTTTGTTGCGAGCTAAGTCTTTCACTTGTATTCCAAAATTAGAGTCTTGTGCAATGCCACTACCCTCATAACACATAAATAGGAATGGTTTTACAGCCTTTCTGTGACCCCTTTATCATCAATAACTAAGCTCGGTGATCATTCTAATCACTTTGTGCTTCTTACATGTGCTAGACATATTCCTTGTGGTAATTATACAACTTTACCTTATTATCGAACTGATTTTCTTTTTCATATCCCATGCTAATTATTCGGGTTTCAAATCACTAACTGGACTTACTAAAAAAAATTCACATCACCCCTTAGAACAAAGGTCTTATACTTGCAGATTCTTCTCTTTTTGTTGGGATCCAAACAACTTTCTTTATTTTCAGCAATTCTTTAAACTCTATGTCAATGATGACTCATCCAACTTACTTCTGAGCTAGGAAAAACTAAATTATTTACATAAAGGAAAGCTAATGTATTCACAATTATCATACACACTCTTAATAATTTTAACTCTGCTCACACTGTCAATCCTGAAGAAAACCCCTTTCGATAACTCTTAAAGGCTATTCTTCAGTAGGTTCTTCTCTCACTACCTAGCTGATTGTTTTTCCCACTATCATTGTACTTCGGATTTAACTTAAACTCTTTGGGTTCTAACACACGTTTGGTGTTTTAAACTATTAACCACTCACTATTGTTGACCTACCTAAGCAAATTAAATCGTACATCTACTAGCTCTGCTGAAATTGCTAATTCACTATTGGCTGCTCTTGGTTCTCACTACATGCATCGTATCTTCTAATCATTTGCATAAGTTGTACGAAATCACATCTTTGGTAGTAACAAATGTTTCTGGATCCTAGGTATTTTACCCTTAGGCTCTTTTCTGTCCAAAACTATAGTGATCAATGTTAGGGTCTGGCATCTGAACTATCATCATCCAACTTGTGGTTCCATTTCCAAAAATTAAAAGAAATTGTTCTCTGAGGTAAAACACATACGATTACCATACACAAACTTATCCATCAGATACCATTATCTGATAAATCACTTACTGCACCATCTGGCGATTCTTGGGTCTTAATCCGAACCTAAAATATGCGAAGATTTAGCTATAACCACTCTTACTTACATTTTCTTTTAGCCCCATAGGTATCACTGTATTACTCAACCGTCACCGGAATTTTAATACACTGAAAATTGGATATTTGGTAAACATATAACTGAATACTGGCATACTGAATAACCATAAATTTTCTAACTGAAAGACCGTATAACTGGTAACTGAGGTAAACTTATAGCCATAAGACATGATAACTGCTTTTGTACTTTCTGATAAGGTTATGCTCGAATTTGTACTACTATCAATTGCATCCCACTTTTACATCCTCTCAAGTCTCATATTTACTAACCTGTACTCCATAACTATACCCCAATGGGCTGTTATCCTCTCTAGGAGCTTAGGTTTCTCCTACGCGTCGCTTGGGCATACAATACGTTTGGAATTCGATAAGAAGAGAAGATTACATATTGCTATAAGTTTCATGGCACGATCTAGAGTAGAAAGAAATGAGACAATCCTGGATTTCTTTGTAGTTAACCGTTTATATGAGTAGTCGGCACACATATCTAGAGGAAACTCCATTGGACACGGCTTCATAGACTCGCTAGGATTCTTGAACCTAGTGCTCTGATACCAAGCTTTGTCACGCCTCGAACCTGGGCCTGGACGTAACACACCACTCGATGCCTGACTAGATATGACAGAGCGAACCAACTGGCTAGCTGAATCAACATGTGATATCATAACATACTAAATGCGGAAGATAAACTAACACATGCTTATATACTGAAAGTCTGAATGATACAAATCAAAGTGCAGAAATACTAATACAAGTCTGAAACATGTCTGTAGCTAACATTGCTTAACACAAAAAGCTTGTGGATCCGTCTAATTGATACTCTAGTCTATAAAGCCTCTAATGTGTACTGAAAACACTAACTGTCTGAAAATGCTGAAGACTGTAGTAATTATAATGCCCCGAAAGAATTGGAGATCACCGAATAGCTGGTACGAGAATCCTAGCGCTCTGATTCATGAACCTGTAAAATCATTACTTGCATCGTGAAATGTAGGCCCCGGGCAAAAGGGACATCAGTACATTTGAATTGCACTGGTATGTAAAGAAACTGAAAGAAAGAATTATAAATGCTGAAACTGAAACTAAACTGATAACAGAGAATTGATAATTGATAACTGAAATGATAACTATTGAAACTGAAATTGAAATGATAACTGATAACTGATAATTGAACGGATAACTAGCAACTGAAATGATAACTGATATTTGAACTGAACAAAGGAAGTAAGGATATGAATACTCCCTCTTCTGAATGATGAACAACCTGTTTATCTGAATAAGCTACAGCCTCGGGCCCAATATATATGAGCACAAGCTACGGTCTCAGGCCCAAGTATACATATATATAACTACGGCCTCAGGCCCAAAAATGCATAAAGCATAAACTATGGCATCAGGCCCAAGTATGCATAAAGCATATAAACTACGGCCTCAGGCCCAAATACAAGTGTTTAACATTCGGCAATTTAAAATCAGAAACTGAGAATCATACTGCAATACATGACAGTGAAATACTGAATCACATTGAGTTACATGATACTGGAATACTGGATCATACTAGGTTACATAATACTCGAATACTGAATAAGACTAGACTGAGACATATGTTCTTGAATTGATTATGAATACTGAAATTTCAACTGTATAGGGCATATTAAGTAATCTATACTAAGACTCGGGGGCATCAAACCCAAGTCTATATTGAATACACACTGAGCTCACAACGTTCAAAATGAAAGTCAAGAGCGAGTTATGAAGCTAGGGAATAGAAGTTCTACAACTATTCAAGGACAAGGCTTAACTATATTTCTGAGGCAATTAGTAACGTCATAAAAGAAACGTAGCGTAGGGAGAATCATTAACATTCCCAAATATAGAGAGTTAGAGTCACATACCTTAACTTTCTGCTCTTGAGTGGAATACAACATTCGCCAACCCTTTCAACTTTAATCTATATCAATACAAGTCAAAGTGATTCCATATGAGCAATAATTCTCATGTTTTGGTCACTTAAGCATTTTCTCAAACACTTGGTGACATAAAGCTTCATAGTCCTTATCAATGGTGTCTCTACATCCAATAATCCATTCTCTTGCTCCTAGAAAAATTCTAAAGTCTCAAATGGTTATAATCAACATCATTCTTTATCACCCATAAGATAAACAACATCCTTAATCAATAATCAATAATCAACAATCAACAATCAACAACCCAAACCTATAATCGTTCATGCTTTTCTATCAAATCCATCAACTCATAACTCACGATTTAGAGTCTATAATCATTAATCCAATGCTAGAATCAATTAGAGGGTGAAGACATTACCTTTTTGAAGTTCAATCCCTTTGAATTCGAGTTCTAGGGTTCCAACTCCCAACAACGATGTCCCAATCGAATATATAATGATATGGAGGGTTTACCCATATTAATAAGATGTTGAAAAATTGAAATTAACTTAGAATCACCATTAGAACTTACCTTGGGTGGTGGAAAGACCCTTAAAGAGTTAGGTTTTTGAGAGTTCCCCTTATTAGAGCAAGTTTTTATGTTTTGGGGCTGTAGGGAACGAAATATAGCTTTAAAATGACCCTCCAGGAGCGCGCCCGCGCACCTAGAGACCTGCCCGCGCTACTGACTGCGCAAAACGGCAGTAACACTGCCTCAAAATTAGCGCGGTCGCGCTATGGGCGCGCTACCGAGCGCGCATATCGCATACTATTCTGTAAAATGCGCATAACATTTTTCACAGAGATCCGTTTGAGCTCTATAATATATCATTGGAAAGATATTTCAAAGGCCTACAACTTTCATGTTTTGAATTTTCCTATTTCCTTACACACTTTCACTAAAACCTGCTGGAAGACAGACCTTCTACAAACTTAGTCGATTTTGTCAAATCTTATGCACCTTACTTTCCATCTTGATTTTGAAACAACTATTTTCACCTATAATCGTCCTGATGGGACTTTACATGTTCAAAATATAACCTTACTACTCCTTTAACTCATTCATACCTAAGCCGAATTTACGGGGTGTTAGATCTCTATATCTAGCAAAACATTGCTTGCCTTAAGGTCTCTGTGGATAGTCCGTAACCGAAAATCTTGATGGAGATAAACCAAGCCACGAGCAATTCCGTTTATGATGCCAAAACACTTTGGCCAATAAAGTAATTTGCTCTTTGTTTGATCTACAAAAAAGCTTTCTGATTAGTTGTTTCTGTGAACATGCTTCTGCCTCTGTCTTAATGTACATGTGATGAGTAATAGAATAAAGCATTGTTATTAAATTAAGCTTTTTTAGTAGGTGGGAAATCCAAACCAGATATGTAATAATCCAAGCTTTTGTTGGGCATGTATTCATAGATAAACATCTTTTGTTCCCCTCGAATGCAGAGACCCAGAAGTCTGACAAGACTGTGATGCTGAAGCTTAGCAATATAGGTAACTTTGTTCTTGAATTCATCGATTCCTTGCTTGGAAGTCTTTGAGAGTCTCTTCACTGCTATTTCCTGTCCTTATTCAAGCACTCCCTAGAAATGGCAAAAGTAAATCAAGAGAACATAGATTTCACAAAGACAAGAATCTTGAGCGTAAACTGGTTCCTACACATTTTCAGTGTGTACCTTGTAAACAGGTCCAAATCCGCCCTCTCCCATCTTGTTGTTAACGGAAAAGTTATTTGTGGCTCTAATTATTGTCAACAATTGGAACAGTGGCAGCTCAAAATCTTCTTCAGGTCTTAGTTTCTTCTTCTTTTTCCATATGTACAAGAACAGAATCAGGCCTAGTAGAATAATTGCCATCAATAGTTAGAAACTCAATGCGAGTATCTTTGCCTTCTTTCTATTTGAACCTGCCTCAGATAGTATAACCAATTTTTTCTATCAGCCACTACAAATCTAAATAGGCCACTACTTTTGCACAACACCATTTTCATGTGTTGAAAAACTAAGGTTAGAAAACACATATCTCTTAAACATAAGTTCTTACCTAGCTCTGAAGAATCTATCCTGATGTAAATGTCTTTCCCTCTTCCAGATAGCTTTCTGATGTCGATCAACTCCCCAAACCAAAACAAGAAACCTTTGTCTCCATTGCTTATATCTAAACTCGAATAAGTTGTGCAAGAGCAGTTCTTCAAGCGTACTTGCCTACAACTTTCGAGTGTCATGGTCTTATCATACTGAGAGTACTTGGTATCCGGCAACTTGATTCCAAAATATTTTAGAAATACATGTTCCTTGTTGCAATCGAAAGGTGACCTCCGAAAACACCCTTCTGACCAATCTCCCTTTTCCCATTGTTGCGGATATTTGGCTACAAACTTTTCCAAACATCCACAAACGGGGGAACTATCTATGTCACAGCTCCCATAGGCACCACATAAGCTATATGTATCACAAATATCCAGAGGTACATTGAGGTAAAGATGCCAATTCTTGGTCCGATCCACCCACGTCAAACGTTGAAGATAACCATTGCTAGTCAAGACTACTCTTGTTAAAATCGAGCTGTTAATGAGAGAAAAATTATACTAGTAAACCTCATCCTTATCGAAAACAAATTGAAATGTATATATGCTACTTTGTATTAGTAGTGGTGTGGGTGCCCCACTCCACCATAAACCATTCCATGGTCCTGCCCGAGCTGATACATTTGTGCTACGTCTGATAAGGCCATGTGGATTTCCAGTGGGATCAATGTGGAGTGAATTCCCTGGAGTTGGATCACTATTTTTCTTCCATTCTGAAATGTAAACCTCATGGCCAGTTTTAAAATTCTTGCCAAGCTTCATATCTGGAAAGAATGTATCAGTGGGTTATTGAAGCTCTTCCAGAGGAAATCTTCTCGGTTGCCATCATTTGCATCTTTCACAACAAGATTACTAGAATCCAAAAGTAATGCAACTGGATTTTGGATTGATTTTGTGGTGTAATCGACCATATAATTTCATTCTTGTCATTGGTAAGAGCTAGCATTCCTGGCTTGTTGACCTTCAAAACAACTAAAGATGTATTCATGAGTGGTTTCTCTCTTTAGGCAACCCATACAACTGTCTGCACATGAGGAAGAATTTGCTTGTACCATATCCCGATGTATCGCTTTTAGGAACCACTGGGGCTGAAAAATCCCATCTCAAAGGTTCCACCAGATAAAATAACAGTTTGACCATCTATGATGAATTGATTCATAGTGATTACATCTGTTGTAGAAATCTTGTGTATAGAAGAGTAGAAAGACAGTAGGAAAAGCAGGAAGAAACTAGCTTCCATTGAAGATGCCTTGATGCCTAAGCCCCTTTAATTTGGCCGTCTATATATCGCCTATGATATTTTGACTTAAGGTGTTGTTTCAGAGTCTTGAAATTGCACGTTTTACTTCACAACCTTTGGACACAATACTGTACTAGTTTTGTTTCGAGTCGTTATCCCATATAAGGATTTGAAGGCTCTTATTGCCTCTTCTGGTCCTGAAGTTTACTTCCTGATAAGTTATGTGTGTCTTTTGTTTTGATGATTTGACAAATTTCATGAGAGAACTAGATAAGGAACCTAATTGTCCCTTTCATTCAAAATAACTAGTCAAATGTCTGGTTCAATTCACAATGAATCACATAAGGGAACATCAGAGGAAACAGCTATGGACCAGTTCCCCTGGTCGTCGTATAGTCAGTTTTACAGCTGTAAAAGTTGCTGTGATGTACCGTCTGACAGGCTGTTGCACTGTACCGTCTGGAAGCAGTAGAGCAGCACAACCGTAACTTGCTAAGGACAAACTAAAGGATACTTTATTGCATCATCCTTGATGACATCACACACACTTTATCAACATGAGGCAAGGGATTTCATCTCTCCAATACTTGCAAAATCAAAAGAAAATACTTCTCTCAAGTGCCACCCACTACCTCTCTTAAGAATAAAGTTGTTGCAACCTCAACGACCAGATCCAAAGATTGAAGATATCTTAAGTCCTTATGTTTATTGAGTCTTTATTGTTTTGTTCTTCATTTCTAATCCTACACTACTTTCAAGAACTGTCTTTGTAGGACAGATTCAAACTACTATTTGGTTTAGTTTCTTGACTAGAGTTAGTCAAGTTTTGTTGCTTTGTAATAGAATTATCGTAAAGGGCTTACAATAAAGTTATCGTACGGGGCGAGGGATTAAGAGTTTAATTCCTAGATTGACTAGAGTTAGTCAAGGTTTGTTGCTTTGTAATAGAGTTATTACAAAAAGCTTACAATAGAGTTATTGTAAGGATTGAGGGATTAAGAGTTTACTTCCTAGATTGCAATAGGTTGTAATCTGAAGTTTACTCGATTTAGTGGAGTTGAAATCCTACTACGATAGGCCGTGGTTTTTAATCCCTTGAGCAGGGAGTTTTCCACGTAAATATCGCGTGTTCTTTATTTACTGCCTATTTACTGTGGGAACATATAGAGAACCTTATTCCCTATACTGTTTAGTTTTACAATCTGTTGCTTACTGTGAGAACTAATAGAGAACCTGGTTATCTATATAGTTTGGTGGACTCCTAGTTTCTATAACTTCCAATATTTGAATAGTAGGGACCATTTTGTAGAAACAAAACTGAAGGCTATGGCCAGCCCACCAAAGACCTGAGAGGTTCCTCACAAAGTTTCATACAACAACTTGCAGCAATCGTTCACACTCAGGTCGTCGTTCTTCGAGTGTTTGTTTATGTGCTCCGTGTTTCTTTTTCTTTCCATTATGAAGTGGCTACTTACTAATGCTTCTGGTTAACAAATTAATCACTGCGGACCTACATTGAAGCTGCTGGATGATTTAGCGCTTTTCTTTTACCCAAACATTATATTTGCTAGTAATAACATTCAAAGATATTGACTAAGCACCCAATCTTAGAACGTAATTATAGATTAAAGGCAGTTAGGTCCGCCAGACTCTCTTGCTCCCATCTCACTCTATCCCTTCTTTCCCTTTTTTGGGAGCTTAAGTTGTCAATTAGCAGAACTTTCGACGATGCAACTATTATTTACTGGCTACAATTGTAACCTCCGACCAGTCATTTTGAGCTCTAGCGCGTCGTTCAGCAGTTTGAGACCATAAGCAGCTTCACTTCAGGTATTATGACTTGTACGAATGGTCAAAATTGAATTTCGGCAAATTTGGAGTTGATTTGGAAAGAAAATTCTCATTTCGGAAGCCTTAAGTTGAAAGAATTGACTAAGGTTTGATTTATGAGTAAACGACCTCGGAATCAGGATTTGAAGGTTCCAACAGGTTCGTATGATGATTTTGGACTTGGACGTATGTCCGGATCGGGTTTTGGATGACCTGGGAGCAGTTCGGCGCCTATTGTGACAGTTAGCATTTTGGGAAGAATTTCATAAATATGGGTTGCAGTGCATTTCAATATTATCGATGTCCGTTTGGGATTTTGACTCTGGGAATAGCTCTGTATGGAAATTCTGGTATTGGGAGCGCCTCTGAAAGTGGATTTGGAGGTTCGTAGGTTATTTTGGAGTCATTTGGCTAAACTTAGAAATTTAAAGGTTTTGAGAAGTTTGACCAGAGATGGAATTTTTGATATCGGGGTCGGATTCCAATTTCGGAAGTTGGAGTAGGTGCGTAATGTCAAATTGACTTGTGTACAAAATTTGAGGTTAATTGGACATGATTTGATAGGTTTTTTTGCATCGAATGTAGAAGTTTGAAGTTCTAAAGTTCATCAAGCTTGAATTGACTTGCGATTCATTATTTCAGTGTTGTTTTATGTGATGTGGAGATTCGCCTAAGTTCGCAATGTGTTTTGGGACATGTTGGTATAATTGTTTGAGGTCCCGAGGGCCTTGTATGGAATCCGGACGGTGAACGGATCGAGTTTAGACTTAGAAGAAAGGTTAGAGCAGTTGCCTTCTGGTGTAACCGCACCTGCGAGGTTTGGGCCGCAAAAGTGACCCTATGAGTCGCATAAGCGATTTTGGTTGGGGAGTGCTGGTACCGCAGATGCGGTCGTCTCGCCGCAGAAGCGAGACTGCACCTGCGGAAGAAAAGGCACAGAACCGGAAATAGGCTGGAAGCCCTGAACCGCAGAAACGGTATTTTGTCCGCACCTGCGAAACCGCAGAAGTAGTCAAGTGACCGCAGGTGCGAAGAATCGCTGGGCAGTGTCTTTTAAAAGACAGGGGCTGGGCTCATTTCAACCCCATTTCCTCCATGGAAGCCGATTTTGGAGCAACTTTGGAGTACCATTTTCATCACCAAGCATGAGTTAAGTGGTTTCCACTAGTTTTGAGTTAAATACAAGGTTTATATATGGATTTAGTCATGAAAATTTGTAGAAATTATGGGATTTGGAAGTAAAAACTCAAAATTTATATTTTAAATTTTGGCCACGAAATTGGACATGGGATTGAAAGTAAATTATGTAATTGAGGTCATGAGGTTATGGGTAAAGTTTATCTTCGAAAAATTTTGGAATCCGGGCACGTGAGCTCGAGGGTGATTTTTATGGACTTTTCGATCAGGGTTATAAATTGTTATAAATTGGATTATAATGAATAAATGAGCATATATTAATGGGTTTGCATAATTATTGGCTTATTTTGGAGCGTTGTGCAGCGATTTGAGTCATGGAAAGGGCGTGAAATGCCGGTTATTGAACTTCGAAGCAAGGTAAGCCTCCTTTCTAACCTTGTAAGAGGGAATTAACACCATAGGTGGAATAAGTAAATATATTCTACTATTTGTGGGGGCTACGCACGCACGAGGTGATGAGAGTCCGGGCGTAGCTACTATTATGCTTAAGTCCGGGTAGTCTAAGCATGCTTTACTTGCCGTACTTGTAATTTCATTGACAATTTAAAAACTTAAATCATATCGAACTTGGTAAATAAATTTCTAAAAATCTAAACATCACTTTGTTGACTGTTAAAAGAGAAGTTGGCATTTTCTTGAGTAATTGTTTCCCTGCTGAAGTCTTGATGTATCTATGTGTACCCGCGTCGCATGTATGATTCGCGAGCAGGGTAATTCTTTTATTTATATTTAACCGCGTCACATGTATGATTCGCGAGTGGGACAATAGATGCATCTATGGATCGCACCATTTGACCATCTGGCAGTACACAGTTTAAATATTGTTGGATCGGGCCGTACGGCCTCGACATGATTTGTGCATGCTTGTATTGCTTGTCTTGAGATTTACAAAATTGGATATTTCCTCCCTGGCCTGAGATATTAATAAATGATGAAATATGAACTTGGAAATTTCTATTAACCAAAGAATTGTTTACCTGATTCGTGCTTATTGAGTTTGCAGTTACATTATAAAATCTATGATTTTTCATATTATTGGTATATTATTATTGGACCACTAGTAAGTGTCGAAGTCGACCTCTCGTTACTACTTCTTCGAGGTTAGACGGGATACTTACTGGGTACGCGTTGCTTTCATACTCATACTAAACTTGCTGTGTATTTTTATTGCACAGGCACACGTATGGCTATTGGCCTTGTTGGGCGCAGCGACATGGTTGATACAGAGACTTTGGTGAGCTGCATCTCTCGAGACGACCCGTAGCCAGCAGAGTCTTCTTCAGAGTATTGTATTTTTTTCTGTGCAATCTGTATTCTAGACAGTTATTGTATTATATTTTTTTTCCTAGAAATTGCTCATGCATTTGTGACACCTAGTTCTGAGATGACTATGGAATTATTTAGTATTCAAATTTGTTAAAGACATCATTATTTACTCGGTGAAGTCCATCAGTTAATGTTTAATGAAAGGAAAAGAAATGATTTCAAAAATACTAAAATGAGAATTTAGCTAATTATTGGTGTTGGCTTGCCTGACAGTGGTGTACGGCGCCATCACATCCCTTAATGGATTTTGGGTCGTGACAATAAGGTATGAGAGCACTAGGTTCCCTTAGGTGTCACGAGTCATGAGCGAGTCTAGTAGAGTCTTTTGGATCGGTACGGAGACCTCTGTACTTATCTTCGAGAGGCTATAGGGTTGTTAGGAGCACTTCCCTTCTTGATTCCTCATCGCGCGGTTTGATTCCTTTGAGGCTTATGCCTTTAGTTCCTTCCTATTCAATCTTATGCGATGTGAAGCATTTGTTATCAATTGGGAATTGAGGAATTGTAATAGTACTACAGATGTGGTGTGGGATGTTTCTCCCGGCATAGTTGATTGGGTTATTGTCGTCGCCTTATGGAAGGATATTCTGTCATTTTAGCTCAGTACCTGTACTTCTGAGAGTTTGAAACTATGCATAGGTTGTTATGATTCTCGTGAATAGTTATTGCACAGTATTGATGTAACGTAGGATGCCTACCCAGGTGTCGAGGCAGTGAATGACTTGAAAAGAGGTCTACTCAGAGTATGATTTAGAGATTCGGTGTTTTATTTCAGGTAGAGGAAAAACAATCGGGCTATAATTGTTCAGGTTTAGGTTGATGGAGTAACGAGACTTGGCATTTTCGAGCATGGTGGAACTTTCATATGTGATGTGATGGCATCGTCATTGATTGAATGTGTGGAGTTCGCCGGTGTTATGATCTTCTTTGATTCGCCTTTGGGGCAGGGTGTTGTGAAATGTAGTCGAGGAAGCAGCTATCAGAGATTGCGGCATGCGATGATTCGGAATTTAGTCAGTGTTTCTTGCATCGATGACGTGAGAAAGATGATCTTCGGAAAGGTTTAAAGTTATTTGCGATCTATTGGTTTAAGTGCTACAGAGATAGATTTTTTTATTTAAGGAAACAACTGGGTAGCGAAGAATGAGGAAGGACATATGGGAAGTGTCTTGTGGTGATTAACTTTTAGAAGGCCATGTGTGGGAAATAAGAGTCGAGTAGTTGCTTAAAGGAGTGAGTTTGACGAAAGTGGGAGAGTGGCAGAGTAACGTATGGGTTTTGCGGTAGGATGACTACATACCCGGAGAAAAAGTCTAGAGTGATTTGGGATTTAGGGTGGACAGTGACTGGGTCTACGAACTTAATTTGAAATATCGGCTGTTATATGGCGGGAGATTTGACACAATAGAAAGGAGTTGCTTGATATGAAGAAGGATACAATATGACTTTGGATTGGAAGGTATTGTCGCACATTTAGTTGATGTCCATAAGGAGAAAATGGGCTTGTACAACTAGTGAATGAGCATGGGCTCAGGTTGGGTTATGGATTTCGCAGTAGTTGTGCAGTGCAGCGTCATTGGGAGATGTGAGCATGTAATTTCCACATATAGGTTATCTCCTGTGAGAAAGTTAGTGGTCGTGTGGTGTTGACGAAGCTTCTGTGAAGAATTCTACCGACTATACGGTAAGAGGTCGGATAAGTGAACATGGTTAATGATTCAGAGTGTTCATGAAAGGTCAAACTGAAGGATTTAGAGGAATTAGGCGAGTTGGTTGTGCAAGATCATGTCAATAATGAAGAAAGAATCTTGATGGGTTGCAGAGTTGGGTAATGGTGGCTTCAAGCTAAGTGGGAGAGTCTCACCGCCTGTGATTGGGTTGCATGTTAATCTACTTGTGAGGTTTCGGGTTATCGGCGTATTGGTAAGTTATTACAGCTAGGGGAATAGAGCACCAGAGGTACCTTGATCAAATGATTTGAGAAATGTATGCCATAAATGGCCTTATCGATTCTTGTTCGGCTTTGGGAAGATTCAGGATTTATGTTTCGTACAGAGGTTATTTACATGAGAAGTGATTTGGTCGGGTGCTTCATTAAGATGGGTGTTCATGAGCCAGCGAGCTTTGGAGTTGATTATATTTGGAACCAAGCCAGAGTGGGTGACTGTCAATAATGGTCCTAGTAAATTCAAAAGTTAAAATGCGGTGCCAAAGGATTTCAAGACTGAGGTACAGTTAAGAATCGAGCTTTTGCGGAGGATTATGATAAGATGCTCAGAATGTTCTATGATATTTTCATCTTGCAGTGTAGCATTTGGTGGAATGAGAGAAAATGACTTCAAATTCATAGAGGAATTATCAGAATAGGTGTATTGGTTGAGGATGAGAATGTGTGTGCAAGGAGGCCATGGAACGGTTCATGGGTTTGGAGACAATGTGGTCTCGTGGAATAGGGTCACTCGGGATGAGTGTGGAGTTAGGTTCATGATGTAAGGAATGGAGCTATTATTATTTCTAAGGCAAGTTAAGGCTAAATTAGAAGAAGTTAGATTGGTTATCCATGGTTGAATCAGCATAATGATGGCGGTGATCAGTTCTTTCAGCGTGATTAAGTTATGCATGTGATTTCTGATGGTACGTTACGAGGCTTTACGACCACCGTAATTGATTTAATTTGGAAATATCCAAGTATTTTGGCATGTTATGTGTAGGCGGATCCCGGAAGGGTTATGGTGGTTTAGACCACTACTTGAGGATTTGCATGTTCCACGGTTATGAAAATTCACTCGTGTGTTGCTATGGTTCTCTTGGAATGCATTAAGTAAAAAGGTTTCTATGCGATGAAGTGTTCACCATATTAGTAGTTCAGGAGTTATGGTGAAATTCTTGCACTATCCCATATTGGCATGTTAGGTGCAGTGAACGGTATGAAATTTGAAGGTGAGGATCAAGGTTGCGGTTCGGTTTGGCAAGGATGTCACGAGCTCGGATGAGCAAGAAAGGGATTTGAATGTTTAGAGTAAGGTAGTATTGTCTTCAGCGACACCTGAGATCGGTGTCTTGTGAAAGAGGCTTTGCATCATGGTTATGGATTCTTGATCTGCTTTGTAGCATTAGTGCGGCTGGTGGTATGGATGTGCAGACTTGTTATCTTATGCGGAAGGTCGTGGAAGCATATCTCATGGGAAGATTGTACAAGTGTGACGTTGTAGTCACTCAATTAATTGAAGGTTTAAACCAAGTATAAAGAATGTGGTAATATCGCTTATTTGAGGATTTACGCCTAGAGGGCGCTCGGTTCATTTGGTTGTGGACTGTGGAAGTTTTTTCTGGCTATGATGATTGTTCTTGTGTGTTATGGGAAAAAATGGGGTTATTATGAACCCTTGAAAGGTTACTAGCCTAGTGCGGTATGATCAGAATTGGCTTGAGGTCTGTGGAGGGATCTAAATTTGAACGTGGGCTCTATATCAGGCCGGATGTATTATTTCATCATAATGCTCCTTATGGGAGTAGTATCCGGACGTTGGATGTTATTTCGTTGTCGGCTATTTCATGTAATAGTATATAGTATCGTGTGAGTTGTGAAATGGCTTGATAAATTTCATATGTGTTGAGATTCCGCATAGCGAGGGCGTTATGTGAGCATGATGGCTCTCGAGATTTAGATCATATATCACACCTTAGATGTGCTTGGGTTTTGTAGCGTATGGAGATATTTGTCTCCCCAGGGATGGTATTATGCACTTAGCGTGCTTGTGGCCGATATTCGGTATTTTTAGTAATGAGCACTCTAGCTCGGTACGTATCTCCTTATATAGATTTTATATGTGGATCAGGTGGCACGCCGTCACTGATATGTTGGTCGGATCGGGTTGCACGTTACAACAATGTTATGTTGAGTACAATCCCCTATATTCTATTTTGTGTGTTTTGTTTACCATTTTCTGAAGAAGGTTCATGACGCCTTTTCGGTTGTCTAATTGGTTACGTGGGTTAAGTAGTCCCTTCCAGAGTTTTTGTTCCTTATGTATCACGTTCAAGTTTGTAGCTTATTGGCACATTGTGGCATTATATGAGACTTTTGGTCATGTCCAGGGTGGTTTGTTGCCTGAACAGCTTACTGGGTGAGACGAGATTATTGGATCTAGGATCAGTGCGATCAGATTATATAAAGTATATTAAAGAGCAAATACCATTATTTGGTTCAGAATGAGATAATGATTCTTGCAGGAGTATAAACTAAATGATTTGTTTACTCAGCAGTTGGTTATGAATTTTTACACATTTCTTTCGTCGTGGCGGTATTGCAAAAGTTGGGACAAGACTTATATATGTGATGAGGTGCATTGGGAGCATCAGATTCGTGGAATTTCGGCTATTGTTATCAGAGGATGTTATTATGCTCATGTGAGCTATGTGGTGCATAGTTTGGATTCAGCAAAGGTATGCAATCATGTATCGGTATATCGTGTAATGATTGATACGGTGTTCGTATGTTGGTAGCAGGACTAATAGAGAATTCCGGATGTTGGAATTGGGATCTAAGCTTATTTTCTGGAATAAGAGAGAATATCTTCAGGTTTGCTTGAGCTAATGTGCTCAACCGAGTTGTGGTAGCACAGGTAAGTGCACGAAGTGTTAAACAGTTATTTCAGACAAAATCCAGTGCAGTTCTTAGCACGTTCGAGGGCGAACGTATATTTAAGTGGGAGAGAATGTAACGACCCTACCGGTCGTTTTGAGCTCTAGCGTGTCGTTCAGCAGTTTGAGACCATGAGCAGCTTCACTTCAGGTATTATGACTTGTACGCATGGCCGGAATTGAATTTTGAGAAGTTTGGAGTTGATTTGGAAAGAAAATTCTCATTTTGGAAACCATAAGTTGAAAAAAATTGACTAAGATTTGATTTATGAGTAAACGACCTTGGAATCGAGATTTGAAAGTTCCAACAGGTTCGTATAATGATTTTGGACTTGGATCCGGATCGGGTTTTGGATGACCTGGGAGCGTTTCGGCGCCTATTGTGGAATTTAACATTTTGGGTAGAATTTCATAAATATTGTTGCAGTGTATTTCAGTGTTACCAATGTCTGTTTGGGATTTCGAGTCGGGGAATAGCTCCATATGGAGATTATGGTATTGGGAGCGCTTTCGGAAGTGGATTTGAAGGTCTGTAGGTCACTTTGGAATCATTTGGCTAAAGTCAGAAATTTAAAGGTTTTGAGAAGTTTGACCGGAGGTGGAATTTTTGATATAGGGGTCGGATTCCAATTCCAGAAGTTGGAGTAGGTCCGTAATGTCAAATATGACTTGTGATTTGTTATTTCAGTGATATTTGATGTGATTTAGAGGCTCGACTAAGTTCGTAATATATTTTGGGACGTGTTGGTATAATTGGTTGAGGTCCCAAGGGCCTCGAGTGAAATCCGAACGGTGAAGTGATCGAGCTTGGACTTGGAAGAAAGGTTAGAGCAGCTGCCTTCTAGTGTAACCGCACCTGCAAGGCTTGGGCCGCAGGTGCAGGGCCGCAGAAGCAACCCTATGAGTCGCAGAAGCAATTTTGGGTAGGGAGTGCTAACATGCGGTCCTCTCGCCGCAGAAGCGAGACCGCACCTGCGGAAGAGAAAGCGTAGAAGAGGAAATAGGCTGGAAGCCCTGAACCGCAGAAACGGTATTTTGTCTGCACCTGCGGAATCGCAGAAGTAGTCAAGTGACCACAGGTGCGAAGAATCGCTGGGTAGTGTCTTTTAAAAGACGGGGGATGGGCTCATTTCAACCCCATTTCCTCCATAGGAGCCGATTTTAGAGCAACTTTGGAGTGACATTTTCATCACCAAGCATGAGGTAAGTGGTTTCCACTAGTTCTGAGTTAAATACAAGGTTTATATATTTAGTCATGGAAATTTATAGAAGTTATGGGATTTTGAAGTAAAACCTAGAAACTTATATTTTGGATTTTGGCCAAAAAATTGGACATGGGATTGAGAGTAAATTATATATTTGAGTTCGTAAGGTTATGGTTAAAGTTTATCTTCGAAAAATTTCGAAATCTGGGCACGTGGTCCCGAGGGTGAATTTTATCAACTTTTCCATCGGGGTTAGAAATTGTTATAAATTGGATAGTTTTGGAGCGTTGTGCATCGATTTGATTCATCAGAAAGGCGTGGAATGCCGGTTATGGAACTTCGGAGCGAGGTAAGTCTCCTTTTTAACCTTGTAAGAGGGAATTAACCCCATAGGTGAAATAAGTAAATATGTACTCCTATTTGTGGGGGTTACGCACTCACGAGGTGATGAGAGTCCGGGCATAGCTACTATTATGCTTAAGCCCGGGTAGTCTAGGACTCAAAAGCATACTTTACTTGCCGTACTTGTAATTTTATTGACAATTTAAAAAGGCTAAATCATATCGAACTTGATAAATAAATTTTTAAAAGGCCAAACATCACTTTTTTGACTGTTAAAAGAGAAGTTGTCATTTCCTTGGGTAATTATTTCCTAATGAAGTCTTGATTGACTATTTGAATGTGTGTATATATGTGTACCCGCGTCACATGTATGATTCGTGAGCGAGGTAATTCTTTTATTTATATTTGACCGTGTCGCATGTATGATTCGCGAGAGGGGTAATAGATGCATCTATGGTTCGCGCCATTCGACCCTCTGAAAGCGCACATTTTAAATATTGTTAGATCGGGACCTCGGCATGATTTGCGCATGCTTGTGTTGCTTGCCTTTAGATTTACAAAATTGGATATTGCCTCCCTGACCTGATATAAATTAATAAATGATGAAATATGAACTTAAAAATTTCTATTAGCCAAAGAATTGTTTACCTGCTTCATGCTTATTGAGTTTGCAGTCACCTTATAAAATGCACAATTTTTCACATTATTGGTATATTATTATTGGACCACTAGTAAGTGCCGAAGTCGACCTCTTTTCACTACTTCTTCGAGGTTAGATGGTATATTTATAGGGTACACATTGTTTTCGTACTCATACTACACTTGCTTTGTATTTTTGTTGCACAGGCACACGTATGTCTATTGGCATCGTTGGGCGCAACAGCATGGTTTATACAGAGACTTAGGTGGACTGTATCTCTCGAGAGCCCGCAACCAGCAGAGTCTCCTTCAGAGTATTGTATTCTATTTTCTATCCAAACTGTATTCTGGATAGTTATTGTATTACATTTTATTTCTTAGAAATTGCTCATGCACTTGTGACACCAGATTTTGGGATGACTATGAGATTAGTTAGTATTTAAATTTGTTAAATACACCATTATTTACTCGGTGAAGTCCATCCGTTATTGTTTAATGAAAGGAAAAGAAATAATTTCAGAAATACTAAAATAAGAATTTAACTAATTATTGGTGTTGGCTTGACCCTTAATGGAATTTGGGTCGTGACAACAATCGTGGTCAACATATTCTCTATTCTCCATTGTAATATGACAGTGTAACACTTCTTGGTCCGGTAGTGATTGGGCAAGCAGAAAAGAGATTTCTCAGATCAACTATATAAGCTTGGACAAATGAATGGTAATTGCGGAGTTTGAGATAGTTTTCATCTAGTGTCTATTGCAATTTCACTAGCTGGTCCTAGCTCCAACCCCCACGCACAAGTTTAGAAATGAAGGGAAATTTTGATACTGAAATAAACTTTATAACAGTCGATCAGAGATACAACTAATGTAATTGTGTGAGACACACAATAAAACTTCTCATTAACCTAGCATCTTACGATAAGCATAGGCTAAAAGGCCTTAGGTTTCTATCAATATATTCAATGTTACAAGTTGATACTACATCAAAAGTGACTTGGTACAACACTTGGAAAGCTATGTATGAAGTAAGTTTCGATTTAATTTTTCGCTGCATGAGAAGCTTTATTGTGTGTCTCACACAATTACATTAGTTGTGTGAGGCTCCTTTTTGTCTCATAAATTTGTGGACCCAAATCTTACACTTCTGGGTCCATAAAAATCTGGGTCCACAAAACTGTGAGACAAAACAAATGCCTCATACAATTAGTGTCAGTTGTATGAGACACAAAATAAAATTTTCCGTCTAAAAGCGAATAAATTTGATCAAAGACAAGCACTTTGTTTATTTGGGTTGTTGGTATAAAAGAAGATGTAAGTGTATTTGCAACCCACTGCAGATCTGCTTCATCATCCTCCCATATCATGCATGATACCAAGTTATCTTGGATTGACTTTTAAGACCCGTTTGGCCAAAGATATTGTCAAAATATACTTGAATTTTTTGACAAATACATGTTTGTTCATAAATTTTATTCATATTTTGACAAATTCCCAAAACCCAAATTACAAACCTAATTTCCGAAACCCAAAATCCAAAATCAGCTGGTCCTCTGACATGCAACTTGGATAAGAAATTGGATTGCTATGGAAATCAACATGTAAAATTACAGTGGGTTGAGTCCTTTTCTGGTCCTCTGACTTAGCAGTATACTGTATGGGTCCAAATTTGGACAACCACGGCTACTGATAAATACGACAAAAGATGAGATCTTCACAGCATGACGTCCTATGGAGGACGACGACGACCGGCAGAGGACAAAGGATGTGTGACTTTTGCAGTAGTGTAGGACTAACATGGGGCATTAGGAATATACTTTCGAATATTCCCTATGATATATCTTCTAGGGTTAAGAAGGGGGTTGTCTCTTATATATAGTGAGGAAATAACCTTGTAAGGGAGAGACTTTTGGCTAAGAACACTTATTGTAATATCTTTCTACATTCAAGTTTGGCATTTTTGACGCTTAATCACTCAGTTTCACGAGATCAAGAAATACTATCCACCGTGTTCATCCTTTATATCTTTTATTCTAGAGTTTATTATACTTAGATGAGATTTACCTCTTTATTTTCTTTAATTGATTTATTCAAAAACTTTTCAATATCTTTTGGGTCAAACAATTTGGCATCGTCTATTGGGATTTCTTTAGCTAAGATCATAGTTTCATCTAGACTCCTGAAAAGGATAATCACTTCTTCCGAGCTTGGTACAAACCAATAATCGCTGGGAAAGGAGATGCAAGGAAAAAAGCCATAGTAGGCGTCATAGCCAACATCCTATACACCATCAACGAAGATAGCAGAGAAGATCATGAAAATGAAACACCAAACATCACACCCAAGGGAGACACTTCACCTCCCCCGCACGGAAGCGTGACTGCTTCACGCGAAAGAGAAGCCTCCACATCTACAACAGGAGAGGCACCACCGGTAGTAAGAAGACTGCTGGAAGAATGGCTAACAAGTTCTCTGAACACCATCCTTGATAAACTCGCCCAAAGGGATGATAGGAATGTGCCACATGCAGATGTCACGATAATGAGGGCGAGCAAGACGCCCTCCATACAGGTAACACTTGTTGCTGATAACGCAGGCAATGATACGCTTGCAGCCGTTCTCAAGAAAATGGAGGAGATGGAAAATGAGAATAAGGCACTCCGTGACCAAATGAGGGAGCACCAGGAGAGAGTTGACAAAATACCAGGCGCTCCAAAGTTGCTGCCAAAATGTGATGTTGGTCGATTCATCGAGCAACCATACAGTGAAGAAGCGGCCCCTTACACCATTCCAAAGACCTTCAAAATGCCGCCCTACTTAATGATATATTATGGTACTACCGATCCAGAAGACCACATCATCCACTAGATTGCAGCCATAAAAGGCAACGATCTCTCAAAAGAGCAGGTACCATCGGTGCTATTGAAAAAGTTCGACGAAACCTTAACAGGGGGAGCCTTGACATGGTACTCTCAACTACCAGCACGCTCGATAATAACAGTCGAGGAAATGGCAGACAAGTTCATTACCGCCCATGTAGGAGCCAAAAAGGTAGAGACTAGGGTAAATGATATATTTTGCCATAATAAAGATGCATGGTGAGGGACTCAGGGACTTCTTAGCTTGGTTCAATAGGGTGAGAATGAGCTTGCCGAATGTGTCAGAAGGAATGGAAATAGTGGCCTTATAGAACGGATTAAATAGAAATGGGTCAAGCGCAACCAGAAAATTGCTAAGCAGGCTCATGAAATACCCTTCAACTACTTGGGAAGAAATCCATAACGCCTACTGCGCCGAGGTACAAGCCAACAAGGATGATCTAAATGGCCCGACCCAATGGTTGACGTCACTCCAAATTGAAGCAAGAAAAGATTGTCGCAACGATGGTCGAAGAGATCAGTTGGGGTCCCGCTCCGGTCGAGAAAGGCATCAATCCTACGTCAGGACGTCAGCCCCGCCTCCACCATGGCGCACAGATGCTCCTCCTCGAAATATGGCATCATATCAACATGAGAAAGGTATGCCTCCACTCTTATCCGCTCACAATTTTTGTGTCTCTCCTTTAGAAATAGTGTACGCCCTGGAGAAATTTGGTCCAAAGGTGTAATGGCTGCAAAAGATGAGGTCAGACCCCAGAACTCGGAAGTCAAGCGCTTTTTGTGAATTTCACCAAGAAAGGGGTCACAAAACTGAATATTGCATAGGACTACGACAGGAAGTAGTATGAATGCTAAACCAAGGTCACCTAAAAGAGCTGATGAGTGATAGAGGACAGACTAACTTCGCCCGCGGACGCGAACAACCCCAAAGACCTCCAAAACCACCTTCTCCCGCTCGCACCATACAAATGATCATCGGCGGTGGCGACAACGTAACAATCAATCATGTTAAGTTCACCACCACACATAAACTCAAACGATCAATCACTCACGAATGGTATGATGACCCTGAAGACAGTATCATCTTCAAAAAGTCGGATGTCGACAATTTGTCTTTCCCTCACTATGATGCTCTTGTTATCACATTATGTATCGCAGATACTGATGTAAAAATAATAATGGTAGATGACGGGAGCGGCGCATGTATTATCCATCCTCGAGTCCTCGTGGAGTTAAGACTCGAAGATAAAATAATACAGCGCTATATAACACTAACAGGTTTTAATAATGTAGTTGAACGGACTTTTGGAGAGATAGTGCTACCCATCCTAGCCGGAGGAGTCACCCTGGAAACAACATTTCACGTCATCAACCAGGAAACAACTTACAACGCCATCACAGGGCGCCCGTGGATACACGCCATGTGAGAGGTCCCTTCCAGTCTCTATCAAATGATCAAGTTTCCTACCCCATGGGGAATATTCAGCATTCTAGGAGAGCAACTCACCGTACAAGAATGCTATCGCATCGCCCAAGATTGCGCACACACCCAAACACTCAAAGGAGCAAATACAGAAGCATAACAATCAGTGATGTAGGGAGCCAAACAAAACATGCGAACAGACGTTATCAAGGACCCCAACATTGTGGAAGCATCCAAATAAACGATAGAAAATCTTGATCCTATCCTGCTAGATAGCAACGATAGCACAAAAATGGCTTATATCGGGCACAACCTCTCGGAACCAGGTAAATTTCATAAGTTCTTGACTGACCATGCCAATCTGTTTGCCTTCTCCCATGCAGATATGACAGGCATTCCCAAAGATATCAGCACCCACAAGTTAAACGTCGACCCCCTATATCCGCTGGTGCGACAAATAAGAAGGAAGTTCAACGCTGCAATCAACGAGGGCGTCAGCGAAGAGGTCGATAAGCTACTCGCAAATGGCTCCATCCGGGAATAGAAATATCCTCAATGGGTCGCCAATGTGGTCATGGTGAAAAAGAAAAAAGGAAAATGGCGGATGTGTGTAGATTTCACGGACCTAAACAAGGCATGTCTGAAAGATTCTTTTCCATTGCCACACATCGATCAACTCATCAATGCAATAACATGAAACGAGTTGTTAATCTTCTTGGATGCCTATTCGGGTTACAACCAGATCCTCATGGAAGAAGAAGACCAGGAGAAAACCACTTTCATCACTCACTAGGGAACATACTGCTATAAAGTGATGTCGTTCGGACTAAAGAATGCGGGGGCGACATATCAGAGATTGATCACCAAAATGTTCAAAAACCAACTTGGTAAAACAATGTAAGCCTACATTGATGATATGCTAGTTAAGTCGAAGAGGAAAGAAGATCATATTGGTCATCTGAAGGAAGCCTTCGACATATTGAGGCAGTACGACATGAAACTAAAAAAATGCTCCTTCGACGTAAGGTCGGGAAAGTTCCTCGGTTTCCTAGTATCACAAAGAGGCATCGAAGTAAACCCGAAACAGATTAAGTCCATCGAAGGAATACCCGAAACACTGACCAGCAAAAAACAGGTACAAAAATTGACGGGTCGGATAGCAGCCCTGTCAAGGTTCATCTCACAGTCATCGGATATGTGCCATAAATTCTTTAATGTATTAAGGAAGGACAACGGGCTCCAATGGAATGCAGAATGCGTCGACGCCCTGAGGAAACTAAAAGCGTACTTGTCTTCGCCACCTTTACTCGCCAAAGCCGACCCAGGCGAGTTCCTTCTAGTCTACCTGGCTGTATCCGAAGTCGCGGTAAGTGCAGTTCTAGTCCGAGAAAACCAAGGTAAGCAATCTCCAATTTACTATATCAGCAAAAACCTTATTGACGCCGTAACAAGGTACCCCCACCTTGAAAAGATAGCTCTGGCGCTAGTCGTAGCTTCACGAAAGCTTAGACCATATTTTCAGTGACACCCCATAAAGGTAGTGACAACCTTCCCTCCCAGAAGTACCCTGCACAAACCTGAGTTATCAGGTCATTTAGCCAGATGGGCCATAGAACTGAGTGAGCACGATATAACATATCAACCGCGAACCGCGATAAACTTGCAAGTACTCGCCGATTTCGTCGCCGGTTTCAGTGCAGAGATACTGCCCGAAGTCAAGCAAGAAGCGCTTCGCACTTCGTCTAAGCAATCCGACCTCTGGGTCCTCTACACCGACAGTGCGTCCAACGTGTCGGGATCAGGATTGGGACTCGTACTTGAAGTCCCAACGGGAGAAGTAATTCGCCAATCTGTACTTTGTCCTGAAATGACTAACAATGAGGCCAGGTATAAGGCCATGATCACAGGATTAAAATTGGCCCTCAAGTATGGTGCTCGGCGGGTCATCCTCCGCTGCGACTCTCAACTCGTTATGAAACAAGTTACTGGGAATTTCCAAATTAAGGAACAAAGGTTGCAGAAATACCAAACTAAAATCCACAAACTGCTGCCAGAATTCGACGAATGCCGATTCGAACAAATACCCCGAACACAAAACATCGAAGCAGATGGTCTCGCCAAGCTAGTAGCAGCAACTAAAAACATCACCAAGGAGAACGTGGTCACCCTTCTCCACTCATCAATAGACCAAGTCGAGGTACATTCTATAAATTTAACTTGGGAGTGGCGTAATCGAATCATATCATATCTACAGGAAGGAACACTCCCACAAGATAAAAAAGAAGCCAAAAATCTCCGAATACAAGCGACCAGATACAACCTTATAACCACAACCTTTACAAAAGGACATTCGACGGCCCGTTAGCCAAATTACTTGGACCCAATCAAACAAGGCGTGTGCTCGAAGAGGTACACGAAGACCACCGCGGCGCACATTCCGGCAACCGAGCCCTCGTTAGGTGTCTTATTCGTGCAGGATACTACTGGCCCACTATGAAAAAAGAGGTCGCGGAGTACGTCAAGAAATGCGAGCAATGCCAGAAATACGCCCATATGATACACCGGGCAGGGGAACTCCTGCACTCCGTCACCTCTACATGGCCATTTATAAAATAGGGGATGGATATCGTCGGGCCCCTTCCAACAGGGCAAGGTAAGATATGCTTCCTTTTGGTTTTAACTGACTATTTTTCCAAATGGGTGGAAGCAGGTGCGTTTGCTCAAATACGTGAACAAGAAGTCATCACGTTCATCTAGAAAAACATCATATGCCGCTTCGGCATCCCCAAAGAAATTAGTTGCGACAATGGACCCCAGTTTGTCGGGAAAAAGACGACTAAGTTCTTCAAAAAGTGGCATATCAAGCGGATACTCTCCACGCCATATCATCCTGCCGGCAACGGTTAAGCGGAATCCTCTAATAAAATAATATTAAACATATTAAAGAAAAAGCTTGAAGATGCCAAAAGGCTATGGCCGGAACTACTACCGGAAGTGCTATGGGCCTACCGCACAACGCCGAAGACCAGCACGGGTGAGACGCTGTATTCACTGGTCTATGGCACCGACGTAGTCATACCCCGTTGAGGTCGGGAACCTAACCTGAGATACTCCAATGAGAGTGGATCAAGCAACGACGAAAGTAGGTTACAAGACCTTGATGAGGTCTAAGAATGAAGGGATATGACACACATAAGAATGGTGGCCCAAAAATAACAAGCAGAAAGGTACTATAACAAGAAGGCCAAAGTACGACCACTCAGAGTCGGGGACTACGTACTAAAGGCCAAAACATAAGCAGCAAAGGACCCGAATGAAGGGAAACTGGGAACAAATTGGGACGGCCCGTACAAAATCATAGCAACAGCAAGTAAAGGAGCATTCTAGCAAGAAACAATGGAAGGAAAACTATTGCAAAATAACTGGAATGTCGCCCACCTCAAGTACTTCCACTTCTGAAAAAAGACGCCGCCCGAATCATAATTTTTTTCCTTTGCCCGGGTTTTGTCCCAATTGGGTTTTCTCAGGGAGGTTTTTAATGAGGCGACGAGGGGGACATCTCGAGGTGTGAAGTATTGTTCATTGACCCGCCTACTGATTACATCTCCAGGCCAAGCAATGAAGGGACTAGGTAAATCTCCATTATATGTATGAAGTCAACATGTATATCCGACATATGATTAAAATCACTCCATTACGTATACGAAAGCAACACACATCTCCAATGGCTAAGGCCATCGACGTAAAATGAGTTCGATATCATTCGAACTACGAGGGGATCTTACTTCGGCGCCAGCTCAAAAGTAACATCCCAATAGCTAAGGCCATCGATGAAAAACGAGTTCGACATCATTTGAACTGCGACAGGATCTTACTTCGGTGCCAGCTCGAAAGTAACATCCCAATGGTTAAGTCCATCGACCTAAAACGAGTTCGACATCATTCTAACTATGACGGGATATTAGTTCGGCGCTAGATCAAAAGTAACACCTAATAGCTAAGGCCATCGACAAAAAAATGAGTTCGACATCACTCGAACTATGACGGGATATTATTTCGGCGCCAGCTCGAAAGTAACATCCCAATGGCTAAGTCCATCGACCTAAAACGAGTTCGACATCATTCTAACTATGACGGGATATTAGTTCGGCGCTAGATCAAAAGTAACACCTAATAGCTAAGGCCATCGACAAAAAAATGAGTTCGACATCACTCGAACTATGACGGGATATTATTTCGTCGTCAACTCGAAAGTAACATCCCAATGGCTAAGGCAATCGACAAAAAATAAGCTCGACATCACTCGAACTACGACGAGATATTACTTCGGCACCAGCTCGAAAGTAACATCCCAATGGCTAAGGCCATTATCGAAGTAAAGAGTTCGACATCACTCGAACTGCGACGGGATACTACTTCGACGCCAGCTCGAAAGTAAAATCCCAATGGCTAAGGCCATCGTTGAAGTAAAGGGTTTGACCTCACAAAGTTGTGAATCTCTATGGCTGAGGACGGTCTGGGCTAACTCTGAACTACCTCTATCTTCTTTGGATCAACCTAAATACCCTCGCTGGACACACGTGCCCTAAGAAATCCACTGAACTAAGCCAAAACTCACACTTGGAGAATTTTGCATAAAGCTTCTCCTCCCTCAATCTCTGCAACACAACTCACAAATGCTCCGCGTGCTCCTCCTGACTACGCGAATACACCGGAATATCATCAATGAAGACTATGACAAACAAATCGAGATAAGGATGGAACATGTTGTTCATCAAATGCATGAACGTTGCTGGGGAATTGGTTAGCCCAAAAAACATCACCAAGAACTCATAATGACCATATCGGGTCCTGAAAGTTGTCTTAAGAATATCCGAATCCCTGATCTTTAGCTAGTGATAACATGAACGGAGATCAATCTTGGATAACACCCTCGCTCCCTGAAGCTGGTCGAATAAATCATCAATGCGAGGCAAATGATACTTGTTCTTAATTGTTACCTTGTTCAATTGCCTATAATCAATGCATATTCTCATTGTGCCATCCTTTTTCTTCACAAATAGAACCGGCGCGCCCCAAGGTGACACACTAGGCCGAATGAACCCCTTATCAAGGAGTTCCTGAAGTTTCTCCTTCAATTCCTTTAACTCCGCTGGTGCCATACGATACGGTGGAATAGAAATGGTCTAAGTGCGCGGCACCAGGTCAATACCAAAATCGATATCCCTGTTTGGTGGAATGCCCGGCAGGTCTGCAGGAAACACATCGGGAAAATCCCTCACAACTGGAACAGAATCAATACTGGGAGTCTCAGCTCCGACATCCCTCACAAACGCTAGATATGAAAGACAACCCTTCCCAACCATACGTTGGGCCTTCAATAAAGATATCACTCTACTAGGAAAATAATCAGTCACACCTCGCCACTCAATCCGTGGCACACCCGGCATAGCCAAAGTGACTGTCTTAACATGACAGTCCAGAATAGCACGACATGGAGATAGCCAATCCATGCCCAAAATGACATCAAAATCCATCATGCTCAATAATAACAGATCCACTCGGGTCTCTAGACCCCTAATAGTCACCACACACGACCGGTACACACAGTCTACAACAATAGTATCGCCCACCGGGGTAGATACATGAACAGGTAAAGCAAGAAACTTATGGGGCATACCCAAATAACGAGCAAAGTATGATGACACATAAGAAAAGGTGGAACCGGGATCAAATAATACAGAGGCATCTCTGTGGCAGACTGAAACAATACCTGTAATGACAGCATCTGAAGCAATAGCATCAGGTCTGCCTGGGAGTGCATAGAAATAGGCCTGACCGCCCCTTAATCGACCTCCCCCTCTAGGGCGACCCCTGGCTGACTGACCTCCACCCGTAGCTAGCTGAGCAGGTGGTGGTGAAGAGACTGGCGCTGAAGTCGATGGCTGACCCCTCTGCTGGGAAATACTAGCAACATGATGAGGACACTGCCTCCACATGTGGCCCATCTCACCACATTCATAAAAACTCCCAGGTGATGGAGAAGGGGACTGAAGGGAACCCCTCACATCGGAGTGACTAGCAGATGTACTCGACATAGAAGAGCCCTGAACTAATGGAGCATGGGTCGAACTCTGAGCTGGAAGGGCACTAAGTGATAACTGGCCCTGATGAGAATCGTGATAACCATGACCTGATGATGCCCCACGATAACCTGGGCGAGATGGACGAGCAGACCTGAATGAACGGCCTCTACCATACTGAAACTAACTCCTCGAAGGAGCACCACTATAACTGCCAGATCCTCGAGGCCTCTTGGCCTCCCTCTCCTCTCGCTCCTAGCAACGAATAGACTCAATCTCATGGGCAATATCCACAACCTCCTCGAAAGTAGCACTAGTCACCCTCTCCCTGGTCATGAGAATACGAAGCTGATAAGTAAGACTATCAACAAACCTCATGATCCTTGCTCTATATGTGGGGCCAACCAAATGGCATGACGAGCTAACTTAGAGAACCTCAACTCATACTCCGATATGGTCATCTCCCACTGACGCAACCACTCAAACTGCCTTCGCAGCTCCTCTCTACGAGACTGCGACACATACTTCTCCAGAAAGAGAACGGAGAACTGCTACCAAGTAAGGGTTGCTGCACCACCAGGCCTATGCCTCTCAAAATCCTCCCACCAAGTGAAAGCAGCTCTTGAAAACTGATAAGTAGTGAAAGCAACCCCGCTGGTCTCCAGAATACCTGTTGTACGAAGCATCTTTTGACATTTGTCTAGAAAACCCTGGGCATCCTCACCCTCTGCACCACTGAATGACGAAGGCTGAAGTCTACCAAACCTCTCCAACCTACACTGCTCGTTTTTCGGCATGGAAGGAACTACATAGTCCTTAGCAGTTGCAACCGGTTGGGCTGGATGCGCCCCCGGCATCTGAAGTCCCTGCACGACCTGCTCAGGTGTGCGAGCGGCGGGAGTCAAATTGCCTCCCCCGGCTTGTGAAGTAGTTGCGACTGTAGTGGCTGAAACCGCCTGAGCCAGGCCAGTGCAAACTGATAAGATCCGTGCCAAGGCCTCCTAAAGACCCGGAATCATGATGGGCATAGCTGGTGCCTGAACTGGTACTACTAGAGCATCCATGGCTGGAGCCTGATCTAGAGCTGGGGCAGCTGGTGAATCCACAGGTGTTGCCCTCGTTGTTCTGCCTCTACCACTACCACGGCCGCATCCTCGGCCACTGGCGACAAAGCTGGTGGAACTGGTGGTCGTCCACCCTATCCAGTAGCGCGTATCCTCACCATCAACAGAAGTTTAGTACTCGGATCAACAAGTTCGCACGACAAGAATTTCAAGAATTTGAAGTTTTTCCTAAAGGCTCTGCAGCCTCTCGAGGATAAATATAGACGTCACTGTACTGATCTGCAAGACTCTACCAAACCTGCTCATGACTCGTGAGACCTATGTAACCTAGGCTCTGATACCAACATGTCATGACCTTAAACCCGAACCTCGTCGTGATGGAGCCTCTCGTGAAGACAAGGCCAGCCAACTAGAGCCAATTCACTTGTTAAAGTAGTTAAACAATATAAAAACAGTCTAAAACATGATTTAATGATAATAAGTAGCGGAAAACTAGTACTCCATGGTCTAAAACATGATTTAAATCTACACACAGGGGTGCAGGGAGTAAAGTGAGTACTCCAACTCAGTGAGTAACAAATGTAAATAACTATTGAAAGTAAGAAAACACGTAAGGCACAAGGCATTCTATAATGAAGCAGTAAAATCATTTAAAAGTAGTAAGCTAGTGAAAAGTCAAGTAAAATCCTCTTTCAACAGGTAAACAAGTAATTGACAAGTAATTAAGATAAAGCAAACAAATAGAAGTTCGCCCCGTGGGCACAGTATCACCACATTCGCCCCTCGGGCAACATCTTAGAACAATAACAGCCCCTCGGGATCAATCTCACATCACAATGGGTACCCGCGCTCACTGGGGGTGTGCAGATTCCTGGAGGGGCCCCTACGGTCCAAGCACAATAACAAGCCATCTTGTGGCATCAAAACTAGGCCCTCGGCCTCATATCAATCAAGCCACCTCGTGGCGTACATATCTCAGGACCTCGGCCTCCAAATCAGTATCAGTGTTTCCTCACAATATAGGCCCTCGATCTTACTCAGTCAAGAACCCTCACAAGCCCCTCGGGAATTAGTAAAACAATGTTTCTCAGCCCAAACATCATTTAAAATATCATTTAAGTCTTAAAATTGAGTATACATGGCTGAGTAGTAAAATAGTGGAAAATAACATGACTGAGTTCAAGTATAAGTCAAAACAGTGAGGAAATATCAATAAAAATCCCCGAAAGGTTCAAATAGTTGGTACTAGGCCCAAATGTGGCATTCAGCCCAAATAATGATGATAGCAAATAGTTCTCAATCAAATATGCAGTAAAATCATCAATCGGGACGGACCAAGTCACAATCCCCAATAGTGCACGACCCCACGCTCGTCATCAAGTGTGTGCCTCACCTCAATATAGCACTACGATGTACAATCTGGGGTATCAAACCCTCAGAACATCATTTACAACCATTACTCACCTCGAACTAGCTAAATCTCTAGCTCGTGATGCCTTTGCCTCTCGAATCGGCCTCCACGCACATCGAATCTATCCAAAATCAGAACGAGTATGTCAACATATGCTAAGGGAACAAAGCCCAAGCGAAAACAATCAACAAAGGGAACAAATCCTGAAATTACCAAAACCCGACCCCCAGGCTCACGTCTCGAAAATCAGAAATTTTTACATCAATAGATTCTTCATCTCCCCACGAGTCTATGAATATCAAGAATACCAGAATCGGAGTTCAAATGACCCCTCAAATCCTCATTTTAAGGCCTGTTAAACTCAAGCCCTAATTCCCCATTTTAGCTCTTTAATTACAGTCTTAATCCATGAAATACTACCATAGAAATGTGTTTTAGGTCCAAAATCTTTATCTTAACGAAGTTCCGTTGAAATCACTCTTCCAAATCGTCCAAAATCTCTCAAGCCGAAGCCAAAAATGGTGAAATAGCTTAATTTTGCGAAATGAAATAACTTATATGTTCTGCCCAGGCCTTTCTGCATCTGCGGTCCAAAACCCGCTTCTGCGGTACCGCATTTGCAGTCCACCCTCCGCTTCTGCAGAAATAAATTAACGGACCAAATACCACATCTGCGGTCCACTCTCCGCATCTTCTACTCCGCAGGTGCGGTCCCTCTACCGCATCTACGGTTCCTACTCTACCTCTCCATTCCGCATCTGCGAGCCTCCCTGCACATATGCGATTCCGCAAATGTAATCCCATTAGCCGCTTTTACGGTTTCATATTTCTCAAACCTCTCCTGCATCTGCGGCCAAATCTCCGCTTATGTGGCGCCGCACCTGCGGCCCCTAAATCGCAGATGCAAAAATACTAGAAGCAGCAATATCAGCTGCTGCAACAAGATTCCAACCTCTCCGTTAACCATCCGAAATCACCCCGAGGACCCTGAGACCTCAACCAAAAGCACAAACATAACCCAATACCTTATACAAACTTGTTCCAATTATCAAAACACTTCAAACAACATCAATCAACTAAAACACCTCGGATTCAAGCCAAACTTTCTAAAATCTTCCAAATTACGCTTTCGATCAAAAACCCAACCAAACCATGTATGAATGACCTGAAATTTTGCGCACACACCCTAAATCACACAACGGAACTACTGCAACTCTCGGAATCTCATTCCAACCCATATATCAAAATCTCACCTACCAACCGGAAATCGCCAAAATATCAACTTCGCCAATTCAAGCCTAAATCCACTACGAACCTCCAAAATTCATTTCGATCGCGCTCATAAGCCACAAATCATCTCCTGAAGCTATCCTAATCATCGGAACTCACATCCGAGCCCTCTAACTCATAAGTCAACATCCGGTTGACTTTTTCAACTTAAACTCACTTTAAAGAGACTAAGTGTCCCAAACCTTACCAAAGCCTTCCCGAATTCAATCCGACCAACCCGATACCACATAACACAGATAAATAAAGCATAACGAAGCAGAAATGGGGAAAACAAAGCGGTAATTCATGAGACAACTAGTCGGATCGTCATACTCTTATTAGGGACTAAGTGTCCCAAAACACTCCGAAACTCAAAACCAAACATCTCGGCGAATCAAAAATAGCAGAAACAAACACGGGGAAAGCAGTTAATAGGGGATCGGGGCGTTAATTCTTAAAACGACTGGCCGGGTCATCACAATGTGGTACCATACACTATTATTTCATTAAAACATCCATGTAAAAATACATATTTTTTGTCAACTTCTAATTTCCTAATTTCATATATATAGTACAAATTTTCGTTCGCTTAATTCTTAATATAGTAAGAAAAAGATAACCTTCTTTTCTTGTGAAAAATTAATTTTTATCTTTACAATAAAGAAAATCTCATAAATTTTTCTCATATTATATGTATAATTTAAAGCATTTTTGAAAGTAGTAATATTAATAACTATAGAAAATCATACTTTTTAAACCATTTTTTTCTTTTACAAAAATGTTCCACTCAATAGACCATATATATATATATATATATATATATATATATATATATATATATATATATAATATGGTGTCAAGGTTGTTAAACTTACGGGGTGTAACATCCTTCCCCCTTTAGAACATTCGTCCTCGAATGTTAACATCTCCTCTGTAAATTAAACTTAAAACCCAAACTATTTTTGAAATCTCGACTTTTCACAACTTTTTGTACTTGAGTATCTTGTAACTTTTTCACATTTACCTTACTTTACAATCTCGCATTGTACCTTTTGTTTCTTTCATAACCTCCCTTTAACATAGGTGGAAATTATGCCCTAAAGCTCTACTATGATACCTGCACCTCTGGTGCATACAAAATCTTGCAACAACTTCATACTGACTTCTTACGACTCAACTCTATGGCACGATCTAGAAACAAAAGAAGGGTAACATTTTCTAAATGCCCTATAGCCTGTCAATTATAAATGTAGCGCGCAACACACCCATAAGTGAGACTCTACTAGGCACGGCTTTGTAGAATCCCTAGGACATGAACTGCTCTGATACCACTTTGTCACATCCCAAACCCGGGGAGGCGTGGCTGGCACCCGGTACCGCATTGGCCCGAGCGAACCATTCCGTAACTCATGATCATTCGACCAAAATTGGAACATACACAGGTCGAGTTAGTTGAACTCATTCCTTTTGTAACTATCAAGGGCTCACATGGCCACAACTCATAATGTATAACTATAAGTGGGTAACACTGTATCCATAAACTATCATTCTTAAAACATGAATACATATGGGCCGTCAAGGCCTCTGACATACTGTACAAAATGAACCTCTTTGTCTATAAAGCCTCTAAGATTATTTGATATCAAATGGGATAGGGTACCGGCCTACCCATAAGTTTATAGCAAAACTCTAACACGATGACTCATAGGCTCGGTTGCACTCCAAATGAGGTGGAGTCTTACCAATCCTTGGCTGAAGCCAATCTCGTCTACTATGAAAGCTCGTCAAACTGATTATCTATACGCGAAGGCATAAATGCAACGTCTCCAACAAAAGGACATCAGTACGAATAATGTACTGAGTATGTAGGGCATGTAAGTCAGTTTCTAAAGGACATGGAAGAAATATGGAGTAAAAGACTCAACCTGTAAGTCTGGATAGTTTTGTAAATCATGAAATATTTATAATGTCATGCATCATATCATATTATATTAAAAGTGAAAATAATTTTTAGTTAAAAGTTAATTTACAATTTTAGCCATCAAAACTAAATTGGCTGTTTTACCCTTGAACAGAAAAGATACCTTATTATTATTAAATCAAATAAATAAAACCAGCTGCCTTAAACGGGTGAATGGGGGGTTGTTTCATATACCAAGTAATTATTGTAGGCTATAAATGTACAAATTTTCTTAAAGAATTATTTAAGGAAAAATGCATAAGTACCCCTGACCTATATCTGGATTCTCAACTACACATTTTTTCTTTGTGGGAATCCTATTACCCCCCTAAACTTATTTTAAATGGAATTATTTGTACCCTAAAACTAGACAACCAAACTCTTGGCAAGTGGTGAGCTACACGCGCCCCCACATGTATTTTTAGTATTTTTTTTATTCTTTCTTCTTTTTCTTATCCTTTTTTCTTATTTCTTATTATTCTCAATTTTTTTGGTTAATTCATTCTCTTTCTTTTTGTTTTGGTCACCAGCGGCATAAAATGGTGGTCGTCGGAATTCACAAACACCATTTTTTCCGGCGACAGATTTTTATCCAGATCTAAGTGTGTTTTGTTATATATATATATATATATAAAAAAAAATTTGAAAGTGTAATTTATGGGTGAGAGGAAGAGCAAAAGAAATAAAAACGAATACAAGTTGAGAAAACTTTTTCCAGTTAAAATTTAAATACATCATTTTTTCCCCGGTGTGGGAAGGTTTTCTGATGATGAATGTTTTCCCCCAAATCTGAGCGTATTTTGCTTTGCTTATGAATAGAACTTGTTGAGAGTTTAATTTGTGTGTGAAAAGAAAAAATGGAAGAAAAACAGTTAGACAAAGTCGTCGGTAAATGAATATCCGCCGGAATTAGAGAAAAAACAAAAAAAAAGTAAAAGAAAAAAGACAAAGAAAAGGGAAAAGGAAAAGGAAAAAAAAGTAAGAAAAATGGTAAAAAAAATAAAAAATAATTTGAAAATCGTTTTTTAAATACACACACTCTGCCAGCGTTAAGGGTACAAATAATTCCATTTAAAATAAGTTTAGGGGGGTAGTAGGATTCCCGCAAAGAAAAAGTGTGTAGTTGGAAATCCGGGTATAGGTTAGGGGGTACTTATGCATTTTCCCATTATTTAAAATATCTCTTTTCACATCCAAATGTTTATGTGCTTGGTCCTTTGAGTTTCTTCTGTTACGATATTATTTATGCATAGTTTTTAGTCTGCACCTTATATAAGTAGATACCGTAGTGCCAAATCACTTGGTTCTTTTTCTTTTTCTCCATAAAATATGGAGTACTTTGTTTTGTTTGTTGCATTTTGCTCAGTTCCAGCAACGCCGTAAATATTTTTTCCGGTAAAAGAAGCTTGTTAATTTTCTACTAATTGCTACCATTTGATGCCTATATATATATAAACTTTTTGTAAGAAAAACCCTATGCACATAATTTAAGATGGGCAGTTTTATTATTTTCTAAATTATTTGTTTCAACTTTATTGTTAATCAGGTATATTTTTTACCATACTTGTGGTGGACAAAGGAAGTCTCTATGTGTATGTCTACATAAGACCAATAACATGTATATATGGACTATGATTAATACATTTTCGGATATTAATGTACTACTTGATTAGTTGATTATCATATGTTGTTTGGATTGTAGTTGATTATCATATGTTGTTTGGATTGTTTTCTTTGTTTCTTTTTTCATCTTTTAGATATATACAACAACAACAAACTCAAATCTCACAAGTAGAGTCTGAGAAAGGTAAGATATATGCAGTCTTGCCCCTTACTTTATGTAGTAAAGAGGATATTTTTGATTGACCCTCCGGCCTCCGCAACCTTCCTTCTTTATCCAGGGTTGGGACCGGCAATGTAAACGAACTCATAACAGGCGAAGTTTCTCCTTTTAGATATAATTTACATTAAATTAAAAGGACTGGTTTCATTGTTAGAGCTCTAATATATTTTTTCTTTTCTCCATTGAGCGATAAACATTCAGGAAATCTAGCATCATTTAGCGTTGTGATAATTGTTAATTAAGTATCGAAGATGATAAAAATATTTCAAGTAAAGCCTGGTTCTTTTAACTATTGTTAAATAATATTATCAAAAGAAAATTGAGAATGAACTCATCATTCACCATTTTAAAGCTTTGAGCTTGCATTTTTTCCTTTAAGTTAGTGTAACTCACCCCTATTAAAAGTAGGGAATTCAGAACATAAAAATTAAATTATTTAAATGCCCTTCTTATTTACCTAAATATCCTATTTAATAAAATAAAATAAAATAGATCTATTTATAAATTAAAGGATTATTTTGATTACTTGCCAAAGGATACAATGCTTCAATTTAAAAGTTACAGGTGCCATTTGAATTATTTGCCAAAGGATGCTTGAATATTCCCTTTCACCAACGGTCATCATTTGCTTTAGATATAATGAGGTGCTTTCATTTATTCCATTAGTAATTTTAAATTTCCAAATAACAATTCTCACGTGAAAGAACGAGGCCAAAAACGTGAAGATTGGCACGTCATGATTCATTTGACTATATAGAGCTACTTTTTTCAACTACTTTAAAATTTTGTAGTTTTTAGAGTCTATCCAATCTATTTTATGTTTATTTTAGTATATATATTGTAGATTCAACGTAAAAATAAAAAATATAACAAATAAGATGATCTAAGAAATTTTCTTACAAAAAATACAAGAAAATAGACATTGTAAATAATATTGTAACACGTCCTTGTCGTAGCATCGAAAATTTTGATTACAAGGAAAGGTAAATTACTCATATTCTTAATTATTTTTCTACTTTTTCATATATCAGTAAATAAATTATTAGTTTATTTACGTATGTTTATGTAAGGATGACGATTTTATGAAGATGATTTATTGCGAACAATACTAATTGAGCGGAGTTGGATCCAAATAAGAGATGTAGTTACTAGCGTTAACCGATCGTTTTGTAGAAAATTATACGTTTCTGTTTGAGAAACCAAAACATATGATTGAGGTTATGATTTCAAACAATATAAATATTAGGCATGAAGTTTCTCGAGATGTAAAAAAAATATCTTTTGACTCTTGATATAAATAATATTACCGTTTATTTAGTCACCAAATTTCATAATTGGTCATTGGCGCTTTAGAGAAATACTACACTTCATTAATGCACTTACTCGAAAAGTCTTGCAAGATCAGAGAACATTGTCCAACAAATTACTTTTTTAGAGCAGAACCCGAATAACCGGATATACAAACAAAATCCATAGTTGTTAAGGAAGAAATGGACTACAGAAACTTTTAATCATGTAGAAGTCATGAAGCAGGAAGATTTTATGCGCTAATGAGTGTTGAGTAAGGCTGAAGATTTCACATTTCTTATCAAAATAGGCACAAAAAATTGAGGTGATCGAGTTACAAGACGTTTAATTACAAAGAAGACACAAAGTTAAAAAAATTGTGAAATAAAAATTGAAGATGAATAGACAAATACGGAGATAGCAATCAAGAAGAACAAAAATATATATTGAAGAAGACAATGACGACCCAATATGATTATCATTAGGAACGATGAAAAGGAATACACAACAAGAATATCATACTAAGAAAATATTATGTAATATACACTATATTTTATAATGTGATAAAATTAAAACAAGTTATTTATTAATATTTGGTACCTAAAGCATCTAAATTTATTTTTGAAATTGGTGTTGAATAAGGATGAAGATTTTATCTTTCTGATCAAAACTAATATAAAATTTCATAAGATTGAGGTGCAAGATTTTTTTTTATTTATTCTCTCCCCTTTGATTCCCCTTTGTTGGAGTTGTTGCTCTTTTGGTAACCCAAAAGCCAAACCCATGACCTCAGAATTGTAGGTGGGGGTGTTGACTATCTGAGCAACCCCTCTTGTCGAGGTACAAAATGTTTAATTGCAAAGAAGCTACATGAAGTTGGAAAAGTTGGTGTAATAGAAATTGCAGATGAAGAGATAAACGCATACGTAAGAATCCAGAAGATCCAAGATTTTGAAGAAGACAACATCAACCCAACATAATTATAATTGGGACGGCCGAAAGGAACATATCACAAGAATATCATATATAAGGAAGTACCAGGTGAGATACACTTAATTACATGATTGTCATAAAATTAAAACAAGTTAAAAAAAGTCAAATATATCTAATTAAACTTTGACTGTTCATCTTTGTAGATTCATATTATGTACAATCATTTAACTTCGACAAACAAGTAACGATTCATATTTATCATTCACATAATAAACTTATACTTTATTCATTCGTGGATAGTTTTTACTCAACTCTGTTGATATTATTTTACAAAACAGCGTATTACATGATTTGGCATACACGTGCAACGCACGTGCCGAGGAACTAGTATGCATATAAATGTCATGTGATGCATAAGTCTGTACGTACATAACATCATCAAGCCTCTGAGGGCATCCCATCATATCATCTCGGTCATTGTGGACAAATCATCAACGTATACCAACTGATCAAGTGGTGGTGCGTATATAACGCCATAACCTTTCCCATATCCCATATACATATATACGCGTATATAACGCCATAACATCATCACGCCTCTGAAGGCATCCCATCATATCATCTCGGCCACTGTGGGCAAATCATCAATGTATACCAGCTGATCAGATGGTGCGTATATAAGCCGTAACCTTTTCTCATATCTCATATACATATAATATACATATATACGCATATATAATGTTATCTGGTCATGGGTCCATGTACATGAATGCAATGCATGATAAGTACGTCAATAAAATTTTGTTTCCTTCACATTCACCTAACGCTCATGTTATAATGTTTGCTTAGAACTTAAAAGCTTTTGCTAAAATATTCTTGGACAGTGTCATTTTCTACTACTGCACCTTGTCATGAATGTATTCTTATTCTTTGTATAATAATAATAATTCAAGTGCCAACGTTAAAACTCATCTCATCATTTATGTTTAAAGTTGTTTCAGCACATGCTTTCTGTTACGCTTTGATTATCAAAAGCGGAATCGTGAAACACCATACTATTTAGCATTTCAATATTATGATAGTGTAAAAAAATATTTACACAATTAAATCATTTTTAAGTCTCTATGATAAAATCGATTAATAATCTTGTAAAATTGGTAACAAACACGTTATAGTAGTTGGTTAAATTAATACCCTAAGTCAATATATACAATTATTTTAACATCATGAAATATATTTTATCAATTTACCTATTTTTTGAGACCCATGAGCAGACGATAGAATAATATGACACATGGGGAATCAAGAGTATAAATATCTCTAGTATTTTTAAGAATAGAGTAATTTCTAGAAGTTGTGTATTTGCTCGTTTCGTTTGTGTCATATAGATTATACCAAAAAGAAAGAAGGGATAGCCTTAACATACCTGAGTCGATTCTAAATTACCACAACATTTCAATTACCATAATTTCCTTTGATCATTCTATGAAACGCGTACATCGATCTGTAATTCTTGCAAAAAAGGATAATCAACAGAGTAAATTTGGACCTCTAATTCAGAAATATGAAAGAAACCACAGAAAAGAGCAAACCAATTGACATTACTTCCATCAAATACTACGTAAACGTCCATTAACTTTCGGATAAGGTCCCTGAATATGTATCTCAACCCCATAAAGACTCACTTTCAACTATCACCACGTCTATAAACTGTAGCTTACTAACTGTATGGAGTTGTTCAGTAACCTAGGTTTTCTTTTTAGAGTATAGGAGCTCAAGTATGTACTTATAATAAGAGAGGTATAGAGTGTGACTCTAAATATCATACAAATTTTCAGCATGGAAGATGTAATATTTACGTTTTTTTGTGTGAATAAAATGCCATTTGGAATAGTTTTTAGTATATATAAGAAAAAAATAGTGGAAGTTACCAGAGTAAAAGATAGGTGAGATTCTCAATACAAAAAAATAAAGCCAATATAAACAATCTGCATTCACACAATTATCACAAATGAAACTAGACATAAGTAATAGAAGCTCACCGCTTATGTTTATCCAATTTTTACTTGTTAATCTCCAACGTATTTGAATTTCAAGAAAAGGGACAAAGTAATATTATTTGATACAACAATACAAAATTTTTATTGAATACCAGAAGAAGGAAGAATGACGGAAGAGAGAAACCAAATAATACACCCACATTAGAAAGAACATCGGAACTATCCAAAAGCATAAATCATTCTCCAAGTGTCATCTTAGAATTTTTGATTTAAGAGTCATCTCATCAGTATTGCATGGCTGCCACGTGATGTTCTTATCCAAATTTATTTTTGGATAATTATTAATTACCCACATAATTAAGAATTATCTCAACTTACTTAAAATACCACTCACTTTTAACACACATTATATAACTTACTATAATATACTTGTACTATCATGATCATGTGGTACCATACAAAATAAATATATAAACTTCTATTATATGTATAATTTAAAGCATCCATGTAAAAATATGTATTTTTTCTCAACTTCTAATTTTTCTAATTTCATATAAATAGTACGAATTTTCGTTCGCTTAATTCTTAAAATAGTAAGAAAAAGATAACCTTCTTTTCTTGTGAAATAATTTTTATCTTTACAATAAAGAAAATCTCATAAACTTTTCTCATATTATATGTATAATTTAAAGCATTTTCGAAAGTAGTAATATTAATAACTATAGAAAATCATACTTTTTAAAACATTTTTTTTTTCTTTTACAAAAATGTTCCACTCAATAGACCACATATATATATATATATATATATATATATATATATATATATATATATATATATATCGGTATCAAGGTTGTTAAACTTATGGGGTGTAACACCCCGGGTGTTGATACCCAATTTTTTCCTATATATTTTAATTATGCATAAATACTTTCAAAATAGCATATGAATTCATATATAAGCATGCACATGGTTTTTATACTTTTTTCATAATTTTAAAGATTTAAATTGATTTATTTTCTTCCCTTTTATTCATAAAATCGCCAATAATTATTTTCCAAATTATTGTTATGATAATTTATTTATTTAATTTCTATAATTATGCCAAAATATTGTTAATATAATTTTTATGCATTTTTATAACTGCATTTGGTATTTTTAAGCTAAATTTCATATAATTGCAATGTTAGCCTATTTAATGGATAATTACATTTTATAGGCGTAAAATTGGTCCCTATATTTTTAAAATAATACGTATGTATTTTAAATCATTTTCGTACATAAATGTATTTTCCAGAAATTGTTTAATACTTATTATAAATTAAATAGGGGAAAATTGGCTATTTAAATTAAAGCCAGATTTGCATTCGATTATAGCCTAAATTGAACCCAACCGCCAGCCCAATTTCCTATCCAATTTCCCAACCCAGGCCCTATATACACTTACCCAAACCCGAAACCCATCTACCTGATCAAATCCTGGCCATTGATCTCCTAGATCAACGGTCCATATCAATTCTTTCCTTTTTTAATTCCTAATACCCCCTAACCCTAATCATTCTCTACACACCGCCGCCTTCAGATTCTCCCATCTCCTCTCTTCTCTCAACCTAACCCTTACCTCTTTCAACCGCCGCCCTTCTCCGGTCTTTTCCGGTGACCACCCTTCAACCCCAAGCCTCCAATGGCTTCTCCATTGCCTCGCTCATCTTCTCTGAGGCCTTCAAGGGCCCCTGGGCCACGCCGGCTTATATCTAGGGTTTGTTGTTTTGGCTGTTCATGGCTATTCCGTTGTGATTTCGAGCAAAATCGCATTGTATTTGTTACGGTCTTTGAAGTTCTAAACAGGTCCTTCATCTCTATTTGGGTTTCCTTTGAAACCCTAATTTTTGTTTGCATCTCTTAGATCTGTGCGATTTTTAAACGATTTCAAAAATCATCGATTTCAAGTGGTTTTACTTTCTTTTAAAGTTAGGGTTTTTCAGAACTTCTTCTACACTTTGTTTAAATCGATTCTTCATGTTTTAACTTCTGTCCTTTCCTATCTTGACTGATTCTATGTTTTTACCCCCTTTTCAACTCGCCTATGTGAAATGTTACACCCCGCAATATTACGTCAATATCACGTCCCATAGTACTACATTACGACGATGTTGCACCATGTAGTGTTGTAAGTTGAATTTCTCATAAGGTAACTAACATCAGTCCAAGGAAAAGATTATTTGGAGATTATAAGGATTATTCTAGTTCAAACAAGTAATAAGTAAATTCGTAAAGGTGAAAAGGGGAAGCAAGTCAAAAAAACGAGTTTCGTTGAAAATGGACAAATTGGAATAAAATACGGCCTGAGCTCAAATACCCGTTAATTATGAACCAGTACCATACAAGTACCATATGACCATGGTAGTATAATATATAAAGTATATATGAAGTATTTTTAGAAATAAATAGAATTTTAGTAATTTGTGGTTATTTTAAATTATGCGGGTAATTGATTAATTACCGGGCAATAGGACATTACCCAGTTAATTAATAAGTGGATAAAAATGTAATAAATTAACCAGTCACCACGTGGCACAAGGACAACAATTTAAAGGATGATTCACAACATTTGTAAATAGGTGTCTATACCTAAAGAATAGATAAAGTTTAAATAATAATTTAATACAACAATGACTTCTAAGTCTTATTTCCTTGGAAGAATCTGAAGGAACCAAAAAATGTGAGTTAGCAAGAAACAGAAACGTCAATCCTTGGAAGTCTTCATTCCAAGTCTTAAAAAAACGTTGAAATCTAAAATTTGAAACCAAAATCATTTCATGTCCTTGGATGGAAACCAAAATCTTTGGAACAGAAGCTTGAAGCAAAACGTTGGAACAAATTTTTGCTTAAATCCATTCTTTGGTTCACAAAGCTTTAGAAGCAGAAGGCAAATTCATTTCAATTTCAAGGAATTTCAAGCGTAGTTTTGTTCATATTTTTCAGGAACAGGTATGTTAAAGCTATCCCTTCTTTCTTTTGGCATGATCCATACGATACGAACGAAACGTGCAAATGCACAAATTCCATGAGTTACTCTATTCATAGAAGTATTAGAGATATCTATGTTCTTGAAATTCCATGTGTTATAATATTTTATTATATGTTCATGGGTCTCAGAAAAATACGAAAGTTGAAAAGATGTTACTTTATGATATTGCTCAAGAGGTAAAGTGGTCTTATGACCTTCCGAATGATTTTATTGACGTACTTTTCATGCATTGCATTCATGTGCATTGACCCATGACCAGATGGCATTATATACGCGTATATATATAAATATATGTATATGGAATGGGAAAAGGTTACGGCGTTATATACGCACCACCACCTGGTCAGCTGGTATATGATGATGTTGTTGCCCACAGTGGCTGAAATATGATTCAAACGGCGTTATATACGCATATATGGGTATGTATTCAAATGGCGTTATATACGCATATATATGTATGTATTCAAACGGCGTTATATACGCGTATATATGTATATGGCGTTATATACGCACCACCACCTGATCAGCTGGTATACGATGATGATTTTGCCCACAGTGGCCGATATGATATGATGGGATGCCCTCAGAGGCTGATGATGTTATGAAACATATACCTATGCACGACATGACATTCATACGCATATGCATGACGCTGAAAGTAATTTATGATTTACAAAGTTATTCAGACGTACGGGTTGAGTCATGTACTCCATATGTCTTCCATGTCTCCTATGTATTTATTTATGTGCCTTACATACTCGGTACATTATTCGTACTAACGTCCCTTTTGCCTGGGGACACTGCGTTTCATACCCGCAGGTCCTGATAGACAGGTCGAGAGCCTTCCAAGTAGGCTATCAGCTCAGCGGACGATGTTGGTGCGCTCAATTTGCTTCGGAGCTGCATATTTGGTTAGTATGATTGAGACGTCTATTGTTTGGTATGGCGGGACTCTGTTCCGACCTTTGTGACACTTATGTATTCTTAGAGGTTTGTAGACATATGTCTTATACGTGAAGGATTGTACGGCCTTGTCGGCCTATATTTTGAGTTTATAAATGATTATGTTGGCCTATTAGGCCCGTATGTCACGTGTATATGATGATGTAATAAGAAAGATACGTTACATTGGTACTCGGTTAAGTAAGGTACCGGGTGCCCGTCGTGGCCCATCGGTTTGAGTTGTGACAAAAGTGGTATCAGAGCAGTTCTGTCCTAGGAAGTCTACAAGCCGTGTCTAGTAGATTCTTGTTTATGGGTGTGTCGTGCACCACACTTATAACCAGGAGGCTACAGGGCATTTAGGATTGTCACTCTTTCTTCTTACTCTAGATCGTGTGGTAGTGCTCACTTATAAGAATTCAAATTCCAAAAATCTATTTTATTCGTAATAAGACGATGCCTACATCCGGAAAGAAGGTTGGAAAGAGTGATAGTTGTGGAAAAGCTGAGTCAGAAGAGTCGGATTTTTGTATGATGCCTACGATAAGTAAATGAGGTCTTTAGCAGATCATTGGTGTAATGAAAGGTGTAAGCTTCCTGATAAGAAGACTTAAGGCAAGAATGCCTATCCATCTTTATGGTAAAAGACAATGGGAGATTAAGAAGATAAATACAGGTTTCAACAAGAAAAAGAAGCAAGATGAAGAAGGGTACGAGGCACCCAATTAATGAAGGCTAACAACGTTTGTAATTGAGGGAGAGGAACATAAGCCTTTTGAGTTATAGTCAATAGTAACAGAGGTATATACAATTGGTCGCACCCCTTCCAGATACGCCCTATAAGGGTTAACAAAAATAGTATAAGAAGATATGATGGATGAATTGATTGTGTTAGTTGATATTTCCGAAGGATATTGCAAGTGTGCTAGTAGATCTCCTTGTGAGACACCCAGATAGTACACTCTAAAATAGTGCAGCCAGATATGAGTACTACAAAGACACGCACTATAAACCTTGAAGGGATAAATATTACCTTAGTGTGGCTCGCGTCCCTAGTAAAGCGAGAACGTTAAGCAACTTGAAGAGCCACTAGCAAAAGAATGTCGTATTGAAGTTTTCACAAGAAAAGGGATATGCAGAAATATTAGAAGAATAATGAGAAGAGAGATAAGGAAGCATTATGAATAAGGTCTGATACATGGATGAAAATGGTAGAGTGTTACAGAACCTATAATCAAATGAAGGAAGAGACAAAAGGTGATGGGCCTTAAGACAACAAAAGAATATAGGCCATAAGGTTATATCCTCATTTCGAGAAATAAGTTCGTGACTCCAACGCGACTACTAGAGGGGAGAGTTATTCCCTAGAGTAATAGAAATCAGTATGAACTGGTAAACAAGATAAATAAATTATGAATTAGGGACCGAATGATTTGAAAGTACTCGGCATCATGGTAATTTTAGATTTCGTTCCGGCAGTAATTGAATGGACCATAAAAGGAGATTAACGATAAATTCAGAGAATGGTCATTCAGAGAGATGCTTCCCTAGAGCAAGCAATGTGAGCAAAGTTAATCTTAAGAGACTGTATGTTCCAGTTACGCTAAGTGTCACCCTCGCGAGTAAGGGAATTTGTCATCCTTGGTATAGAAGGATTACCGCGAGGCGAGTAAGGATCATTGATGTTGAAAAACGATGCCAAAGATAAAGAGGAAAAACATCTATCGGTAGATCCTCGTGGCTTCAGCTTTTATTACATCCCTAAAGGGGGAATATGGAGTAATGTGGCATTAAGTCAGAATTAAGTGGTTCTAGTGACTATGAGATGGTAAGGGAAGAATGCGATAAATGAAAGAGAAATGAGATGGCACTTATCCAAATCTTACAGGTACGCTACAATTCAAGAATATTGTGCAAGCACGACATCAAGAAGAGGAAGTAAAGGTTCTTACCCGAGCTGTTATCAATAAATAAGGAGCCAGTGCGAGACATAAGTTAAAATAAAGTAAATAACTCAAGAAAGCTTACGAGGAATATTACTTTGAGAATGGGCCAACGAATAGTTAGCAATTAGTCAGGAAGATCTCAATTATGGCTAAACAGGAGGTTACAGATGAGTCATCAGATCGTGTAAGATAAACATAGTAGAACCCAACATGGAGAATTTAGCCTCGGAGAATATCATTATAATACTTGAGATATATTCAAATAAGAGATGGGGTAGTTAAAGATATCGTATGTGTGTTACGGGGATAAAAGAAAGTGCTATTGGGAAGGCAGTCAAAATATCAGTTCAGAAGTAACCATACAAGCACAAGGGCATAGAAGTAAGCAACTACGAATGATTATAGGCAAGTAAGAATATCAAAAAGGTGTGTAATAAGCTCACAACTTTACGAGAGTCAAGGGTTCTCCCTAAGTACTACAACGAAAGACTAGCTGAGGAAATAAGGAAAAAGTCTTCAATCTAAGCACCACGACCTAGAGAGGAAATGGTCTTGTAAAAACAAGTTTCACAACAATATTGTACATCCTCCAAAAGAAAGAGGAATCTACCGTGACTAGTGATCAGGAAGTAATAATTAAAAGTAATATTCAAGGTCATATGACTTGTATGAAAACTCTGGCAAGTGTGGGCACTAAGATAAGCTAATATGGAATGAAAGAATTATTTGATCAATATCCAGAGTTAGTACGTTATGGATACACTCAAGATTCTGGAGCATTATCTAGGCAACATATTTGTTGACAATCATACAGCCATAGAAGACTCCGATATAAGTTAAAAAGAAGAATTGAGCCCATGGCGTAGACACATGATTGAGTTGTTAGAAGATTGTGTCATGGATAGATATTCCATGAAAGATTGCATCATGGATGGATATTCCGTAACTCCCATGAAAAGCTAAGGTAATAACTAATACCATGAGCCACAGATGGGAAGACAGCTTAAGCCTACATAAAGGCTGATTAGAAGGAAGAGGAAATTAAAGAATTACATCACCCAAGTAAATCAGGAGTCTGATTATTGGACCCAGAAAAATTATAGAAGTTTTGCTTGAGAACATGATAGAATCACTCTTAATATCAAATATTCAAGAGAAATAACACAACAACCATAATCTATAATGGTTCTACAAGGAAGCCAGTTAGAAGAAGTACCAGCCTCATAAGAAGTCAGTACGAAGCTCCCACCGGATTGTGTATGCTCCAGAGGTGTGAGTATTATAATAGAGCTTCAAGTGATGGACGTGAATTACACCTAGGTGGAAGGGAGGTCAGGAAAGAAATATAAGATATGATGCGAGATTTTAAGGTAAGTAAGGTAAAGGTACACAACGTACGAGATACTCAAAGGCAGAAGATCTTGAATAGTCCTTACTTCGGATTAAAGGCTGTCAGCACGGGGATCCAGTAACCGGGAATGATAACGGCATCGTCAGCAGCATGTCTTCCAACCTATGGTTTCTAAGTACTGAGAGATCTAGTTAAGAGAATAGAGAAGAGTTGGAGACGGTGTGATGTATCGCTTGACATTACATAATAATATAAGGAAATATATGGTGTAAGCAAGTTGAAGGAAAGTTGTAAGTATTATAAATGGATATTTATAGGTCGCAAACTAAAGTATGGTAGAGCGACAAAGTTTTAAGAAAATATGAGTAAGAATGAGGAAATACAAGTGAAAAGGCGACGAGAATGGATAAGTCCTCAGGATTAAGTCCATGAAAACAAGACGGATAATGGTTTCTCTAAGTTATTAAAAGTTCAGTATAGCCTGAATGAACTCAAAGGAATATAAGATTTATAGCATTCAGAAAAAATGGAATGCTACCCTATTAATAGAATGAGGGGTAATTATTATAGACAAAAAAATGACGTTTGGGCCTTCAATTAAGTAATGATTTGACGGATAAAAGAAAAGGATCTCACGAATTGGGCATGATTAAAATACCCACGCAAGGTGAATCACATTGGGATGTCGTGAGATACAGTTCTGAAAGCAGGGTATCGCCCCAAGTGGGTCAATCTAATCATTTCAGATGTACCCCGATAAAACGTGAATCCTAGCTGCAATATTACATAAAAGGTTAAGTTATCAGGGGTGGATTATGGATCAAAATTGAAGGGAATCAACAATGGATGGATAAAATTTACAAAGTATGAGAGGTGATTAAGTCGTCATTCTTAAAGATGAACAGTAATGTGGAGGCATTAGAGGACATATATTTATACGTACAAGATGAGCAATGAAAGTAACCTGAGATTTTGTAGTAGACCTTAGTAACGAGAAATCGAGGTAAGTGTTATGGCATAATATGACCTATGTAGATGCAGTAAAGTCATAAAAATGGATAACCATGTCTATAAAATAAGATATAGCAGTATTCGTAAGTTCAACAAAATACCAAGCGAAGAACTTCAAGATTGGATAAAAGTTGGAGGAAAAAGGAGAAGAGAGTCGCATAGGCACACTTACAAGGTCAGTGTCGTAGAAACTGCATATGGAAGGTAGCAGCAGTTACGAGATTGGAAGGATTTCCGAATACAAGTCATGATATGACCAAGAGGCCTAGCTTTTGGGATTCATTCACAGAACAGTCGCCTAGATGGCAAGAGGATAACTAAAGTATTAACGAGAACTATGAGTTATAAGCATGATAAGAGCATCAGTCAACATTCGAGGACGAATGTTCCAAAGGGGGGAATGATGTTACACCCCGCAATATTACGTCAATATCACGTCCCATAGTACTACATTACGACGATGTTGCACCATGTAGTGTTGTAAGTTGAATTTCTCATAAGGTAACTAACATCAGTCCAAGGAAAAGATTATTTGGAGATTATAAGGATTATTCTAGTTCAAACAAGTAATAAGTAAATTCGTAAAGGTGAAAAGGGGAAGCAAGTCAAAAAAACGAGTTTCGTTGAAAATGGACAAATTGGAATAAAATACGGCCTGAGCTCAAATACCCGTTAATTATGAACTAGTACCATGCAAGGTACCATATGACCATGGTAGTATAATATATAAAGTATATATGAAGTATATTTAGAAATAAATAGAATTTTAGTAATTTGTGGTTATTTTTAAATTATGCGGGTAATTGATTAATTACCGGGCAACAGGACATTACCCAGTTAGTTAATAAGTGGATAAAAATGTAATAAATTAACCAGTCACCACGTGGCACAAGGACAACAATTTAAAGGATGATTCATAACATTTGTAAATAGGTGTCTATACCTAAAGAATAGATAAAGTTTAAATAATAATTTAATATAACAATGACTTCTAAGTCTTATTTCCTTGGAAGAATCTGAAGGAACCAAAAAATGTGAGTTAGCAAGAAACAGAAACGTCAATCCTTGGAAGTCTTCATTCCAAGTCTTAAAAAACGTTGAAATCTAAAATTTGAAACCAAAATCATTTCATGTCCTTGGATGGAAACCAAAATCTTTGGAACAGAAGCTTGAAGCAAAACGTTGGAACAAATTTTTGCTTAAATCCATTCTTTGGTTCACAAAGCTTTAGAAGCAGAAGGCAAATTCATTTCAATTTCAAGGAATTTCAAGCGTAGTTTCGTTCATATTTTTCAGGAACAGGTATGTTAAAGCTATCCCTTCTTTCTTTTGGCATGATCCATACGATACGAACGAAACGTGCAAATGCACAAATTCCATGAGTTACTCTATTCATAGAAGTATTAGAGATATCTATGTTCTTGAAATTCCATGTGTTATAATATTTTATTATATGTTCATGGGTCTCAGAAAAATACGAAAGTTGAAAAGATGTTACTTTATGATATTGCTCAAGAGGCAAAGTGGTCTTATGACCTTCCGAATGATTTTATTGACGTACTTTTCATGCATTGCATTCATGTGCATTGACCCATGACCAGATGGCGTTATATACGCGTATATATATAAATATATGTATATGGAATAGGAAAAGGTTACGGCGTTATATACACACCACCACCTGGTCAACTGGTATATGATGATGTTGTTGCCCACAGTGGCTGAAATATGATTCAAACGGCGTTATATACGCATATATGGGTATGTATTCAAATGGCGTTATATACGCATATATATGTATGTATTCAAACGGCGTTATATACGCGTATATATGTAGGTATATATATGTATATGGGATATGGGAAAGGTTATGGCATTATATACGCACCACCACCTGATCAGCTGGTATACGATGATGATTTTGCCCACAGTGGCCGATATGATATGATGGGATGCCCTCAGAGGCTGATGATGTTATGAAACATATACCTATGCACGACATGACATTCATACGCATATGCATGACGCTGAAAGTAATTTATGATTTACAAAGTTATTCAGACGTACGGGTTGAGTCATGTACTCCATATGTCTTCCATGTCTCCTATGTATTTATTTATGTTCCTTACATACTCGGTACATTATTCGTACTGACGTCCCTTTTGCCTGGGGACACTGCGTTTCATGCCCGCAGGTCCTGATAGACAGGTCGAGAGCCTTCCAAGTAGGCTATCAGCTCAGCGGAAGATGTTGGTGCGCTCCATTTGCTTCGGAGCTGCGTATTTGGTTAGTATGATTTAGACGTCTATTGTTTGGCATGGCGGGACTCTGTTCCGACCTTTGTGACACTTATGTATTCTTAGAGGCTTGTAGACATATGTCTTATACGTGAAGGATTGTACGGCCTTGTCGGCCTATATTTTGAGTTTATAAATGATTATGTTGGCCTATTAGGCCCGTATGTCACGTGTATATGATGATGTTATAAGAAAGATACGTTACATTGGTACTCGGTTAAGTAAGGTACCTGGTGCCCGTCGTGGCCCATCGGTTTGTGTTGTGACATGAAAACCCCTAATTTCTTAGTTCCAATCTTGGGTTTTTGAGTTCTGTTTGATAACGTGTTCAGTAAATCCGTATGTTTCTATGATTCTATGATTTGTTGCCCTATGTTTGCTTGTTATGGTTCTTAATTGTGGTTATCCATGCCTATTGTGTGATTTTGCCTTATTTGGTTCGCCAATATTTCTGATTCTTCAGTTCTCCTACCTGTATCATGCTTAGCTTACTAATTCAGACTATGCTCTACATGAATCCCTAATTTTATATGTGATTCTTGTCCTACTCGACCTCTTAGGGTTCTGATTTTGCTTACAATGTGCTTGTTCTCATAGAATGGTGCTAAATCAATGCTACCTCCTATTCTTGCATCCTTGAATCTTTGTGTTTGATTTTTCACTGATTCCGCATGTTATTTCTACTTATTTTTTACCTCGTAAAATGCTTTCTAACCTTATTCTATGGTCAATCATGTTATTAATTGATTTCTTAAGACTTTTCTTGATTGAAATGTGCTGAACCTAGCCTCTATTACCTATTGTGTACTTGTACTATGCAGAAAATGTTTCCTTATTTGTCATGTTCAGCCTTATACGATTTCTTTCCTTACTTGTCATGTGTCTATGACCGTTTGAGGTTAACTCCTCAATTGAAGGGAGTACTTGCCTTGATTTTCTAATTGACTGATTCTGAGTTCCCTAATTACTAATGGACTCTGATTTTTACCTTATTTACTACTTGCTTTCAAACTATAAATACCATAGTCTTTCATTAGTACAACACACGAACTTTTGGTTCAAAAACTATCTCTCACACTCAAACTTTCTGCTCTCTCTTTTGTACTTCTTGCTACTGCTTTAAGTCAGTCGGCTACAAGCCAAGGCTAACTATTGTGTTCTCTTGTTCTTTCACTCTGTTTACTATCCTCTTTACTGGTATGTTCTAGTTTCAATTCAAAGTCCCAACAACAATATGATTTTCTTATTGCTTCAGTTCATTTTGCTTCTAGTTTGCTTCTATTTGTGGTTTTGTTGTGAAACTTGCAGTTGATGATTACATTATTAGCATGTTATTATGTCTTCCCCTTCCTTGAGATCAGTATATTCCCTTGTGTGTGTTTCTGAGCATGTCTTACCGATCATCTCTTACTTGTTATGTGTTTACTACCATGAATCCCCAAATCCCTATCACCCCCCTTAAAGTGATCTTGTTCTTTGTGTCTGTTTTGTGACTATGCCTGGTCAGCTATTTCTGAGCATGTCTATACCAATTACTAGACCTTTGCTTGATTATGTGCTTGCAATCAAGTGTTCTATGTATCCCAAACCCCTTGAACCATGTTTGTGACTACTGAACCTGTTTTGGATGTTGTGACCTCTGGCTGCGTATGAACCTGTCCTTAGGTGTTGTGTTTGAACTTCTGTTCATTTCTTCAATCTCTTTCCAAACAGTCTCTGTTGTTTTACTACATTACTTTCAAACAGACTTCCTCTTTTATACAGTTTTTACTAAAACCTATCAACTTGTGTCGATCACTTTCGCTCTACTCTTAGTCAATAAGTTTTGTCCCCTCCAGTATGTGTACTGCCTTGGGATCCTCTTGAGAACCCTCTGAACTCTGGCACACCGAGGTTGGCCTTTCCACACTGCACTTGTTCTGCTCAGGATCCGTAAGATCCATAGGGAACTTTGATGCACCTAGACCCTGACATTGTCTAGGGAATTGAGGCATCTGAGGCCATTGGAGGCTTTGGGAATCTGGGCCCAATCGAAGGCTCCCTATATAATAGCTTCTTATTTTTTCTTACTTACTTATGTAAATCATTCATTGGTCTGTAATAACTTGTAAACAAATATTGGTGTATTTAGTGAAAGGGGTGGGTAGATGCATGTTGTAGGGGTAATACGGGTAGAAATCATGCTCCTAGGACCTTATGCTTAAATCTGATTGTTTTCCAGTAGAAATCATGCTCCTAGGACTTTACTTTTAAATTTTATTCCTCTACCAAATAGAAATCATGTTTACAGGGCTTTACATCTTGTCATGTTTAGAAACCAGACCTATTGGTTTCAAATAATTCCGTAATAGAAACCATGCTTTCACTGTCTTAAAATCTGATTAACTAATAGATGTCATGCCTATAGGACTTAATCCGAATTCTGTTATAACAAGTGTTATGTATGTTTCCATGCCTGCAAATCTTTAAAATCCGTATTTAACTTAGATATCATGTCTATAGGAAATCATACTCGAATTCCTGCCTATTAATCTAAGCTAGTCTGAATAATTTAATTTAGTCCACACTTAGCTCACTTCTGAATTGGTTTAACTAAGTATTCCATATTTCCTGAAACGAGTCTTTTCAAGTTGCCTCAATCTCATTAGACATCATGCCTATAAGTACTACAGAAAATCCTTTTCAAAACTTGCTTCATGCTAATCAATGCTCCCCGCGTATAGGCAAGCCCTTAGGGCATTTTCAAACATGCCCTTCTGAATACTGTTTCTATTGCTTAACATTTTCCTGATCCTAATAGGTCTTTAAAAATCCATAGGCAACTACTAGGATAACTACTCCTAAGTGTCTAAAAATAAGTTATTTGTTTTTGCATATTCACCTAGATATACTGCTGTAGGACATTGTCTGATAAAAGACCTTAATTGTGCTTGAGTCGTGATGTTATGTGCTTATTTGAGGAGGAAACTTTGAGCCTCTAATTGCTTCTTTCTATGCATTGAAAGTCCTAAGTGTTTTGCTTGTCGCCTCAGAATTATCACCTTTTAAAACCTTAGGGGTCCGTCTAGAACCACCTATAGGTAGAGGTCCTCACTCCCTCCAGGGCCATTAAGATGGGACGAGTAGGAGCACGGAATAGAGATTGCTGACCAAACACTCTCTTTGCATGACCAATAAGGGGATGGGAAGGGTAGATATGGGATATGATGACTACGCGCTAATATCACGTGTATCCCCTCATGGAGGAGTGTTTACCGGATATTGTGTGGGGTGATCCTATAGGATAACCAACCTAGGACCCCTCTTTTACCAAAATTCCCTCTATTTAAAACTTTTATTTTACAACTTGTCCAAATCTTATCTTATTACTTGAGTTATCGAACGTGCTTTACTTGCAATCTATTTTATTCAATTGTTTACTTGTAATGGACTAATTTGTGAATATAAGTTTGGCTGGGACTAACAATTGTGGACCAAGAGGGATGCCTAACACCTTCCTCTCGAGGTTACTTCGAGCCTTTACCCTAATCTCTGGTAATGCAAACCAATCCAAGAGTTAATCACTCTAGCTGCCCTAACGCACCGTAATCCGTTAGGTGGAGACTCTTCAAATACCCAATTCCCAAAAGGAAATGAGTTATCACACCCCATGGAATGTCGGAACTCGGACTTCCCCATCAGAAAGGGAAAAAAGGGGGCGCGACAACATGGCGACTCTGCTGGGGATTTTTTTTTAGGCTCTTACCATAACAAACTTATCTTTACAAAATTAGTCCAAACATGCTTATCTTGTACCCTTCTCCCTTATTTGAATTTAACTGTCTATTTTTCAATGCATTTATGATTTCTTTATTGCCCTGAAGCTGACTTGTCTCTTTTTTTTCTTTTTTCTTGTAACTGTCTTTCAGTTATTTAAATGATGTATTTACTTTTCCTACGTGAAAATACTTGACTACATCTTATTTAATTGCTGCATAAATCAAGCTCCACATCATATTCCACTCGTGCTTATCAATCCTATAGCAACGCTTAATGAGTGATTGCGCTCTTCCTATTTACTACCCTTAAATTCGGAAAAGCTTATTTGCGGTAAAACCAATCGATCAGCGGTGCAGTCGACGGTTCCTGCCTTCCCCCTCGAGTTGTTCGCTTGAGGGTACCAGTCTAAAACCCTATAGAAACCTTACTCTGGTTAAATTATGCATGCATCATGGTCAAATCTAGTTGGATCAGTTATGTTGTCAACATAATGATCCTTTAAGATAAGCCTTATCCTAAAGTCCATCGGGTTTTCATAATCCCAACGGACACAACCACGTTCTGTGCATTAATTTGGAGAACTAAATGCCGATATGCAGATCGTAAATGTATAAATAGTCGAGTTTGGTGGGGGGTAAGTCCTAACCCTTTTAGTTTTGCATAAAATGAGGAACGAGGTCCCCAGCTTCGGTATGGTTAGCACACCTTCACTCTTGCTAGACTGGTGGAGGAATCTTCCATCAAGTGACCAAATCAATGAATGGAAAGAAATTGCCGTCAAATCTAGCGAAAAGCTGGAATATCTGAAATACAGTCTGTTGGAATTGGAAGGAAAAGTAAGAAAGAGAGTCATAGATTGCCAGGACACTGAGGGAAACGAAGGAGGACATTTGGCAAAGGCATTCTTACTGGTGAACCTACATGAACTGGAGGATTTGATCAACAAGAACATTCAACCTGAGGAAGGTCCTTCCGAGACTAAGTAGATTAGGTTTACTCGCTTTCCAAATGTAATAAGTCCAAGTGCCAATAGTGACATATTTTTATTATCTTAGTGTCGTTTTGGGATTCGTCTATTTTTATATTCTGAAATGAAGCATTTATTGGCATTTAAAGTTCTCCAAATCTATCTGTCGCTAGGCCTACCTCGGGAACTATGAGGCTCCCAAATTAAGACGCGAGTTTATATTTCCGCAATATGTGTTTAAATACTGTAAACATTTCAGAATCCTCACTAACTTGTTACCTTTTGTTTTTGCTTATTTTTTTATTATTATTCTCATCCCCTTAGGTTGGTTCACTCATACTGGCCTCATCAGCGTATCATACCCGATCCAGAGGCCCTCCACCACCTCCTCCTCCTCCTCCAAGCAACATAAAAGGCAAAGGAAAGTCAAATATGGATGACTTAAGTGGGATCTGAAAGGAAAATGTTGAGAACACAGAGACTTCAGATGGTCGTAGTACTCCGGCACCAAATGACTTGGTTTTGGGACTGGAACAAAAGATACTAGAACTTCAAGGAGAACTTGAGCAGGTCTGTAATTTGGCAAACTTGTCACTTACCCTTAATGTCCCTGACATCCACCAACAGAACACAAAGAACCTGACACCTCCTCAGAACGCACAAAACCAACAACCACAAAATCCTCCCGTACCAAATCAATACACAACTCCACCCCAAAACATCAATAATCCACTGTCGATACCAACTCCACCATAACATCATCATCAACCAATTCCATACCCACCGACCACCACTTACCACACTCCCCAAAATACACCACCACTCATTCCCGATCCACAAAACTCCACCAATGACCATTACTATACCCAAGTTCCTGGCACCCATCAGAGCAACCCCATATATGTGGAAATGATGCCTCATTCTACCCAACCAATCTCCTGTGCACCGGAATCCTCCGAGAAGGACCTGCTCATTAAGAACATGGCTGAAGAACTCAATAAGTTGACAAGCCGAGTTCAAGGTGTTGAAGGCGACAGAGGAATAGAGAGTTTGAATTATGATGATCTATGCATACAACCGGATGTCGAACTGTCAGAGGGGTACAAACCTCCCAAGTTTGAAATGTTTGATGGTACAACTGATCCCAGGGTTCACCTAAGGACATACTGTGACAAGCTTGTTGGGGTCGAAAAAGACAAAAATATCCGGATGAAGCTCTTTATGAGGAGCCTTACTGGGGACATTTTGTCTTGGTATATCAGCCAGAATCCCAAGAAATGGGCTAATTGGATAAGCATGGCGTCAGAATTCATGGACCGATTCAGGTTTAACACAGAGAATGCACCGAGTTTCTTTTACATTCAGAATCTCAAGAAGAAACCTATTGAAACTTTCTGCGAGTATGCTACTCGTTGGAGGTTAGAAGCAACCAAGGTCAGACTATCTTTAGACGAGGAACAGATAAATAAATTCTTCGTCAGGGCATAGGATCCACAATATTATGAGAGGTTGATGGTCATCAAAAATCACAAATTCTCTGATATCATCAAGCTCGGGGAAAGGATAGAGGAAGGAATCAAGAGCGGGATGGTAACGAATTTCGAGGCACTGCATGCCACGAATAAGGCACTACAATCAGGTGGCATATCGAAGAAGAGAGATGTTGGGGGAGTAAAGGTGGCCCAGGGCCCAAAATCTCCACTTACATATCAAACACTTCCACCCACCTATCAAACACCTCCACCTATATATCAAACACCTCCACCCACGTACCAAGCATCACCACCTACATATCAGCCTTCATCTCCCAGATATTCCCAACCAGCCATTGTCCATCACACCTATAATTGCCAACCATCCCACTTCCAATCACCACCAGCTCGCTAAAATTATCCAAGACCAAGACCCAACTTCGACCGCAAGCCGCCCAGACAATACACCACCATTGCTGAGCCCATCGACCAACTGTATGAAAGTTTGAAAGCCGCAGGTTACGTCACTCAGGTTCCCACTGTGGCACTAGAAAATCCATCTCAATGGGTCAATCCGAACAAAACTTGTGCATACCATTCCGGTATGAAAGGGCACGCCACTACTGAGTGTCTAACATTGAAGGATAAGATCCAGGCGCTCATTACCAACAAGGTCATACAAGTAAAGGAAACCGCACCTAATGTTCGCAATAATCACCTCCCTGATCACAGAGGTGATGGGGTACATGTGATAGAGACAAATGAAGAATGGGACCCTAAGGAGTCAATCAGGCTTATTCGAGAGGTCGATGACTTTAAGGTTGAAGTCACGCTCACTCCTATTGTGGTTCAAACTCAGGCACCAATCGATGTTGAATTAACTGCATCAGTTCCATTCGAGGTGGAAGTGGCTATGCCCACAACCACCTCCGCTCCATTTGAAATAGAAGTGGTCACACCTTTTACTGTAACGGTATCAACTACACCCCCATTCAACTCAAAAGCAATACCCTGGGATTATGTTGCTGAGGCTCGGCGAAAAGGGAAAACTAAGGTAGAGAAATCTGACACCGCACAAGGAATGACTAGAACTGGAAGAGTCTATATACCTGAACACCTGGGAGGTTCGAGTAAGGAGGCCACTCCTAGGTAGCCTATCATTGAGACTGGGCCAGATGACCTGTGGAGGAAAGTGCAGGCAAAGGAATACTCTGTTTTTGACCATCTGAACAAATTCCCTGCTCAGATATCTATCCTGTCACTATTGCAGAATTCATAGGCACACAAGAATGCCTTGATGAAAGTACTGAGCGAGGCTCATGTACCCAATAACATCACTGGTGGAGAAATGGCCAACATGGTCGGTCAAGTGTTGTAGAGCCATAAGATTATCCTCCACGAAGATGAGCTACCTCCCGAGGGTTTGAATTATAATCGAGAATTGCATATCACAATGCAGTTTGAAGATAAGTTCATCGCTAAAGTCCTGGTTAATGGAGGTTCGAGCCTAAATATTTGTCCACTGGATACTCTGAAAAGGTTGGACAAAGGTTTTAATGAAATGCAGACAGGAAGCATGAATGTGAAGGCTTTTGATGGGTCCCAGAGAGCCACGATCGGGGAAATCAGCCTTTGCTTGCAGATGGGGCCAACTTGGTTTGACGTTAAATTCCAAGTGCTTAACATACCAGCCTCATATAATCTTTTGTTGGGCTGCCCATGGATCCATGCTGCTGGGGTCGTGCCCTCCACACTACATCAAGCCGTGGAGTTCGAATGGAACCGCCAGGAGGTAATCATTCACGGAGATGGAAGTAACCCCATCTACACTAGTCAAACCATCCCGGCCATTAGACATAGAAGAAGGCTAGGAGGGGAAACCTATCATCACATCGAATGGGTCAATGCCATCGAGAAGGATAAGTGGTGGAGTAACAATATAGAAAGCATACTAGCATGGTCCGAATAGTTAGGAAAGAACCTCCAAGGTATTACCAGACCAATACGGCTGAAAAATTATGGTACCACCTTTGGTCTCGGATACCAGTATATATGGAAAGAGTGCAATGATTGGTCACCTCCGTGGCGGGGGCCGTACTACCTTCTTGAGCAGCCAGTGCCATGTTTGGAATAAGCTTTTCACCAGGCCAGCACAATATGGCGAACTGCAGAAGAAGAAGTACTAGTTGGGTTGAGGGATCTATATTTGGAAGACGAGGACATGGATTGCTGTGCCATAATTGAGGAGGAGGAAGAAGAAGGCCTCGCCATTCAGATTGTGGCAAAGGGAGCTGTTCTCAGAAACTGGACCGCCACACCATCCCGAGCTTGCCGAGTCCCTGGGTAGTTTAGCAGGATTTACTTCTATAGTCGTTTTAGGCATTTAAAATTTCTTGTAGTTTCGTTTTAATCTTTACTTGTTTCAAAATAAATGCTCGATTCATCGAGACCTGTTTTGTCTAAACAATTTCTCAAGTTTTAATCAAATGCATTTGCTCATTATTATTCACTACTATCTTTACACTTTCTCTTTTCACAACGCTATTATTACTTTTCCTGATGAACCAATGACTGTGACATGTAATGAGGCAACGCAGCATGAGAATAGTGACTCAGAGGAAGAAGATGAGATACCCGAGGAAATTGTCAGAGAAGTTGAGAATTATGAGAACAAGCCTAAGTCTAACCTGGACGAAATAGAAGCAGTAAATTTGGGAGACACTGAGACCGTTAAGGAGACCCGCATCATCATCCACTTGTTGCCAACAGAGAAAGAAGAGTACATTCGTTTCCTAAAGGAGTATGAGGACATTTTTGCTTGGTCATATGATGACATGACCGGTTTGAGCACATCTATAGTGGCTCATAAGCTGCCTACTAATCCCATGTGTCTGCCAGTCAAGCAGAAACTCCGAAAGTTCAAACCAGATATGAGCCTAAAAATCAAGGAGGAAGTTACCAAGAAGATCAAAGCCAAAGTTCTTAGGGTGGTCGAATATCCAACCTGGTTAGCCAGCATTGTGCCAGTTCCGAAGAAAGACGGGAAGGTCAGGATTGCTTCGCGGGTTATCACCAGATCTAGATGGATGAAGAAGATGCAGAAAAGACAGCTTTCTTTACACCATGGGGTGTATACTGTTACAAGATAATGTCGTTCGGTCTGAAGAATGCTGGGGCCACTTACATGAGAGCCATGATAACCATCTTCCATGATATGATATACAAATAAGTAGAAGTGTATGTGGACGACGTCATTATCGAATCCAAGAGGGTCGTAGATCACATAGCAGATTAGAGGAAGTTCTTCGACAGGTTAAGGTGGTACAATTTGAAATTGAACCCCGCAAAGTGTGCATTCGGGGTTCCCATAGGAACGTTATTGGGATTCATCGTCAGTCGTCGGGGGATCGAGTTGGATCCGTTTAAAGTCAAAGTTATTTAGGAGTTACCACCACCTAAGAGCAAAAAGGATGTGATGAGCTTCCTAGGGCGTCTCAACTACATCAGTCGCTTTATAGCACAGTCCACGGTCATATGTGAACCCATCTTCAAGATGCTAAGAAAGGATGCTGAAATAAGTTGGACCGAGGATTATCAAAAAGCTTCTGACAAGATCAAGGAGTACTTGTCCACACCACCAGTTCTGGCCCCGCCAGAACCAGGACGACCTTTGCTACTTTATCTATCTGTATTGGATGGAGCTTTCAGATGTGTTTTGGGACAACATGATGAGATAGGAAGAAAGGAGCAAGCCATATATTACTTGAGTAAGAATTTTACACCTTATGAAGCACTGTATTCTTTGCTCGAACGCACTTGCTATGCTTTGACCTAAACAGCCCAGAAATTGAGGCATTACTTCTGTGCCTACACTACATACCTCATATCTAGGATGGATCCTCTGAAGTATATATTCTAGAAACCCATGCTGACTGGGATGTTGGCTAAGTGGCAAATACTACTAAGTGAGTTCGATATCATCTATGTAACTCAAAAGGCGGTCAAGGGACAAGCATTGGCAGATCACCTCGCTGAAAATCTAGTGGGAGGAGAATACGAACCCTTGAAAATGTATTTTCCTGATGAAGAAGTATCATTTATAGGAGAAGACGTTGCTGAAGCATATGACGGTTGGTGGATGTTCTTTGACGGAGCTGCAAATTTCAGAGGAGTAGGCATTAGAGCAGTTTTGGTATCAGAAATAGGTCAGCATTATCCGGTATCTGCTAAGCTCAGATTTCCCTACACTAACAACATAGAGAAATATGAAGCCTGTATACTAGGGCTCAACATGGCAGTCGACATGAACGTTTAGGAGTTGTTGGTGATCGGTGATTCTGATTTGCTTATGCACCAAGTACAAGGAGAATGGGTCACCAAGAATTCCAAGATATTGCCATATCTGCACCATGTGCATGAATTGAGAAAGAGGTTCACAAAGATAAATTTCCGACATGTGCCCAGAATTTAGAATGAGTTTGCCAACGTATTAGCCACTTTGTCATCTATGATACAATATCCAGACAAGAACTACATTAATCCCATTCCGGTAAAGATCCATAATCAGGCGGCATATTATGCTCACGTCGAGGAAGAAGTCGATGGAAAGCCTTGGTTCCATAACATCAAGGAGTACTTATCAAAAGGAGAATACCCGGAGCATGCAAATCACACTCAGAAATGCACGCTCCAGAGATTGTCAAATCACTTCTTCCACAGCGGAGGAACTTGTACAGAAGAACTCCTAATTTGGGGCTACTAAGGCGTGTCGACGCGAAGGAAGCTTCTAAGCTACTTAAGGACGTGCATGCTGGGACCTGTGGTCCATACATGAATGGTTTTGTTCTGGCTAAGAATATACTCAGGGCAGGTTACTTTTGGATGACCATGGATACGGATTGCATTCAGTATGTCCGCAAATGCTTTCAATGTTAAGTGCATGCCGATATGATAAAAGTGACGCCAAATGATCTCAATGCAACAAGCTCACCTTGGACATTCGCTGCTTGGGGAATGGACGTTATCGGTCCGATTGAGCCCACTGCTTCAAACGGACACAGGTTTATTCTGGTGGCCATTGATTACTTCACGAAATGGGTAGAAGCTGCCTCTTACAAAGCTGTAACCAAGAAAGTCGTTGCATATTTTGTCAAGGATTGTATTGTCTGTCGATTCGGAGTTCCTGAGTCCATTATTACTGACAATGCCGCCAACCTCAATAGTGATATGATGAAAGCTATATGTGAAATTTTCAAAATCAAGCACAAGAATTCCACAGCCTACAGACCTCAGATGAATGGAGCCATAGAAACCGCCAACAAGAACATTAAGAATATACTAAGGAAAATGGTGGAGAACCACAAATAATGGCATGAGAAGTTACCCTTTGCTCTGTTGGGGTACCACACCACGGTTCGCACATCGACCGGGGTAACTCCCTACATGTTGGTTTATGGTACCGAACCTGTCATCCCAACAATTGGCTGAACTCAGCGATGCGGAGTGGATAAGGAGCTGCTATGAACAATTGGCCCTTATCGATGGAAAGAGAATGAACGTAGTGTGTCACGGCCAACTTTACCAGAATAGAATGTCCAGAACCTTCAATAAAAGGGTCAAACCAAGACAGTTCGCACCAGGGTAGATGGTATTGAAGAAAATCTTCCCACATCAAGATGAGGCCAAAGGGAAATTCGCTCCCAACTGATAAGGTCCATACATGGTTCAGAGAGTACTGACAGGAGGATCACTCATACTTGCAGAGATGGACGGGGAAGTCTGGCCAAAACCTATCAATTCAGACGCAGTCAAGAGATACTATGCTTAGATACTTTACATTTTCTCTTCTTATATAGTTGAACTACGCTTGACCTGATTCTCATTTAAGAGGGGATACATAGGCAGTCTTATGGGTTCGGTCATATCATAATAAAATTTTCATTTCCCCCAAAATTAGAAACTGGGCAGAATTTTGAGGAGGGCCCTCAAAATTCCGGAGCAAGTCCAGAAAACTCCATCACATGCGAGGAAGTCAGTAATCAGTCAAGAACTGGGGCAGAATTTTGAGAAGGATTCTCAAAATTCCGAAGAAGATTCATCAGGGTCCGTCATTCGCAAACAGTTAAAGATCATCTACCAAAATGGGGCAAAATTTTGAGGAGGACCCTCAAAATTCCAACGAGAGATAGATGCAATGCCTTTGAAATGTGTCACAGTCACTAGTTCATCAAAATTAGTTGATACATCAATACGATTCCAATACAATTCTATTTTTATCAATAATTGCATATATTTTGAAAACTCTATTTCCATAACAGTAATGTGTCACCCAGGAGAACTCGAAAGGCTTTCAGAACGAAGCAAAGCAAAGCCGGCGGATGAAGCACGAACCAACCTCCCCTCACAAAACCTACAATTTCTTGTTTGAACGCAGGTATGTTTGACGTGACAATAGCACTCGCAAACACATATACACAAGGCAAATTCACTATCCAACCGGCCACCAGACACCGAATATACATCTCTAGCTAAGACATATGCTACTTTTACTTACTATTTGCTCTCTGCATGAGGCTAATCCTTGCCTCTATATTTGCATGAGGCTAATCCTTGCCTCCATATTTGCATGAGGCTAATCTTTGCCTCCCTATTTGCATGAGTCTAATCCTTGACTCCATACTTGCATGAGGCTAATCCTTGCTTCCATATTTGCATGAGTCTAATCCCTAACTCCATACTTGCATGAGGCTAATCCTTGCCTCCATATTTGCATGAGTCTAATCCCTGACTCCATACTTGCACGAGGCTAATCCTTGCCTCCATATTTGCATGAGGCTAATCCCTGACTCCACGCTTGCATGAGTCTAATCTCTGACTCCATACTTGCATGAGGCTAATCCTTGCCTCCATATTTGCATGAGGCTAATCCTTGCCTCCATATTTGCATAAGGCTAATCCTTGACTCTATATTTGCATGAGGCTAATCCTTGCCTCCATATTTGCATGAGTCTAATCCCTGACTCCATATTTGCATGAGTCTAATCCCTGACTCCATACTTGCACGAGGCTAATCCTTGCCTCCATATTTGCATGAGCTAATCATTGACTCTGCTTGCATGACGCTAATCTCTACCTCCCTATTTGCATGAGTCTAATCCTTGACTTCATGCTTGCATGAGGCTGATCCTTTCCTTCATACTTGCATGAGTCTAATCCCTGATTCCACGTTTGCGTGAGGCTAATCTCTGCCTCCTTATTTGCATGAGTCTAATCCCTGACTCCACGATTGCATGAGGCTAATCCTTGCCTCTATACTTGCATGAGTCTAATCTCTGACTCCACGTTTGCATGAGGCTAATCCTTGCCTCCCTATTTGCATGAGTCTAATCCTTGACTCCACGCCTGCATGAGTCTAATCCTTGACTCCTCACCTGCATGAGGCTAATCCTTGCCTCTATACTTGCATGAGGCTAATCCTTGCCTCTATACTTGCATGAGGCTAATCCTTGCCTCCATATTCACATGGGACTAAGCGTTGTCCCTTTTGCACAGATATTGCTCTATTTTACTATCTATTCGCTTTCCCATCGGGCTAAGCTCTGCCCTCCACTTTACAAGACTAAGCCTTGTCTTGTTAACACCATATTATTGCATATCATGGGCTGAAATATCGTCAATCTATCCAAGAGAGTCATCGTCTAAAGGCGTCATCCTCATAGCCGGAAGATACCATGCCATGGCCTAAGGATCTCTCAAACTTGCATATCATTATTCAAAGGTGTCATGGTTCGAAGGCACCATTTTCATGGCTCGAGAACATCATTTTATGGCCTACGAATCCCTCACTAAACAATTCATGGCCCAGGACGTCATGGTCCAAGGATGTCATCTTTTAACCGTCTGAAGACAACCTTCATGGTCCAAAAGGAATTTGCATCATGTTTAAATTTTCGCACATACACGTTTGTAGCATCTTTTATCTGCAGGTAACTAGCAAGCAACCGCTATCCTAGAAGAATCAATCTCTCTCCAGTTCCCTCCAACAGTCCCGAGCCTTAACCGCTCATCGTAGCTGCTTTCGCATCTCGTGTCCGTTCTTGCAGTAATTTCATCGGCATACTCCGCGGATTAATCCAGAAGTACACATGGCCTGATTCCTGTAAAACCAGGGATATGTAGGCAACTCGAAGATCGGAGTTTGGCCTCTGTCTTTCAAAACATCCTGTCCAGTCAAAATTGGCCATCATTTCTTTACCCGAAAACTCTTTCATCCTTCCCGGGTAAAGAGGGGCAGCTGTTAATACCCAATTTTTCCCTATATGTTTTAAATAAGAATAAATACTTTTAAAATAGAATATACATTCATATATAAGCATGCACAAGATTTTTATACTTTTTCCATAATTTTAAGGATTTAAATTGATTTATTTTCTTCCCTTTTATTCATAAAATCCCTAATAGTTATTTCCCAAATTATTGTTATGATGATTTATTCATTTAATTTCTATACTTATTCCAAAATATGGTTAATATATTTTTTATGCATTTTTATAATTGCATTTGGTATTTTTGTAAGCTAAATTGCATATAATTGCAATATTAGACCATTTAATGGATAATTACATTTTATAGGCATAAAATTTTTCCCTATACTTTTAAAATAATATATATGTATTTTAAATCATTTTGGTACATAAATTTATTTTCCAAAAATTGTTTATTACTTATTATAAATTAAATAGGGAAAAATTGGCTATTTAAATTATAGCCAGATTTGCATTCGATTATAGCCTAAATTGAACCCAATCCCCAGCCCAATTTCCTACCCAACTGCCCACTCATGACCCTGTATACACTTACCCAAACCCGGAACCCATCTACCCGATCAAATCCTGGCCATTGATCTCCCAGATCAACGGTCCATATCAATCCTTTCCTTTTTTAATTCCTAATACCCCCTAACCCTAATCATTCTCTACACACCGCCACCTTCAGATTCTCTCATCTCCTCTCTTATCTCAACCTAACCCTAACCTCTTTCAACCGCCTCCCTTCTTCGGTCTTCTCCGGTGACCACCCTTCAACCCCAAGCCTTCAATGGCTTCTCCATTGCCTCGCTCATCTTCTCTGAGGCCTTCAAGGGCTCTGGTCCATACCGACTTATATCTAGGGTTTGCTATTTTGGTTGTTCATGGCTACTCCAGTGTGATTTCGAGCAAAATCGCACTGTATTTGTTACGATCTTTGAAGTTCTAAACAGGTTCTTCATCTCTATTTGGGTTTCCTTCGAAACCCTAATTTTTGCTTGCATCTCTTAGATCTGTGCTATTTTTAAACGATTCAAGTCTGTTCCTTCTATGTTTTGCACTGTTCTCGAATGTCTTTTGCAAAAATCATCGATTTTAAGTGATTTTACTTTCTTTTAAAGTTAAGGATTTTCGGAACTTCTTCTACACTTTGTTTAAATTGATTCTTCATGTTTTAACTTCTATCCTTTGCATATCTTGACTGATTCTATGTTTTTACCCTCTTTTCAACTCGCCTATATGGAAAACCCTAATTTCTTAGTTCCTATCTTGGGTTTCTAGGTTCTGTTTGATAACGTATTCAGTAAATCCGTATGTTTATATGATTGTATGATTTTTTCCCTATGTTTGCTTGTTATGGTTCTTAATTGTGGTTATCCCTGTCTATCATGTGATTTGCCTTATTTGGTTCGCCAATGTTTCTGATTCTTCACTTCTCTTACCTGTATCATGCTTAGCTTACTAATTCAGACTATGCTTTACATAAATCCCTAATTTTATATGTGATTCTTGTCCTGCTAGGCTTCAAGCCAAGGCTAACCATTGTGTTCTCTTGTTCTTTCACTCTAATTATTATCCTTTTTACTGGTATGTTCTAGTTTCAATTCAAAGTCCCAACAACAATATGATTTTCTTATTGCTTTAGTTCATTTGTTTCTAGTTTGCTTCTATTTGTGGTTTTGTTGTGAAACTTGCAGTTGATGGTTACATTATTAGCATGTTATTATGTCTTCCCCTTCCTTGAGATCAGTATATTCCCTTTATGTGTGTTTCTGAGCATGTCTTACCTATCATCTCTTACTTGTTATGTGTTTACCACCATGAATCCTCAAATCCCTATCACCCCCTTATAAGTGATCTTGTTCTTTGTGTATGTTTTTGTGACTATGCTTGGTCAGTTGTTTCTGAGCATGTCTATACCAATTCCTAGACCTTTGCTTGATTATGTGCTTGCAATCAAGTGTTCTATGTATCCCAAACCCCGTGACCCCTATTTGTGACCACTGAACCTATTTTGGGTACTGTGACTCCTGGCTGTGTATGAACCTGTCCTAAGGTGCTGTGTTTTGACTTCTGTTCATTTATTCAATCTCTTTCCAAATAGTCTCTGTTGTTTTACTACATTACTTTCAAACAGACTTCCTCTTTTATACAGTTTTTACTAAAACCTCTCAACTTGTGTAAATCACTTTCACTCTATTCTTAGTCAATAAGTTCAGCCCCCCCCCAGTATATGTACTGCCTTGGGATCCACTTGAGAACCCTCTGAACTATGGCATACTGAGGCTGGCCCTTCCACACTACACTTGTTCAGCTTTTGGTTACCAAGTCTAGGTGTAAGCACTGGCCGGGATCCTTGAGATCCTTAGGAAACTTTGATGCACCTAGACCTTGACATTGTCTAGGGAATTAAGGCATCTAAGGCCATTGGAGTCTCTGGGAATCTGGGCCTAATCGAAGGCTCCCTATAGAATAGTTTTTTTTTTCTTACTTACTTATGTAATTCATTCATTGGTCTGTAATAGCTTGTAAACAAATATTGGGGTATTTAGTGAAAGGGATGGGTAGATGCATGTTGTGGGGTTAATACGGGTAGAAATCATGCTCCTAGAACCTTATGTTTAAATCTGATTGTTTTCTAGTAGAAATCATACTCCTAGGACCTTATGTTTAAATCTGATTGTTTTTCAGTAGAAATTATGCTCCTAGGACTTTACTTTTAAATCTGATTGCTCTACCAAATAGAAATCATGTTTACAGGGCTTTACATTTTGTCATATTTAGAAACCATGCCTATAGGTTTTAAATAATTCTGTAATAGAAACCATGCTTTCACTGTCTTAAAATCTGATTAACTAATAGATTCCATGTCTATAGGACTTACCGGATTCTGTTATAACAAGTGTTATGTATGTTTCCATGCCTGCAAATCTTTAAAATCAGTATTTAACTTAGACATCATGCCTATAGGAAATCATACTCGAATTCCTGCGTGTTAATCTAAGCTAGTCTGAATAATTTAACTTAGTCCACGCTTAGCTCACTTCTGAATTGGTTTAACTACGTATTCCATATTTCCTTAAACGAGTCTTTTAAAACTGCCTCAATCTCATTAGATATCATGCCTATAAGTATTACAGAAAATCCATTTCAAAACTTGCTTCTTGCTAATCAATGCTCCGCGTATAGGCAAGCCCTTAAGGCGTTTTCAAACATGCACTTCTGAAAACTGTTTCTATTGCCTAACGCTTTCCTTATCCTAACATGCTTTTAAAAAATCCATAGGTAACTACTAGGATCACTACTCCTGAGTGTCTAAAATAAGTTGTTTGTTTCTGCATATTCACCTAGATATCCTGCCTTAGGACACTGCCTGATAAAAGACCTTAATTGTGGTTGAGTCGTGATGTTATGTGCTTATTTGAGGAGGAAACTTTGAGCCTCTAATTGCTTCTTTCTATGCATTGAAAGTCCTAAGTGTTTTGCTTGTAGCCTCAAAAATTTCACCTTTTAAAACCTTAGGGGTCCGTCTAAAACCACCTATAGGTAGAGGTCCTAACTCCCTCCAGGACCATTAAGACGGGACGGGTAGCAGCAGGCAATAGAGATTGCTGACCAAACACTCACTTTGCATGACCAATAAGGGGATGGGAAGAGTAGATATGGGATATGATGACTACGCGCTAATGTCACGTGTAGCCTTTCATGGAGGAGTGTTTACCAGATATTGTGTGGGTTGATCCTATAGGATAACCAACCTAGGACCCCTCCTTTACCAAAATTCCCTTTATTTAAAACCTTTGTTTTACAACTTGTCCAAATCATATCTTATTACTTGAGTTATCCAACGTGCTTTACTTGCAACCTATTTGATTCAATTATTTACTTGTAATGGACTAATTTGTGAATATAAGTTCGGCCGGGACCCACAGTTGTGGACTAAGAGGGATGCCTAACACCTTCCCATCGATGTTACTTCGAGCCCTTACCTTAATCTCTGGTAATGCAAGCCAATCCAGGAGTTAATCACTCTAGGTGCCCTAACGCACGGTAATCCATTAGGTGGAGACTCTTCAAATACCCAAGTCCCAAAAGGAAATGAGTTATCATACCCCATGGAATGTCGAAACCGAGACTTCCCCGTCAGAAAGGGTTAAAGGGGGCGTGACACCGGTCCCAAACCATCGAAGTAGATGGCCTTACCAAGCTAGCAGCAGCAACCAAAAATATCACCAAGGAAACGTGGTCACCCTCCTCCACTAGTCAATAGACCAAATTGAGGTACAATCTATAAACTTAACTTGGGACTGGCGCAACCATATCGTGACATATTTGTAGGAGGGAACACTCCCACAAGACAAAAATGAAGCCAAAAAGCTCTGAATGTAGGCGGCCAGGTGCAGCCTCATAAATCACAATCTTTATAAAAGAACGTTCGGCGGCCCCTTGGAAAAGTGCCTAGGGCCAAACCAAACAAGACGCATGCTCGAAGAAGTACACGAGGGACACTGTGGTGCCCATACAGGCAACCGAGCCCTCATCAGATGCCTCATTCGGGCAAGTTACTCCTGGCCCACCATGAAAAAGGAAGTCGCGGATTATGTCAAAAGATGTGATCAGTGCCAAAAGTACGCACCCATGATACACCAAGCAGGCGAACTCCTTCACTCTGTTACTTCACTATGGCCGTTTATCAAATGGGGAATGGACATCGTCGGACCCCTCCCAGCAGGGCGAGGTAAGAATGTTCCTTTTAGTTTTAACTGACTACTTTTCCAAATGGGTAGAAGCAGGTGCATTCGCCCAAGTACGCGATTAGGAAGTCATCACATTCATATGGAAAAAAAATCATATACTGCTTCGACATCTCCAAAGAAATCAGTTGCGATAATGGACCTTAGTTCACCGAAAAAAAGACTATCGAGTTCTTCGAAAAATGGCGCATCAAGCGAATACTCTCCATACCATACGACCCCGCTGGTAACGGTCAAGTCGAATTCTCAAACAAAACAATATTGAATATCCTAAAGAAGAAGCTTGAGGACGCCGAAGGACTATGGCCGGAACTGCTACCCGAGGTATTATGAGCCTACCGCACCACACCAAAAACAAGCTGACATATAGGTATGATATAGGAAAACTCCAATATATGTATGAAACTGGCATGTACAATACTCCAGCAAATGAAATAAAGCAACATTTTACTCTCCATCATGCTTTTGCAATTTAATATTTGACCTCGCTCGAATTACAACGGATTAACATTTCGACCAACTCAAAATAACACCCCTACGGCCAAAGGCCATCGCCAAATGAAGACTTCGACCTCGCTCGAATTACAACGGGTTAACATTTCGACCAACTCGAAATAACACCCCTACGGCCTAAGGCCATCGCGGAATGAAAACTTCAACCTCGCTCGAATCATTTAATATTCGACCTCGCTCGAATTACAACGGGTTAAAATTTTGACCAACTCGAAATAACACCCCTAGGCATAAGGCCATCGCCAAATGAAGACTTCGACCTCGCTCGAAGTACAACGGGTTAACGTTTCGACCAACTCAAAATAAAACCCCTATGGCCTAAGGCCATCGCCAAATGAAGACTTCGACCTTGCTCGAATCATTTAATATTCGACCCCGCTCGAATTACGATGGGCTAACATTTCGAGCAACTCGAAATAACACCCCTACGGCCGAAGTCATTCGAATTATTTGACATCCGACATCGCCCAAATTACTTTATACAACCTTATTTGAGTCTCTAAGATCTACAGCCGCCTATGACAAAACATTACACGAGGCTGAAAAAACAAGGACTCCCTCGCAACAAATAAAAATAACAATTCAGAGGTACCCAATAAAAAATAATTGGTCCATTACAACTGGATATATTACAAAAGTTTTCTTACAAAGGGCTCAAGGATGCCCTCACAAAAACAGCAAACAAAAAAACAAATACAACAGAGTCATATGCCGCGTCATCCCCCGTGGCATACTCCTCATTATACCAAGAATCGGAGGCGAGCCTGTCCACATTATCATCATCAATATCGTCCCCGTCAGGCGTACCGGGGTCGTAACTAGAAGCCTCACGAGCTGCACGTGCTTTAACACGCACATCCCGAAGTTCCGCCTCGAAAACCTTCCTATTGGCTTGAAGGGACTTGTACACATCCAGTCAAGCCTCGGCATGGACCTACATCTTAGATAATTTCCGAAGCACGACAAGATCAGCCGAAGCATGAGATGTAGAGGGTTGTGAATACCGTCGCACATCCACCATCTTCAAAGAAGTAACTTGTTTATTCAACACGAACAACTCCGCCTCCAGATCTTGGATACGTTCTTCAAACCTCACTACCTTGAGCACGGACGTCTCCACCTCATTGTCCCGTTCAGATCTACAAACGTGAAGGGCGTCTTCCAAAGCTGCTACCTCAGAGATGGAAGTCGCCCTATCCCTTTCAGCATGAGCCAATTCATCAGCCTTAACACTTAGCTCGCCCCTCAGGTCGATAGCCTTCGCTTCCCTTCTGTCAAACTCAGCAGCTAAGGTGTCCATCCGAGCTTAAAGGTCGGCGTTCTCGACCATCACCCCCTGCTCATCTCAAATTCATCTTCTTTGGCCTTAAGAGCCGCCTCAAGTTCATCAGGAAATGGCCTCGGCCAATGCACGATGCTTGGTGCGGTACTCCGTATATTTAGAGGCCACATTCCCAAAAACGGCTGTCTTCCGCCTATCCATCCGATTGCGCTCAATCTCCATGATGAGGGTCTAATATGTAGAGGAAAGAAGGCCAGCTTAAACAGATCAGGTATACAAAACAAATTCAAAAACAAAAAGAAAAGAGAAAAACACTTACCCGCAAAGCCATGCCAGAAATATTCCACGATAGCTCTGTATCACTCATCGCCTTAAGCGTTGCATTCTCGGAAGCAACGTATAAAGGGGAAAACGCCGACGTAGCCTGCTCGAAATTCGCCAACAAGTTGAAATCCACGGGGATGACTATATGGGGGTCAGTATCTTCCGTCCTCACCTCCACACGAGCATGTCGCTCCAAGAAAGCTCTCACATCTTCGGGATCGACGTCCGAACCTGAACTGTCATCCTATGCATGCACCACTACACCCCCCTAACAACAGACGATGCACCCCCTCAGCAGATCGTACAGATCCCCCGCCTTGACATACCTTTCAGTCCTAGGGGACCTCCCCACCAAAATGGCGTCCGCCATAAAAATGGATCATGTGCCTGACCTAGGCGAGGATGCCACTCCCGAAGCAACAGCTCTTTTCTTTTCAATATCGGTAGTGACGGCCTTCCCGAGCTCCACCCTCCTTTTTTTCCTTAATGGTGATTCATCCCCATTGGAAAGCTCATCCACGAGGTGGTAGATAGGCCGAGACAAGATCGCATTCCATATAACGACGTCATGAAGAGAGTCACTCGTTGGAATAGTTTGAGCATGACCCCCTCGGACGGAATCAGCCAAGATAAATTGTATCCCCGCTGATGCAATGGCCTGGAAAAATGTCGGGATCGGAGCCTGTTTCTTGGAAGTCCTACAACTTATCACCACGAAGAGGTCGTAACAATAAACGACGGCAAATAACCAAAGGTCAGTACAAAAGGAACATTTACCAGGAAGAACTTTCAACCCACAACGTTTTGGGAAGGCGGGCCAATCTCGAGTCCCTTTAACACGCGAGCTACCCAATCCTCGACGTAGACGATGGGAAAGGGTGCACGCCTCTCAGCTGCGCGAAAAAGCCATAGGTAAATAAAAATTAGAAAGAACGAAAGTAAACAACAAGCGTACGCCACTAATACCTACGGTTATGATTCCAGTGCTTTGGAAATCCAGGGGGTTCGATACCAAGTGCTCCATTTTGATGAAGAAATATTAATGCCAAAACTTTTGGCTTGCCCTATCGTCCGTTCCAATCACCAACCCCCTGGTACCACGATATCGCAGATGTATCATGGTACCCCTATGAAAACTCGGGAAAGCAAATGCAAAAGATGGTGAATGCTGACCTCACATCCAGCCAACTCCGCGTACTTCATCGGCACCAGAAAATCTTATACGTATATGGAGATAGATGCGTCGGGCAGACTTCGTAGAATCGACAGAACTCCTCCACCAATGGAAGAAAAGGGATGGTATGACCGATCACAAAATGATACACATAAAAAGCACAGTATCCCGGTCTATGGACCTCTACAAGGTCCCCCCAGCTAGAACCATCTCAACATGAGAAGGAATATTGTACGTGGACCGGAGTTCATTTATGTGAGTTGGCCTGGTCTCGGAGATCACCAGAACGGGGGAAGGGGCAAGCTCCTTGTGGAAATCATCCCTGATCATCAGGTTTCTGAGGAGTATCTCCTCTACGGTGGGGAAACTATCTCCTTCCTCAACCGCTACATCCTCGCTACTGGAAGGAGGGGCCATAGACAACGGCGTGTCATCGGAAACCTCATCACGTGCACGGTGGGTTCGAGGCATCTTGGTAATGAAGGGTGTGCTAATGAACCTAGAATAAGTGATGGTGACTAAACAGAAAGACAAGAAGCAGAGCTACCAAAATTGAGCTAAATGAATCAAAGAAGATGACAAAAGGAGGCAATGCATACACAAGAAAGGAAATGGCTAAAAATTCTTGAAAAAACAAAACCTTAACCTATTTATAAGGTTGGGTGGCACGAGAATCGAAGCGGAAGGCTGCCAATGGCGCTAAAACCAAAGAGACAAGCAATCAGACGTTGTCTCAAGAAGGTACGTAATGATGATGCGTGTGGGAGTGACGTCACATCTCGATAAACTACATCAACCAGGGTTCCGTGGAATGCGTCGCTCTCTCGTCCTTGGCCAAACTAGCGTAATTCAACGGCCAAATTCTCCAACGAAAACGGACGATGTCCGCTTATCAAGGACGTGTAGGGCCATGACCTTGACAAGCGGAGGGACTAACTGTATGGGTCCAAATTTGGCAACCACGACAGCAAATAAGCATGACACGGAATGAGGTAACCACAACACAACGACTGATGGTCGTTGTGACGAAGGACGACGATCAAGAGCAGTCAGCTGAAATGAGATAGTAACGATAGTTTAAACTTAGTGAAAGACAGGAGGAATATGCCTTTTGGATATTCTTTATGTTGTACTTTTAGGGTTTTTTGGAAAAATGTCCTTTATAAATACAAAAAGTCAGTAAAGAAGAAGGGGCTGCCATTGAAAGAGAGAGAGAATACATTGTAAAAGAGGGAGAATATATGAAAAATTGTCTTATTGGATTTATTCAAGCATATGTTGTTTAACTTTCATCCATAAATCTGAAGATTCCACATTCATATCTACTGCATATCATTTCGCATCATCAGAAAAAAGAGGTGCTCAATCATACAATCATTGGGTGACAATCCCTTTATACTATAACTCTTGTCATTTCTTGCATTTATTGTACTTTTAGGATATTATATATTTCTCCGGTCTAACGCATTGAGCTTACCGCTTAACATTCCTATACTGCCCTCATTATATCAAAATATCGTTCCA